>NC_091711.1:32741287-33044318 GCF_041296265.1 Equus caballus | reverse complement strand
TCGCATGCTCCACTGCAGGTGGCCCAGTGTTTTGTCGGTTCAAATCCTGGGCATGGACATGGCACTGCTCGTCGAGCCACGCTGAGGCAGCATTCCACATACCACAACTAGAGGGACCCACAACTCAGAATATACAACTATGTACCAGGGGGCTTTGGGGAGAAAAAAGGAAAAAAATAAAATCTTTAAAAAAAAAACAGGGGCTGGCGCCGTGGCCGAGTGGTTAAGTCTGTGCGCTCCGCTGCAGGCGGCCCAGTGTTTCGTTGGTTCGAATCCTGGGCACGGACATGGCACTGCTCATCAAACCACGCTGAGGCAGCGTCCCACATGCTACAACTAGAAGGACCCACAACGAGGAATATACAACTGTGTACTGGGGGGCTTTGGGGAGAAAAAGGAAAAAAAATAAAAAAATAAAATCTTTAAAAAAAAAAACAACAAAAAACAATTCCACCATTTAAATAGATGAGGGGGAAAAAAGCATTCAATAATATTCAGCATCCATTCATAACAAAACTATTAGCAAACTAGAAATAGGAGAGAATCTCCTTAACCTGATAAAGGCCATTTATGGGAAAAAAACCAAAATAACTGTTGAAAGCATTCTCTTTAAATTGAGGCTATGACAAGGATGTTCATTATCAGTTCTTTTCAACGTTGTACTACAGGTTCTAGCCAGTGTAGAAGTGTAGAAAGAAATTTCCAATAAGGTAGAAGGATCAGAAAAGAAGAAAACTACCACTATTTACAGATGATATGATTATATAAAAAAATTCAAAAGAACATCTAGATACATTATTAGAACGAAGAAAAATTTAGCATGGTTGCTGGATCCAAAATCAGCACATAGTAACAATATATCCATAATCAGCAACAACCAGTTAGGACAGAAAGCATAATTTTAAAAAACTTACCATAGCATTAAAAAATATAAAACTCCTAGGAAGAAATCTAATATAAGACGTCAAGGACTTTACGGAGAAAAATTATTAAAGTTTATTGAGAGATATTAAGATCATAAATGGAGAGATACACAATATTTTTGGCTATGAAGACTCATTATTGAAAAGATAGCAGTTTTCTCCAAGCTACCAACAGTTTAACACAATTACAAAAGATAATACACAAACTGGGAGAAGATATAGGCAATATGTTTAACTGAAAAAGGATTGGCATCCAGAATATACAAAGAAACCACGTGAATCAATGAACAAAGACACACACCCAACAGAAAAATGGGCAAAAGACATGAATAGCTATTTCACAGGAGAGGAAACATGTTTATATATATTTTAAAAATGCTCAATAGCATTAGTAATCAGGGAAATGCAAATTAAACCCACAGTAAGACACCACATATTAGACATCCAATTGGCAAATACAAAAGACAGTCAAGACCAAATGTTTACTAAGATGTGGAGCAGTGACACTCAACCACTGCCAGTGGGAGTGGAAACTGGTACAAATACTTCATAAAAACAGTTCAGCTTGACTAAATAAAACCCACCTCTCAGAGCAGCAGTCCTCAAATTTTTGCTCTCAGAACCTCTTTACATCCTTAAAAATTACTGAGGACCTCAAACTGCTGTTGTTCATGTGGGTTATGTTTATCAATATTTACTATATTAGAAATAAAAAGATACTCAAAACACAAAAATATGCAAGTATACACTTGACTAGCTGTCAGAGTGATGATGTCATCATATATCTGAAAAATATTTAAACTCATGAAAAATGAGAGTAAAAAAGACAAATAATGTCTTAGTATTCTTATGAAAATAGTTTTGTCCTCACAGATCCCCTGAAAGGGTCTCACAGACCCTCAAGGGTCCCTGGATCACACTTTGAAACAACCGCCCTAGAGCAATTCTTGTGCACGTGCACCAGGAGACACGTACAAGAATTCATTCAGTCCTCAGATATTTATTGAGCATCTACCATGTCAGGCATTGTTCTAGACATTGTGAATATCTAAACAGACAAATCAGACAAAATCCCTGCCCACGCGGAGCTTACATTGTAACTGGCAGAATGTTCATAGCAGCATCATTCATAATAGCCCCAAACTGAAAACAATCCAAATCTCCGTGAACAGAAGAACAAACTGTGGTATAATCATATAATGGAATACTATACAGCAGTGAAAACAAATGAAATACGGTTACATGCATAAACATGAATGGGAATCTCAAAAACAATGTCAGAAAAAAGTCACAGAAGAGTACATACAGCATGATACTATTTACATAAAAGCTCAAAAGCAGGTAAATCTAAACAACATATTATTAGGGATACATACATAGATGGTAACACCATAAATAAAAAATAAGAATTATTTAAAAATCCAGATAATGTTCACCTCATGTGGTGTGTATGGAGAGAGGAAAATTGGGGATTTTAGGCATCTGAGAATGTTCTAGTTCGTAAGCTAAAGGTTGGGTATATGCATGATCATTTCATTTATTTCACAACAAATATTTTAAAAGAAAAAAGATAGAAGGTTACGTAATACATAATTTCATCAACAAAGAGAGGGAACATCTCCCCATATTTCAGCCACTGCTGTGCACTGCAAATCAGCCCGTTATCGTAACTGGTGGGGAAGAAGTACATGACAATACGAAAAAAAGAATGAGCATGGGTTATTCCTCACAGAAGTATGAACTAGTTTCCCAGAGTCAGGATCCAAAGGGAGGGCAGTATGATAGTACTGCTCTGCCAAGTTGGCTCAGGGTCGCTGGCATGATTCTGGTTACCGGGTTACTTTGTTTACTGGATATAATTATTTGCACAAAGCAGAGAAGGAAATGATAGGTGATGCAAATCCAAAAAGAAACTGACAAAGACACTGCCTGTTTACTAAATTCTGTTGACTTTTAAAAGTACAAATTCCCTTTGGCACATTCTCCTAATAATGCATTTATGTGTTAAGTAATTCAAACAGACAAAAAGTGCATGCTGGCTATTGACTGTTTCTCCACATTGATCAATAACAGGTGCCAGGATGGTCACACAAATGTCATAATAATTTTGCAATCATGTCTGCCAAGGTCATGGCTGGCAGTGCCATCTTGAAGATTAAACAAGACATAGTTAAGGCGCAATTTCTCCCGATTCAGGGAATTAGCTATAAATTTTGGTATACGATTTTAAATTTGAAAAAAAAAAACCAGATCTTGAAACATTTGATCCATCCCCTGTGCCCTAACAGGGCAGGCTCAAGTTCTCATCTTGGGTTATGGACTTGGTGCAAGAGGTAGACCGGGCCCGACAGCAAATGGCCAGCAACCTATTCCCAGGAAATAGGGAAGGAGAAAGGAGGTCCGTTCTCCCCAGCTGGGTCTAACACAGGGCGCCAACTCAGCAGATAGTTCCAGATCCAAAATCTTACCCATATTTAAGCTGGAACGGACAACGCCACCAGGGGGTGCTAAACTGCAACAGGTAACAGGATGATTTGGGATCAAGCTGTTAGTTGGACCTTCAGAACTCTGCCCATTCTCTTACATGCTTTGCTGCCGTGAGTGGCACACCCACACCTTTGTTGCATTGGACAGTAATTATTGTACCTGTAGCTTTTTTCTCCCTCTCCAATAGGAAACATAAATCAGGAGGGAACCTTTCTCAAGTTCTTAGGTAAGTTTCACTCGATCTCCCCAGATAGGAGGAGGAATGGATAATCCTCTTGGTCAGAGCTGGACATTTGTTGGACCATGATTTACTAGTGGACAGAGTTACTCTATGTTCAGAAACAAATACCAGCTGCTAACTTTTATTTTTAACCTGTATATACTCAGACACAAAGAGTTCTCCTTGTGCTTTCCTCAATTCTCATGCTAAAGAATGACGTATCCTTTAGCTTCTAGTCTCTGGGTGATAAGGAGAACAGGAAGGGGAAGTGGGTAGGATGGGGGCCACTGCCTTCTCTGGTATAGCTTTCATATCTGATATGCCACCAGTTCATACTTTGTGTACTTTTATTTTCAGGGGTTACTTGTAAACACCCTGCCATCTCTGAGTCCTCTGCAAAGACTTTTTGTTGAACCAGCAAAATCCTATCAGGAAATAGGGAATCTCTGTGTTGCCTCCACAGCCTCATACCTGTGATTTCCTAGCCCTCTTTCTTATCCGAGGCCAAAGGCTTCGTAACCCTGTATTCTCAAGACTTTCGAATTTGAGGTACTGGCAGGAGTGGCAGTCAGACTGCAAATTTGATGACTTTAAGTACCAGGCCCTTGCTCAATTCAATGTAATTCAAGGTACCAAATACACAAAACAACAGAACCTCACACTCAATTTCAGATGACTTTGCTGAGATTAACGTCCCATAAGTGGCCATTTTCCTCATTTTAGTTATGCAGAGGACAAGAAAGAAGCAAATGGATACTAATAAGATGTAGAAATCTATTTTGATGGAGGCTGGTATCCCTGGATTTTATAGCCTTTTCTTTCTTCATTTGGTTTACAGAATGTATTGTTTCTCCCCAGAATGTTGTACTTCATGTTTTTCCAGGCATGATAAAAAAAACTTTTCCTGAGTTACAGAAATGTACAAGGACTCCCAACTATAACTGGGAAACACGGAAGGAAGGTGTGCCAATGTCACCTTGTTTTCTAGTAGTGTGAGAATCATCTATCCTATAAGCTCAGAGGTGACAGCAGTGACCTGACTTGGCATGTAACAGAATTAACAAATTCCAGTGTGGTTCTAATGCTGGTATTCCACGTCCTCCAGCAGCTCTCTGTGCTTAAATAGGTAGGGAGTTTTTTCTAATGTCAGACAACTGCCTATGGCTTTCCTATATGGATGCCAGAGAGATTAACTCTGGAAATATTTTTAGCTCATTTTCTCGATCATCCAACGTTAAAAATCATAATCCAGCAATGTCCACTGATTTTACTAAATGCTCAGATCTTTTGAGATCAAAGACTTCCTCTTGAGATCTATACATACCTATATTAAATCCCTTTTAGCCTAGTAAATATGTGACACATCCCTTATTTATCCCAGAATTTCTCTTAGGAATCCAAGTAATAGCAGGGTAGGTTAAGATAAAGCTGGAGTTTGTATTTCCTCCAGAGGCTTAGTAAATCTGCTAAAATCTCTTTCCCTTTCAAAGCTTCCCTCCCAAGTTGACCCCAATTCGAAAGGGGGGAATGAGAGTATGGAGATATGTAAAGGTGACAATTTTCTTTAGTCATTTACTAAAATATTTAAGTCCCAGCTAACTGGCTGATATGGAAGAGATAAAAAGACCCAGTCTCCGCGTCAAGGACTAGCATCTGGCAGAGGGAGAGCAACAATGCTAACAAGTAAGGGCCCAAAACTTTTAGGCTGCTGTGACAGAAGATTTAACAAAGGACGGTGGGACACAAGAAGAAGGGGTCAAATCTACCCGGAAACGGAGTATGTCAGGAAAAGCTTCATAAGATTGGCAACATTTGACCTGAATCTTGAAAAACAGAATTGAGAGAGGTGAGAGTGGAAAACGGGACTGCAGGCAAGAGGAGGAACATAAAGAAAGATTGAGAGCATGGTATCACAGAAACTAAAAATGCGAAAGTGTCAAGGGGGTAGTTAAAAGTGTCAAATGACAAGATTAAGTACAACGAAAGAATTCACTGGATTTGGGAAATGGGAAGTTATCTGTGACCTTTGCTAGAGCCATTTTGATGGAGTAGCAGGATAAAAGTCTGGCTGCTGTGAGTTAAAATGTGTGAAAAGCATAAAGAAAAAAGTTAAGTGTAAACAGAAGACAAAGAAGAGGTGACAAGTTTAGACTGTTTCTTGGAGCCATTTGCCTTTTTACTTTCAAGTGAACGAGTTCAGCTAAAATAAGGCTTAGATAGGCTTTACATATCTATAAGAAAATGACTCCCAAAAAGAACCAACTAATTTAAAAACAAGTTTTTAGACACAATCCATTCTTTATGAGACTGCCTATATTATTTTAAGCAAATGATATAAAATCAACATTTCTACAGATTTACTCGGCCATCATTAATTTTTCTTTTATGTAGTTCAAAATAAATAACACCTGTAATTGCTTATGGTAGAAAAGGTGCTTTATTTTACATATCATTGGTACACAATACATAAAACTGCCTAAAATCAGTCTTGGAAAACATAACTGTTAGTTATACCTTAAATGGTCAAAGACCAAGTCTAGTTTGCAACCTACTTCATTTTATGATCAGATGACTACAATAATTTTAAATACTAATAATCTCTTCATATCCAATGTTATAAATGATTTTTATGCTGTAAGTGCTGCAATTTTTAAAAATAAAAATATCTTCAATAATAGTAGACCATATCTCTAACCAGAACCAACCTTGGCTAGTCTACAAGTCTTTGAAATAATGGATCATCTGTTTCACCTTCTTACAGATGATTATATTTATGCAACTGGGTTAGGGAGCAGGGGGCCTCATACATGCAGTCAGATTATTTCCGTTTTTTTTAAAATGCAGATAAAAGTGAGTTTATAATATCCTATTTCTAGTTAAATTGCCAAAACAGTTTACTAAACTAAAATGAAGCCAATACAATATTTCAGAAAACATAATTCTAAGAGCATGCAACATTAAAATATTTTCACTATATACGTGAACCAAAGGTGCAGAGCCAGGAAGAGGACTGTGGCCCAAAGGCTTGTCCAACTGAACTGCTTGTTCAGCTCGGAGGAGTAAACGCACTTTAACTCAGTGTAAGTCCTCGTATGAAAGGCGCCTGCATGGCACAGCCACTACTACTCAAATGGATCTTCACTTAGAAAATGTGCAACTCATAAGAAGCTGAATGCGCTCCTCTTGTTACTCACCCATATCCATTCCATTCATGAACACACAGCTCAAAGATGTCTTATTAACTATTAACATCAAAGCCACAGAGATTTCTCAGTGGCATCTTTCAGTCACCAATCTTGTCATAGAGATAAATGTGACTAGTGCTTAATGTACAAATGCCAAAAAATAATAACAGAATCTGGGCTAATTCTCAAAGCAAAAGCATTTGTTATTTTAACAAATCCCTCAGTATAGAAAGACTGCCTTTCTCTCTAGAAAATGAGACACATGTTAGAATCACAGGTTCATATTTACCTCCTGGTCTAGAACAGTAGAGGCATTTAAGCAAAGTAAACTAAACCAAATACTGAATAGTATAAATGTACACACTCAAATATTCTATTCTTTGCTTAAAGTCAACTTATTCCTTGTCATTAAAAGAAGTGCTTCAAGATGCAAATTTTTAATTAACTCAGAGAATAAGGGGTTAAAAGCCAGATCTTCTTCTCATAAAGCAAATGGATCATTAAAATAATTGGACTTGAAACATATACTCACTATAACTTTCCATTCTTGTTCTTTTTATAACTAAACACACACATATACAACAAACTCTAGCATTTAATATGTGCAAAACTGCTTACTATTTATTTTAACTTTGGTTATTAAGTATTTGTTTATCCTATATCAGACATATTATGGAAGCTATAAAAATGATTACACACATCATAATGAGGTAAGTTAAAATTCTACTAGTGCAAAAAGCAAGCATATGCTGAAAGCAAAGCATATGAGTTAAACAAACGCAGAACGAAGCTCTCACCAAGGGAGGTGCTGGGATGACAAACCAGAGAAGCTCCTTGTAAACATTGTTGTAAAGTACACATTGAAAGATTAAAGATTCATAAAGCCACAAAAAAGATATTCTAACAACACCATAGTAGTGCATTTATTTTACCTTTAGAGTTTGGAAATCACTCATTACGTGTCTAACAGTTTGCATATTTTCTTCAAGAGAAACTTAATTAGTGAGACACATTAATTACAAATACTGTAGTATAAAAACCCCAGTTCTTTACAAAAATTATATATTAAAATATTCTATACACTTTAAATTAGTAACTGGAACATACATATATATCAATTCTGCACAGTTAAATCCATCTTTGCTGGGAGTATTATACATGAAGTTTGAGGACATAGCTACTCAGTCAACCTAAACTGGCATAAGGTTACACGGTATAAAAAAGATAGGCCTGTGCTCCTGCAGTTACTGCAGCTCTTAGTTTGAAATATCTTTTCTGCAATTATTGCTCTGGATATTCATTCCAGATTTGAATAGGCAGCGGAACCATGGACTTCCTAAAAGGTTGAAAACAAGTTACCTGTAGCAGAGTATCTATAATGCCTATCTGCATCTTTAAGGTTGTAATGGAACCTGAGTATGCTGTCTAATGCTTATATTTCAGTTGTAAAAAAGTTTATACAATTTCGAGGTAAAAACAATGCAAAAATAAAACATTTAGAGCATTTACAAAAATCTTACAAATGGTTAAAACACTATTTCAAAACCTGTGTCCTGTTAAGGTGCTTCTTTCTTTCTGCAGTAAGGAGGACATATACTTTAATTTTGAGTTTTAAATTATGAACATTTTAATTTCAGCAAAAGCTAAGTTAGAGCCATTAAGACACATGTTAAAATGTTCAGGGATATATTTCACTTCTGATGAAAATACAGGATTTTAGTGCCAAAAGGGACCTTAAAGGTAAAGTCTTTTAACTCCCTCATCTATTAATGAGGAAATTGAGGGCCAGATAAGTTAAGTGCTTTGCCAAAAATATATTTGAACATATCAGCCTGGTCTGAATTAAGAAAATCTATTACTCCTTTTGTATTTTGCCATGATTCTTGGAAACTAATAAAAATTTTAAAGTAGAATTTCTGAACTTTGCTCTTTCTTTTTTAATTTAAGCTCTGTGCTAACTGTAGATAAACAAAGAAATGAATCAAACGGCTACTAAAATCAGTATCACAAATATTATCCAGTAGAAGACAATTGCTAGAGGACCACTGCTCATGTGGAATAAAGAGGGAGTACTCAAAGACAGGGCCTTTACAACGTAGAGAACATTGCTATATACGACAGCACAGTGTACAGCAGCCAGTTACTAGAATCATCTCAATAACTCTAGGGTGACTGAGTTACATGGCCTTTATAAAAGATATTGGAGTAACAAAGCCTTCTAGTTTTTATCTTAACTTTACTATTTTCCTTTATAAAAGAGCTATAACTGTAAGGAAGAATCCATATACTAATTTTCAGAGTCTTTTCTTCTTTTCTATTTTTATTTGGATCTAGAATTGAGCAAATACATTTTAAGAACAACTTACAAACTCAAATTCATAACTGTTAGAAATACAGTCAGAGAACACTCTCTTAAATGACAAATCTTCATAACCAGTTACTAATAAATAATCATCATCACAATAGCTTCAGTGAAAAAAAAAATCAATTTAAAGGTGCTTTTTTATTGTTACCTTGAAGCCATCGAACTTGTGTAGCTGGTCCATACCCCTTTTCATTCTTTGCTGATATCCTGAACACAATGGCAGGCCGGGATGTATAATCAATATGTGCATTTGCAAGTTGCCCAGCAGTTACTATACACGAAGTCTTAAGACCACAATAAATCCTCATAAACACAAGCTGACTTGGATTATCTTGAATTTGTGCTGTGCGGATAGCCAAGTAGGCTGAATATTCCAAAATATTTCCAGAAGGTGAAGTTGGAGGTTCCCAGGAAAGATGGATACCTTCAACATTCTTGAAGAGAAGGGGGAAAAAACAGGTAAAGGTTCTGAAGTTTTCTCTAATATCACGTATTATGTTGAATCTATCTTTAGAACATAAAATGCTGCTTTCCGCTAAAGTAATCACATTAGATGTTAGAACTTTCATTGTTGATTTTTAAAAAGCTACCTTAATTGGATCTATAATATTCAATTTATGCCCACTTTTCAAAAACATAACTAGGCTTAAATGTCTGCCAGTACTATCCCAAGAAAGGGATTTTTCTTACCTGAAAGCAGACCTTTTCTTCTCTAAGGAGGGGCAAGACCTTAGGATAAAATAGAATCCAATTTCATGTGTTCTATTAAAAGTCTCCAGCGCAAACTTTGGTTGCATAACAAGAACAACATTAATATTAAGAAGCATACTAGATTTCCCTGACTTTCTGAAATTTGGACGCTATAACTCTGCTTGAAATTTGGTCCTTAAAAATATCATGAGTGATTAACAAAAAATATTTTTTTTAACTTTTAATCCACTCCTTTTATGTATCTCTCATTTCATCGGGCAGTAACAGGAATCTCTAAACTGACAGTCCTACTTCATGTACAAAGTTTCAGTAACTTAAATCACCGAGTCTTGAACCCAACATCTCACCTTTGAAATTCGGACTGCAGAAGGAGCTCCAGGAAAACCAGGAATACAAGTTTTAAATTCACTGATTTTGCTGAAAGGGCCTATTCCACAACCATTGATGGCAGCAACCCTGAATCTGTATCCTGTGCCTGGAACAAGATCTTGTTTCTTAAGTAAACTGTAGTCAGGTACGTCTGCATTTCCTATCTAAAATGTAATATATGCAAAAGTCAAAGAAAAGGTGCAATTAATTATTTTTTCATTAAACAACAAAACTTTTAAAGAATGAATTACGTTATAAAGTTCTAGTTCATGTTTACTTATTTCCTTCTTTCACACATGGAATGAACCCTCCAGTACAAAAGAAACTAAGTCAATAAATTAAGTGATTCTCATACAGAAGTAAAGTGCCCTTTCCAGTTGAGAATCACTGATTTCAAAAAGAAATATAAGGGTATTCTGCACATGACGAGTACAAAGGTAGCAAAAAATTCACAACTATCTCGTCTCCACGTAAACTTAACTTGGAGTAGAAATCTCTGAAGATTTACAGCCAAATAGTTTAGCCAGGAACAACACCCTTTGCACACAGGCAAGCAAGCCTGACAGAAAAGGAGTGACTAGTATGTAGTATAGAGCATTTTAAAATCAATTTAATTTAAAATCAATATTCAGCAGATATTACATATTCTCCGAGACTGAGTCTCAGAGAGGTTAAACAAGGACTTGTCCAAGGCCACAGTGTTGAGTGCTGAGATTAACAATTCAAACCCAGCTTTACTGGCTCTAAATTTTATGCCCTTTTTTCTCTTTGGGAAACACCAGCAGCTACTAGGCCCTTAGCTACAGATATTTCCTTATATATGTAATCAAACTACAGAGAGAATTTTCATTAGGCATAATACCAACAAATTATTAACCAGGACTTCTATTTTTGTCAATAATTGGAATAATTCACTATGAAAAAGAGGGACACCAGCAGTAATATTCTTAGAGAAACTAAAATATAATGATAAATGACATATTCTCCATTTGTGCAGATCTTTGGGAGATTCAAACTGAGTATCTATTTCCTTGGCAATTCCCTCTCTGAAAATTCTCTATTACACAAACAAATTAGTTCAGTAGGCTTTGGAGCTGTTATCTATTTCATAATTCTTACAGGGTTAATGTCTCCTTTATATATACGAGGTCCTCTTTAAGGGGCTTCAGAATTTAGGAAAAATTAGATTGTAGTCAATGGCCTATAGGGGCTTTTACATTTTTTAAATTGTGAAATCAGGAATAAAAAAGTTCTTGGTAAGAAAAAAATGTTCCATTCTCTAAACACACCAGGTAACAAAATTACAGATATTTCAAAAAACTACTTATCTGTATTGGCCAGACTACATTATTTATGACTCAAAATCCAGCCCAGTGATCGTATAAGATTTTTCAAATGACCTGCTTGTGATATATTCTATAAAAAGAGCCTTAAAAAGAATACAAGATAACTAGGTATATAGAACTCTCAATTACAGATTGTGAACAGATTGCAATTTCACTCATTCAAACGACCTGAATCAAAGTTATATAAGAAAAATCTCCTTCTGGAGGCTGTAACTCAGTGTAGAAATCCTTCAATAGCTACCTTTGAGATGCTTTGCTTCCCTTTTGGCAGCAAATAAAACTGGCTCACCAAAGCTGTATTATTTTTAAAAATTCCTACATCACACCACTGTCGTTCTCCTGCTTTCATTGTGGCCAGTGGATTTGACGGAGTTTCTTTCTAATTTCAGAGACAGAAAAATTTATGAAGACTCTTATTGAACATACACGAAATTTCAAGATTTAATAAATCCATGCAGTGATCTACAAGTAGGTATATGGCTAAACACCACAACATTAATAGCTCATAAGTAAATAGACTCTTAACAGATTAGGTCAACTGACAGTGAAACAGGGAGGCCAATTCAAACAGAGGGAGTGACAGGCATTCTCCAAGTCAGTAGCTCTGTACTATCAACCTAGCTGGAGTTAGCATGCTTTCCAATCAGTGATATGTTAAAATACCAGCTGTTTTATAGAACACTGTCATTTCAGAGACTCTCTCGGAAAAGATAATCCCTTTAGTGTAACATTACGAATTGCTCCAAAAGGAGCAAATAAGGAAAAATTCATTCCAAGCTGGCTTATTTCTAGATTCAAAAACAACTAGCAGAAATTCAGTGACGTTTGCACTTGAAATACCTGTGATTCTCCAAACCTAAAAGGAGAAAAAATGTTCAAAACTAAAATGCAATTTGACCATACTTTAGTATATACTAAAGGGGAGCAGATTAAACAATTTTACATTTTTTACCTTGCTTTAACACAAATAACTTCCTCTACCTTAAGCTACTTTTAGTGATAAGTGAATTATACTTATGCCTGGAACTAACCTTTTTAAGCCATCTTCTTTATAATTGAGACACTGTTTCCAGAAGCTCAAAACAAATGTGCACTTCAGTTATTTATTTCTGTCTTAAATATATAACAGTAGAGGTACATGCTTATAATTCACATTATTTGTTATTTAGGCTATCACACATGACAAAGTGAGCTAACTAGAGTCTTTAAGGTTTAAAAAAAGGAATAGGTTTAAACTTGTTTTCATTTTAAAAACTCTCTTCCACAACTTTTATAAAACAACTGGCTCCAACTAAAATAACAAATACCATTCTGGCTGACGCACTGCGAAACAAATTTAAGAGAAAAAAGTTCATTTTAATAATTCTTCTCTGAGAAGAGTCTAAGAACAGTAGGACTTAACATTCTGGAAAGGTGACAGCTGATGAAGGTATCTATATGATCAAAATCCATAAAATCACGATTGAAAGAAAACTAAAACTACAGTCAATTCTAGAAGATTCTAAAAGGTAAATATTAGGTCAAATTAAAACTCTTGCTCATAGCAATAAAGTTGAAATCAATGATAAATTGAAAAGTATATGCACACACACACACGTATTATCCTTATATCTATCTAATTAAGACAATCTTGGCATACTTGTGAGGCATATTCCTAGCATTTTAAGCTTGGTGCCATGCAGACCAATTCCGGCCTCCCATAAAACAACCTAATGTCAGAGATTATTGGGCTACCCCTACAGGTATATCTAACTCAATATTGCCATATTCTGTTGCTCTTCTACTAAGTAGCTAGCAATAGAACCATTCAAGTTTTATGTTCCATAATATGTCCTTTTATTTTTTAAACCACTAATGAAATTTACACATATATGTACACTCACATATTTCTGATTATGAAAGTAATACATTTCATTACAGAAAAATGTTGAAAGCATAAAGAAGTAAGAATTATCTGTGGCCCAACAACCTGGAGAAAGTTATCTAGCATTTAGTTTGGACGTGTGTGGACTCATGGGAGAGTGTGAATTTATCTGTTGTGTGTATTTTTTAATAAAATTGGGGCCACAATACATACATATATTATTTTTTATCCAGCTTTTTTCACTTAACATCAGACTGTGAACATTTTCCTCTTCAACCCCTCATTTCTCAACCTATGTCAAATCCTTAATAGAGGACACCCAAGAATCTTTTCATAAATTTACGTTGAAGTTGCTCAGCATTTAAAGCGTACTTAACCGTCTGGAAACACGTCATTTCCAGGTCATATACTTACAGAAAATGGCATTGCTGCAGCATGCACCTCTACACGGCTGATCTTAGTTGCAGGCAGTGCACACGTTTCATCAACTAAAAATTAAACAATTCATCAGATGAGACTTACATAATCATTTATCAAACAGACATGTTAAAATATAATTTGTAAATATACAAAAAACAGCCAGCGGGAGAAAACCACAACAATTAGAAATATGGACCCTCTAACTCAAACTAATTGACAAAGTTCGTTTTTCAAGGGTTTGATAACTAGGTTAGAACTTCAGAGAAAGTTTACCAAAGATGAAACACAATTCCTATTGCAAAAGAATAAAATGAGAATTTACAAAATCAGAAATCATTCAAGCTGAGAGAATTGTTACTCCATAGTCTAGAACTAATCTTTTCTAAGGAAAAAAAAATTTGCTGATTATATTCACTGTAGGAAAGATACATTCTGATTGTACTTCAGTGTGTGCTGATTTAACTATTGTATGAAAGGCAGCAAAGAGTATATTTATAATGATTTTAATTGAAATGCTTTATCTGTTTATATATGATTCAATCCAAGATGAAATACAATTCCCATCTAAAACAAATAAGTTTGATGAATTTATATACAAAAATGGTTCAAAATACAGTATGTGAAACACATTTCAAACCTTCAGATTTGGTACTGAATGTTGTTAGTGAAGTTTCATCTTTAACAACTGCCCCATTTGTACTGGATGATTCAGTTTTAATGGTCTGCTGGGTTACCATAGTTTGTGCGCTGGAAACAGTACTGGATACAGAAGTTTCAGGGATTACTGTTCTTAAGTCCAGGCAACTACTTAGAACACCTATATTTGCTGATGTGTGAGGACCTAAAATTAAATGGAAAATAGCAAATATTAACATAATACCTACAGATAATTGTTTTCTCTTATAGTTCTTGTCATACAATACCTCATATTTTTAATTTTAAAATCATAAATGTGAGCACTGCAAATGTCATTAATATGAATTAGGCACAAAATGTTTAGAAAAATTAAGTGCATTAGATTCATAATGGATGTCCACTTCTCAGCTCCTTCTTCTATTCTAAGCAGTGAATCACTGTTCTCGAACTCTACTAAATCATAGATCAAATGGCCTTGCCTTCCATTTTAGAGGAAAAAAACAGAGGTCATCAGACATGAACACCATCAATTTTCTGCCTCCTTCTGCCCTAAACTAGAAACGTATTGACGATTGTACCTTCCTCTCTGTCTTCTCTTCCACTTCAGAGGATAAGCTGACCTCTCTCCAAAGGAAGTTTAATCTATCCTCCTGTGCTCTTGCTCCCTTCCTTCCTCCATATTTTGGGAACTTCTTTCATCAATCTTCCTCTCTTTCCAGGGTTTTCAGATTATTCTTCTTCAGCAGTTTTTGGCCCTCAGTCCATAAACGTTATCAAGTCTCTCAATCAAACACACACACAACTTCCTTGACCCCACAGGTCTTCTCCAGTTACCATCTCCTCTTGCTAATTCCCTTCAGAGCAGTCTACTTCCTTGACCTCCCCAAATTTGGTTGCTAGCACACAGTACTCTAATGAAACAGCTCTGGCAAACGTCAATGATTTCTACGGGAAACTTTTCCATTTTCATCTCCTTGACTTCTCCGTAGTGTAAGCAATGCTGACCACATACTTCTTTTTGAAGCTGTTTCTTTCTATAACTTTATATTCATTCATTCCACAAAACTGAAGACATACTATCCACCAGACATTGTGCTTGTTTCCATTACAGTGAAATAAGGCAGGCATGGTTCATCCCTCATGAACTTATAGTCATGTGGTAGAGAGAGGCATGCATATACAATAAATGTATAGTCACAAACTGTGATGCCCACTACAGAGGAAGAAAATACACCACCAATCTTTTAAGTTCTTTCCCTAACCTAGGAACTCCTTTTCAATCTCTTTAGATGGATTCTCTTCTTCAAATGACTCTTCAAATGCAGGTGTTCCTAAGCCCTTTCTTTTCTCCCGTCACATATTTTCCCTGTGCTTTAATTACTATTCACAAATCATACATCTCTCAAATAGCTATGTCCGAGGCACTGTGCCAGGTGCTGGGAACCTAGCAGTGAACAAATGAGACAAGGTCCCTGCTCTTGTGAGCTGACATTTTAGATACCTTGAGCATCTAAATTTATACTTCCAGCCAAGAACTGTCTCCTAGACTCCAGACCTAAGTACGCAACTGCCTGTTAGAAACCTTTACCAGGGCCGGCCCAGTGGCACAGTGGTTAAGTTCGCACGTTCTGCCTCTCGGTGGCCCAGAGTTCGCGGGTTCAGATCCTGGGTGCAGACATGGCACCACTTAGCAAAAGCCATGCTGTGGTAGGCGTCCCACATATAAAGTAGAGGAAGATGGGCATGGATGTCAGCTCAGGGCCAGTCTTCCTCAGGAAAAAAAAGAGGAGGATTGGCAGCAGTTAGCTCAGGGCTAAGCTTCCTCAAAAAAAAAAAAAAGAAAAAAAAAAAGAAACCTTTACCATATGTTCCTCAAGTGCCTCAAAAACAATAAGTTCAAAGTTGAACCCATCTTTTTCCCAAATCTGTTCTTCCTCCTATATTTTCTATCTTGATGATGAGTATCATTATCTATCAAATGTCTAACCCCAAAAACTGGGAGTCAAGTTCAACTGATTTTTATTTCCCATATCCAACCAATTTCCAAGTCTAATAGATGTTACTATCTAAAAGTCTCTGGGGGCTGGCACAGTGGTGCAGTGATTAAGTTTCCACACTCTGCTTCAGCAGCCTGGGATTTGCAGGTTCGGATCCTGGATGTGGACCTGCACATTACTTATCAAGCCATGCTGTGGTGGCATCCCACATACAAAAGAGAGGAAGACTGCAATGGATGTTAGCTCAGGGCCAATCTTCCTCACACACACAAAAAAGTCTCTGAAATGATGCATTCTCTCCTCTCCAACCCACCTACTGCTTTAGTCTCTATACCTTTCTTAGAGTCCTAAAAGGACCCTCTAACACATCTCCCAATCATTTCCTACTATAGTTCTTACTGATGGTGAGGCTAGAGTGTCCTTTCCAAAAGAAAAGAAAAGAAAAGCTAATCATGTTGCTCTTCCCCTTCTGAAACATACCAGCTACGACAACCTGCAGAGACAAAGCCCAGCCTCCTCTCAGTGACCTGAGACTGGGGAGCCACTCATTCACACATTTAAATGTCCATGGTGTGCCAGAATCTGTCACCGTGCAACCACTCTGGTTTTCCCACTTGCCTAGTGTTAATTTTATCTAGACTGCCTTACAATGTAGGATTTAGAGTGTATTAAGGTTCAGAAATCTCAAAGCTCATATTTGTTTTCAAGAGCATAAACTTTTTTAAAAGACAGACATGGCAAACCACTATAGTAAAGAACTTAAACTGAGGTCCAGGACCAAGCTTTTATAATTTTGACCAAATGATTCCCTTACATCAGCAAATTAATTTAAAAAGTGCTTTCCTCTTCCACAAGTAATGAAATGAGAAAAATTATATGAAGTTATTTTCCTTGAATATTTTTCTACCATGGATTCATAAAAAATGGAAATAAAAAGAACAGTTCATCTGGTTAAGTTTGAATCATTGAAGAGGAATTAGATTTACATCATCTGTCATGACTTTTTCCAAGTTAAAAATAAAGCTACATGTTCCTATGTCAGGGATATATCAGAATGAGATTAATAACTTAGATACTGAAATCAGAGGCATTGTATATCTCAAATGACATGAGAATAGTCAAATAACTTACTTTAAGCATAAGGATCACCAAATTACAAGCTATCCCATGAATGCAATGGGCTAATCAACAGTTCTCATAAATAGATTATCTTTCTGAGGATAATTCAATTACTTGCTAAACAAATGTTTACTAAGTGATGACTATTTATCAGGCAGGATCTGGATGCTGGGGAAATAAAGGTGAACAAGATAGATAAAAATCCCTGCCCAAAATAAATCTAGGAAAATAGAACAATGAGACAGTGACACTGACACACTAGCCAATCTCAAACGTCACATAAGAGCTTGCCTCATTTAGATTCCACAGCTTATAACAAATTATTACTATTCGGGTAAGTGCTTGCTTGGTGTCTTGACATCACTCTACCTACGGTCAATATGGTAGGTATATTATTATTTTGAAAATGGACCAAGACCATATAACAATTACTTTTGCAAGACTCTAAAATTCCCCACTATTATTATAAAAAACTTCAGCTTTGTTTAAAATACCATCATATACCTTCAGTTTTCCTTATCATATCCACCACACAACTATTATGATTAGAAGCATTAGTTGCCAAAGATGAATGTAAAATGGCATTAGAATCAGCTGATGCTTTGAGATCCAGTTTGTTTTTCACGGAAGTTCCTTTCATAGCTGCATGTTCAGTTTTCGCACTGTGCATTGTATCATTGATCTGTAAGAAATAAAATAGTTTTTGTAACAAGCAATGTTCGAAGAGAAATACATATAAAAAAATAATTTACAACTTAAAATGCAAAATAATTTACAATTTAAATGCTTCTTAAAATAAGTTTATCAAAATATAAAACAGTTTAAATTATATTCTTAATTTGTATAGAATTATTCTTTACATTTTACAATAGTTTAAGAAAACAATTTCTTTTTACTTAATCTCCATTCTCAAAAGGCCAGTTCTGAAGGGGAAAGGGAGGGTATATTTTGAGGGAAAAAATCTACATTTTTATAAGTGGTAGTTGGTATTCAAGTAAAAATGTATGTAGCATAGGAGACTATCAAAGCTATTGAGTTTAACATTCTGGTCAAATCTTCTTAACAAGGTCAGACATGTATACTAAAGATCTGATGACTCCTAAAAGCAAAATCTCATTTATATGAAACCTTCAAGCAAATAAATTATTCTGTATGACTGAATTTTCCATAGAGATATCAAGATTTAATACAAATACATATAACTATTCTTTACTATTAAACATTTTAGAAGGAATCTTCCTAATTACATTTTTCTTTGTCTTCTTAGATACACCACAACGAACACATTTAAATTTTTTGATAATTCAAGTCATCAATGTTCACATTCAGATATTCAGTTCAGTTATTATACAGTAATACCTATAGGTCTACTGAGCCATAAAAGGGATTTGGCTTCATTCAAATACCCCAATATTGTTGCTCCTTTTTAGGTACCTATTTTTTGTTACTTTTCTGTCTCCACCTTTATTGTCAATTATAACGATATTGTCAATTATAATCTCTCATGGCTCTACGGATACTTGTCCATAACATGCTCTGTACTTCTAACTGATGCTGATAGTGCTACTGTTAATAAATGATGATGACAGCTTCAACTATTAGGGAGCATTACACTATGTGACAGGCACTGTGCTACATATTAATAAAATCTGTATTTCATTTAATCTTCAGAAGAATTCTATAAGTTGGATAATACGACCCCAGCTTACAGATGAAAAAATGAGACTCAGAGATCTCAAATAATACACCCACAGTTAGGTAAACAGTAAGTAGCAGAACTAGAATTTGACCATGTTATACTGTCTCTAATGTGCTCTTTGCTTAAAAAGAGCAGTATCAGATATCCAGTCTAACTAGAACTGGTCAAATGAGAATAAATAAACCCTGAGTTTTTGGTTAAACATAGCAGATTAAATACATGTTTCAGGAGATTGCTCCAAAAATACAACTCAAATGATCGTAAAGGAATAAACAAAAGTATAAAGGTATAACTTATAAGGAAAAAGAGAATGAGAGAAGAGACAACAGTAGGTAAGAAGATATAAAGCAGAAAAAGCTGAAAGCTAAGAGTCTGCAGGCAGAAAGTCACTAAGAGGCAAACCATTTGTGCCAGAGTCCAGAAAGGCTTGGGACTGGAGACATCAGATTCTTTGGAGCCGGAGGTGCAGAGTGCAAGTAAACGCTCACCATACGCAAGACTGTGTAAAAAGTGGCTTTCGCCCCAGCTCGGCTCTTCCAGTACACAAAGCCAAACAAATTCCTCTCCCTCATTCTAATCAAAGATGGAAAATAGGTAGAAAGGCTGAAATGTGAGGCTCTGGACTGTGGTGCAGTGTCCTTCAGGTGTGGGTGGAGGAGAGGCACCCATTCTGAAAATGCAGATTAAGAGAAAGTCTGCATGCTGAACAGAGAGACTATTCACCCCCACACTCCCTCACTAAGCTCTGAGAATACTAACAGCCAGGCTTATAACCAACCCTTAGGCAAGAGGCTGGAGAATTCTCAGGGGAAACTCACTGGTCCAAGAGAAAAGACCCACAGATACTGATACTTGTGGGTCCCCACCCAATCACCCTCATTAAGGTACACTAATCAACAAGCCATGCCCATACGCATAGCCCTTCTGCTATGGTCTGAATGTTTGCGTCCCCCACAAATTCATATGTTGAAATTTAATCCCCAAGGTGATGGTGTTAGGAGGTAGGGCCTTTGGCTGGTGATTAGTACCCTTATCAAAAATGGCCCAAGAAAGCTCCCTTGCCCCTTGCACCAAGTGGCGATATAATGAGAAGTCAGCAATCTGCAACCTGGAAGAGTGGTCTCACTAGAACTTGACCATGCTGGCACCCTGATCTCAGACTTCCAGCCTCCAGAAGTATGAGAAGTAAATTTCTGTTGCTTAAAAGCCACCCAGTCTGTGGTATTTTGTTACAGCAGCCTGGATGGACTAAGACATCTGACAAGCTCCTTTTTAATGCCTCACTTTAAACATGAAAGGACAGGCAAGCATCACCAGACATTTGATGACAGCCTCTAACAGGAAAGTCTGAGACCAAAGAAAATTTTTAAAAAAGGAACTTGAAAAAAAGAAATATTGCTGAGAGCAGAATACAACTCCAAATTTTAAAAAAAGCATAATTTTTAAAGAGATAAGGGAAGATGATATATTTATGAAGCAAGAATAAGATGCTACAAAAGAAATAAAGAATAAATGTTTTAGAAATTAAATATGTGGCTGAAAATATTTAAAAATGGGATAGAAGATTTATAATATAAATAAAATTTTTCAAAAGCAGAATAGACAGATAATAGGAAATAAAAAGTAAAATCAGGAGGTGGCCCAGTGGCGTGGTGGTTAAGTTTGTGTGTTCTGCTTCAGCAGCCCAGGGTTCGCCGGTTTGGATCCCGGGCATAGACCTACGCATCGCTTATCAAGCCATGCTGTGGTAGGCGTCCCACATATAAAATAGAGGAAGATGGGCACGGATGTTAGCTCAGGGCCTATCTTCCTCAAGCAAAAAGAGGAGAATTGGCAGCAGATATAACCTCTGGGCTAATCTTACTCAAAAAAAAAAAAGTAAAATCAGAAGATTAGTTCAAGAGGACCATCATTCAATTAACAGGAGTCTAAAAAATAAGAGAGAGAAAATGGAGGGAAGAAATAATCAGTAATGAAAGCTATGAATTTCCAGAATGATGGGGTCCACTTAGTGCAGAGCACAATGAATGAAGACATACACTCCAAGGCACATCATTGTTGAAATTTCAGAATTTTGGGGATAAAAAGAAAAAAATTAGGTCACATACAAATGATCAGGAATCTAAGTGGCATCAGACTTCTTAACAGCAACAGTGAATGCTAATGCCTTTAAATTTCTGAGGAAAAAGTTTCCAGCACGGAATTCTATAACCCAGCCAAACTACCGATCAAATGTGAATAGACAAAAGGCATTTTCAGATAAGCAAGATCTCAAAAAGTTTACCTTTCATAAACCCTTTCTCAGGAAACCACTGGAGGGAATGTACAACAAAACGAGAAAACATCAAAAAAGAGAAAGAAATGAGATCAAGAAACATGGGTTCTAACACAGGAAAAAGATAAAAGAAAATCCTACTATGAAACAAAGGAAAGATCTAAGATGACAGCTGTGCAGCGGGGGGTGGGGAGGGCAGGGGGAACTACCTTATACGTTGTTTGAATATTTTGAGAAAAGTTTGATAATTTTGTTGGAGAATTCGAGTATGAATAAATGACAAGCAAGGAGAAAACTAAGCAAATGAAAAAGTGAGGGAGTTAACAATCCCAGGAAAAACAAAAAGCTACATGAAAAAGGAATAATACTCACAGCATACTACATGTTATCATCATAACGTAAACATCAAATAAGGATTCAACTAAAAATATCTAAAGGACGTGGGAAGGGGAAGGGGAGGAAATGTCAGTATCTTAAGAGATCGTCAACCTTCATCTTCCATTATTGAAGACAACTGATCCAAAACTAGAAAGTCATGAAGTAGCAGCATAAGGATTTTATTTAAAAGCACAAAGGTAAATACTAGAAGAAAGCTAAAATAGTTGAAGGTAGTTGTTTCTAGAGAGGCGGAATCAAGAGCAGGGAGGGACAGATTACGAAACTACTGCTCTTCATTAGAAACCTTGTAGTACCATCTAAATTTGCAAGACAGATATATATATATATTTATATGTGTATATATATAAAATGTATATATTCAACATATAACATATATGTGTGTGTATATATACGTCTATTAACACAAGCTACTCATAAGCAACTGTATGGGCTTTACTTGTTACATACCCTTCCTGACAACAGCCTTTTATGCTCATTACTGATCCTCAGTCATATTCAGAACATGTGAGCCTATACCTACATCATGTCCCTTGAAAAGAGTCTACTGTGGATGTAGATAGCAGTTTGTCAGATAAAAACAGTTTAAATCCTACTAACTTTTTCATCAGTCTTCACAAGTACATACTGTGAAGCACTTCATAAACAAGAAATAACTTCAAAACAAAGGTGCTCAAAACTCAGCAACTCATATTCTTTGGTAAACAAAATACATAATAAGGAACATATTTCATATACATATTTGGAGCATATCTTTAGAAATTTAAAACGAATGTGTGTATGATGTTTAGAAATGTCAAAATATAGATTTCAAGACACTGTAATATAAATTAGAAAGGATTAACCTCTGATGCTATGTGTAATGAGGCTAGATTCTCTTGGCCAGAGGTTAACTCAGGCTACTGTCACAATGATCTATGGACCTTTCTTTAAAAAACAGAGCTACCTGGGTATCACGATAAAGATTCCGATTCACTAGATCTGGGGAAAGGCTTGGGAATCTGTGTTTGTTTTTAATCTCAGAGGTGATTCTGATGTGCAGCCAGGGTTGAGAAGCCCTGTTATAAGGCAATATGCTAAAAATATTAATAAAAATTGGGACCATAACCATAAATAGTCCTTTACCATCATAATTTTTTAAACTTACACTGTTAGGAACGATGCTATTACTGCCTTGTCTGTGAGGGTCCATCCTGACTCCTGTAGAAATGAGAAGGTTCAGACTGATATGCTCTAAATTAGCTTCAATAAAATGTATTACAATAAAATACTTTTAGAAGTTACATATTAAAGTTTAAAGAAGTAGTATCTTTATCAAAGTTTATCTATTTTCTTAATAGTTTGCTTAAAAGTTTACTGAAATCCTTTCTGGAAGAACATGTAAGATTAAATCAGCTTTTACTTTCCAAGTGCCTGTTAGTTAAAAATATTTTTGAAAAAAGCTGAAATATTTTTGAAAGCTAATTAAAACCATCTCCTAAAGTCAAGCAGCATGTCAAATTAAGAGAGTACATTGAAACGGACTGCAGAAAAAGCATTCCACCCCACATGTCTGCGTGTTCTACTACATCAGAATAGTAAGACAGTCAAGTTTCGGAGTTGAAACACAACATATTTGATTTACCAGGCAGGAAACATAAAATTTCTTGGACCAGGTCTAATCGTAGGCTTTTCTGCAGCATCTTTTTTAAAAAGCATATGACCATGCATCCTTTGAGCATGAAAATTATGTTACCTTGCATGTTTGGTGCTGCTGAAGAATCTGATGATGTAGCTTGGTATGGCAAGTCCGTATTTAACTGCAAAAGATAGCCCTCAACTGTAGGCACTTCATCCCATTTGACATGAAATGAGTTGGTAGTGGCTTTGATCAGTTGTACTTGTGATGGTGCTGGTGGTTTCTCTAAAGAACAATATGGATATTATACATGTAAGTTTCAAATGTATCAAGAGTTTGCCTATACAGTTTTTGTGGACCTGGAGCTCTGAAAACGTCACCAATGAGTATTTCATTGGTTTACCAAGAGGGAGAAAATTTGCTCAGATAAACATACTACAGGAGGTCAAATGAAAATAGTCTGGGTTTCTGATTCTATTTATTTATTTAATTCCTTATACAAATAAATCTGCAATGTAATTCCAAGCTATCTGAGTCATCAGATTCAGAAAAGATGTTTAATCCTAGAAGTGGGGGGAAAACCAAGTATTATACAGTTATAGCTGCATCATTTTACCTTCCTCATAAGTTTTTATATATTTAAAAGCCAATTTTAGCCAACGGCACACATGTTTGAAATACTGTTAATGTTAGCAAAGATGATTTGGACATGATATTTTGGAAAAATATAACTTCTTCGAAGTTAATACCCTCTTATCAAAACTTACACTTCCCAAAAAAGGTAGTTACTTTGGTATAAAATATTACCAACATTTCCAAAATAAATAATAAGCATGGACTCTTAGAATTGGAAAAAAGGACCTGAGATTATTTCCACAATATCCTTGTCCTCTTTTTGTTTACCTATCAAATCAGAGAACTCACAATTCCTAAACTGTATATTCCATCTTTCAATGGTTATACAAGAAAATTTATTCTTCTAGTGAGTTAAAATCTGTAAGCTATAATTTAATCCTTATAGAACAAGTCTAATGTCTATCTCTTTGTATCTTTTAGAGTAGGGTTCAGCAAACTACGGCTCATGAGCCAGATCTAGTCTGTGCCTGTTTTTGTAAATAAAGTTTTAATGAAACACAGTTATGCTCATTTGTTCATATATTGTCTATGACTGCTTTCATGCTACAATAGCAGAGTTGAATAATCATAACAGGGACCATACGGCACACAAAGCCTAAAATATTTACTATCTGGGCCTTTACAGAAAAAATATGAAGACCCTGTTTTAGAGGATGATTAAGCCTAGTTCCTTCAACTATTCATGTAATAGTTGAATTACATGTAAATTCCTCCGATATCCTATTCACAATCCAGTTTACTTATGTTTCTCAAAGTAAGGCAACCCACACCTGAACAAAAGCAGAGAAGAACACAAGTCCAGGAGGTACACCACCCACATAGTAGAAGTTACATGAAGAGAGAATAGAGAAAATGTAAGGGTGCTAATCAATGAAATAAATCAAGAAAATTCCCAGAACTGAAGAACATGAGTTTCCAGACTGAAAGGGCCCACTGAGTACTCAACACAATGGATTAAAAATAGACACACAACAGGCACATTATCATGAAATTTAAGAACAGAGGGGACAAAGAAAAAAATCCGAAAATCTATGAGGGGTGAGGGGGACAGTCACATCTAAGAGGACCAAAAATCAGAAGTGGTTTGGTTTTCTCAACAAAAACACCATAAGCTTGAATACAATATAACAATGCTTTCAAAATTCTGAAGGGCAATGACTCCCATGCAAACTTTCAACTAAGTGGGAAGGAAGATGGAACATATTTTGAAAGAATGCAAGATCTCAAAATAAATTTATCACCTATGCACCATTTCCCTGGGATGTGTTCCACAAAAAATGAGGAAGTAAACCAAGAAAGGGAAAAATATGGGATTCAGGAAATAGGGAATCCAGCACAGGTGAGAGGCAAAAGATATCCCCCGGAAGATGATGAAGGGAGACTCCAAGATGACAGCTGTGCTAGATTTGTGGAGGGCAACATCCCAGATTGGAGCAGGAGAAATTTCTTCAAGACGATGAAATCTGACAGAACATCTGATGCATCTAACCATATGAGAGAAGATTTAAACAACCAGTAGAGCGTATGGATGGAATTGGTGGTAAATACATACAAATTTAAACCAAACAAACAAAAGTGACAATTATTAATCCATAGCAAATAAAAAAAGTGTGCAAGGAAGGTATGCAAAATATTCTACATGGCTCACCTGTGAATAGTGTTTATATAGTCATAATGTAACGTGAATTATATAGTCATAATGTAATACTGAATACTTATCTAACAACATTATGTGTAATCATACTGAGAGAATAGGGGTAGAAAAGGTGCATAGGAGCGAGGTAAGGAATGGTGGGAAGAAGTGATAAATCCTTAACTTCCATAGTAGAAAGTGAGCATATTATGCCTAAGCTGAAAAAAATCAAAGCGACAACATATTCACATTATATGGAGATATGAAAGTAAATACCAAAAGAATTGTTTAACAGAGCTGAAAGAAGATGCTGGTGAAGCAAGGGAAATGGGAGGAAGGTAGGAGCAAAAAACTGCTGCTACTTTTCATAAAAAACCTTATGGACTTATATTACTCTTTTAAATGTTACTAAATGTACAAAGTTTAATAAAAGTGAAAAAAGGCAAGATGAAGAGCCCTCATTATCCCCTCCTTCTCCCTCCCAAATTGATGCCAACCTACCAAGTTGAACAGCAAAATCTAAATTTTGCCCTTATGATTGTGGCCATGATTACTTTTAGATAGACATTGGTGACTAAAGCCTTTTTTGGAAAGGTTTATGGAAAAACTGACCATTCAGAGCTAATGATTTTTAACCTTTTAAAAGTCACAGATCCCTTAGAGAATCTGCTTAAAGTGACATACTTGCTACCAAGAAAAATTTATACACATCGATTTTTCTTTCAATCTCAGAGACCGAAGCTTATCCTTGGACTTCAGTTAATAATTCTCAGTTTCAAAGATGAATCAGTAAGGTGAATTTTCTGTATTTCTTTCCTACTTGCTATTATGTGCTTCTTCCACAGAAAGCATTTAGTTTCTTAGTTGTTCCATTTATTATTTTTTCAATTATCTTAATTTTAAAATTAAACTGTTTTTACATTACAAAAGCAATGCATGCTACTGTAGAAAATACAGATAGGGAGAAAAACTTTTAAGAAATGTATACTCTCTCCTTTTAGATAATACTTTGGTACACAGTGTACCCCTCCAGATTTTTCTGTTTATACACTTAAAAAAAAAACTGGAGGGGCTGGCTGGGTGGCGTAGTGGTTGTGTGCTCCACTTTGGCAGACCAAAGGGTTTTTGGGGTTTGTGGGTTTGGATCCCAGGGAAGGACCTACACATGGCTCGTCAAGCCATGCTGTGACGGCATCGCACATACAAAATAGAGGAAGACTGGCACAGATGTTAGCTCAGGGACAATCTTCCTCAAGCAAACAGAGGAAGACTGGCAACAGAAGCTAGCTCAGGGCCAATCTTCCTCCCCAAAACAAAACAAAACTCAAAAAACTGGAAGTCATAAGTATATTTTGTAATCTGCTTTTCCCATATAACAACACATATTACATCTCCAGATCTGATTTCTCTACTGGCCTCCGGACTTCTTCATTCACTCAACTGCCTACTTGATCTCCTTAACTCAAACTTGACATGGTCTAAATGGCACTCTTAATTTTCTCCACAAGCCTGTTTTCTTCTCAGTCTTCCCCATCTCAGTAAATGGAAATACCACCAAATTATTCAAGCTAAAAACCTCATCCTCCATTCCTCTTTCTGTCATCTGCTGCACCTAATTCATTAGCCAGTTCTGTCAACAAGAACTCCAAAATACATCCCGAATTTACCCATTCCTCCCCGTCTCCACTGTCACCGCTGTAGTCTAAGACCTCTGACTACTGCACAAGCCTCCTAACTTGTCTCCCTGTGTGCACACTTGCCCTTACAATTTCCTGTTGTCATAACTGCAGCGACCATTCCAAAATGTACATCAGATCATGACATGTCTCTCCTTCAATCATAAATAACTTAGCATTGTGCTTTTAAAACAATTTAAGCTCTACCGTGATGTTCAAGCCCTACATGAGCTGTCCCATGGTCATCTCTCTAACCTCCATTTCTACCCTCTCCTCTGTTACTCCACTCAAATCTACTCCCAAACATGCCACGTATTCCTATCTCAGGGCCCTTCTACCTGCTGTTCACTCTTCCTGCAGTGTTTGTACATGGATGGCGTCTTCTCACCACGCGGATTACATCCCAAATGCCATCTCATCCTTTTCTGACTACCCATTCTGAAGGAGCCACCCCCGGCCATTCCCAGTACCTCCTCTCACTATCTCAGTGTTCTATCTTACTGTCTATCCATGCTTACCAGAAAGTGGACTTATTTTGTTAATTTGGTTGATTATTGCCCGTTATCCTCTTGCCCTCACACTCTCTTAGGATATAAGTTCTTTGACAGCAGGGATATTATCAGTCTTGTTCACTGCTATATTCTCAGCATTTGGAGCAACTGCTGTTTCACAGATGTCAACCAATAAATATTTATGGAAACATGGATGAGTTCCATATTTTAATATTTTTTGGTGTTATAATACTTTTTAAAAAAATCTTTTTATTTTGGAATAATTTTAGATTTATAGAAAAATTGCAAAGAGTTCCCATTTACCTTTACTCAGTTTCCCTTAACGCTAACACATTTGTTAAAACTAAGAAATTAACATTGGAGTAATACTATTAACCAAACTACAGACTACTCAGATTTCACTCCACTAGTTTGTCAGTTAATGTCGCTTTTGTTCCAGGATCCAATCTAGGGTACCCCCTTGCATTTAGTCATCATGTTTCCTTAGTCTCCTCCAATTTGTGACTATTCCTCAGTCTTTCCTTGTTTTTCACCACTTTGAAACTTTTGAAGAGTACTGTTCCCATATTCTGTAGAATGTCTAGAATGTCCCTCAGTTTGGGTTTGTCTGAATTCTCACAGAGAGGGGTTATGGATTTGAGGGAAGAGTACCATAGAGGGGAAGTTTCTTCTTACCACATGATATGGGAGGCGGGGATAAAAGATTTCAACATAGCTTGTCACTAGTGATATTAACCTTGATTACTTGATTAAGGTGGCATTTGCCAGGTTTCTCCAGTGTAAAGCTACTATTTTCCCCTTTCTATACTCTGTTCTTTGGAATGGAGTCACTAAATCCAGTCTACACTCAAGGAGAGGGAAATTAAGAAACTCCCCCGGAGTGGAAAGTATTGACATATATTATTTCTTTCATTCATTTTTAATTATGGAAAGAGAGGCAGTGACATTTACACTAAGTCTCAAAAGACAGACATCATTCGAGTATTTACCTAACGGAATAATTGCACTTGTTAAATACTCTTACCTACCAGTATCAAGATACCAAAGATCCTTGCAGCAAACTTGGCTATTCAATGCTTTTTTGTAGCCATCTCTTCCACTCCAAAAATACAATCGAGTGCCAATTGCAACAGCACAGTGTCCAGCTCTTGGTCTCGGTCTTGAATTTTTTTTATCTTCCTGAGAATCTGATACTAGGGTGGTCCACTCTGCTGTATCTAAAGATACGCGAAATATCTATAACTAATCTATTGTTCTTAAACAACAAAATAACAAAAATTTTTATTAATAAATTTTATTTCAATAATAAGTCTTAAAAGACTCACCGAGATTTAGGTAAGAAAATGAACTGGTACATCTCCATTCACAATCATGAGGTGAAGTCTCAATATTTTCCCCCTTATGTGGAACCCATCCACCAAAAATGTACATCCTAAACAACAAAAAAGAAAATATAAAGTAGTTGATTTTTTCCCTAAAGCTTTCACTTTTTAGATTTAAATTGCTAAGAATACACTTAAATTTCTTACTTGTTAACCCAAAGCCTCAGGACTATTCATTCACTTATCACTTTCAGAAATAGATAATAGGAATAAGATAATGAATAAAGTGCACTTCTTTCAAGATTTTACAATTTTATGAAGCAACACAGAATCAAAATAATTTCTCGCTGGCAAGTTAAAGTGGGGAGTATTTCAATTACAACAGATGTGAAAATCAATATTATATGTAATATACTAAGGGTACCTCAGTCAGAAAGATAATTCAAATGATCTATGACATCCAAAATCAAATTGAGAATTGCATACATATAGTAACCAAAGAGGATTAAGTTTCATATAACTTTGGTCACTGATATCACTCCAATAAAAAATTTTAAACTATGTTCCCCAGGGCCCTAGGCGTTCCTGAGACATGCCTAATGGCTGCTGAAGGAGAAAGGCTCACCAGGCAGAGTTTATGGCCCAGGTGACCTCATGCCAACCAGAGAAGCCCTACTTTTAATCTATTTTATATATTAGAGTTCCAATGGAAAACCAAATTTTATAAAAGTGTTCTGCTGTTGGAAAAAACATGTATCTTACTAGATTTTGTTTACGGTTATTTTTTAAAAAGAACTAATAAGGTTCTAAATTACAACTAGTTGTTTCCTAAAACATTACTTTTAAGGTAAAGTCCCTACACAAGTCAACAGTTCAATTCTATTTAAACAGTACTCCTAATCCTGGCCCAGTGCTGCACAGAAGACAGTAATAGCTAACCTTTATGGAGTGTTCTCTATGTACTAGATGCTATTCTAAGCATCTGGTATGTGTTAGTCCTTTTAATCCTTATGACAACCTGGTGAAGCAGGTTTCACCATTATCCACATTGTATACTTGAGGAAATTGAGGTACAAACAGATTAAGATTCCTTGCCCCAGGTCATCCAGGACAAGTACTGAAACTGAGACTTGAATTCAGGCAATCTGATTACAGAGTCTGTATTCTAATCATAACTCCACCCAAAGTACAATCATTGAGCATACACACTGAGAATACACCTGAGCACAAATCAGGCACTACCAAAAATGTGTAAAAAGAAACACTGAGTTAGGTAGGTCAAACCTGTGGACGGAGGACAAATCAGTTTGACAACACTGCCTTACACTTATGTAATACCTACTCTGTGCAAGGCATTGTAAGGAACATAAAGGAGTACAAGAAGCAGCATGATGAGAAAATGGCACATTAACTATTTTAGCTTCCACAGGCATATTACGTTAGCTTCAGTAAGCACAGTCAAATGTTATTAAATCTAGTAATCTATTTCCAAGAAACTAGTTGCATCACTCTTGTATCTTTCTTAAGTTGGTTTAAAAAAAAAAAAAGTAAAAACAAAAAACAAACAAAAAATCATACTTGTTTCCTATAACACTGGCTGTGTGAAGGCTTCGTGGAAGTGGCACTGTCCCTTTAGTTTCTGGTTTTGACCATGACATAGTTTCTAAAAGTAAAAATAAGTGTATTAGCAACTTGATCTAATAACAGCCAATTACCTCAACTTGCAGAATCTTACAAAATAAAACAAAAAAGGACTTAACCAAAGCAAAGCAAAAATATTTCAAAATAATTACTTAATTTCATCTTAAAATAAACATTTCCAGCTGACATAATTGCCAATTCACAGAAATCTATTTATACTTGAATGTTAGTATTTGTAAGGGAGAGGTGAATTAAGACCAGATTAGGAATTTTAAGTAAGAGCACATTGTATGGAAGATAGTCAAAAGTGAGAGGCACATCTACCCTCTAATCATTTATTCTTAGGATGCCTTTAAAGAGAGCTACCCAAGGGTTTTTCACTGACCAGCAATAACATTACTACTGCTACATTTCCTGTAGATAGAATAACCATATAAATTTGATCATCCCCAACTGGGACACCTTACAGACTGAAAGGGGTTACTATTGATAACTACACAGAAGACTACGCATAAACCAAGACCATCCCAGACAAGCCAGGACATATGGTGACCCTACTTACAGGGAGCACAGGAGAGTTACTGTCATAAATTAAACATTTATTTGTTCAACCCGATCGATCAGCAACCATTCACGTTACACCTCGGCTGCCCCTGGGGCTGGCTACAAGTGCTATTCATAAATATAAGTGTGTAACTCAGTAAATACTGTCATCAAAAATTTTTTTCAAAGCAACTTTTATATTTGCCTTTTATCAAGCATAACTGATTCCTGAGTTAAGTTAAGCTTACCTAAGTCAAGTTGCCATAGGTCATCCAGGCGAGAACCACACATTCCACCAAAAACATACATTTTAGGACTTCCAGAATCTTTTTTGCAATATATAACAGCTGTGTGGGATTCTCTTGGAGAAGGCACAGTCCCTTTAGTCGCTGGAATGCTCCAACCCACAACACCAGAACCATGCTGTAGCTCTAACTCATAGAAATCATTTAAATATCTAGGATATCATGAAAGAAATGAAAACATTAACATAATATATACCTTTTATTTGCTTTTTTGTTTCTATTTATAAGGATAATCTATGCTTACTGTGAAAAATTCATAGAGTCCAGAAAGGCAATAAGAGAGCAGAAACCCCATCTCATTCATTCAACACATATTTATCAAACACTACTGGGTACCAGGCACTCTTCTGGAGATCAGTAGTGAACAGAGAGATTAAAAAAATTCCTGCCATCATTTAGCCAACACTCTTATCCATGACAACCACCATGATGGTTTCAAAACATAGCCGCAAAATCTCTGACACTCTTCCCATCAGAAGGTAGGATCTATGTCCCCCTCCCTTGATTCTGGGCAGGCTTATGACTGCCTCAACTAATAGAGTGTGATGAAATGATACTATGTGAGTTCCAAGGGTCAGTTACAGAAGGCCAATGCAGTTTCACTACAGAACACTTGCTCTTGGAATCCTGAACTACCAGGTAAGTCCAATTATCACAAAACCACCAACTGGAGAGGCCATATGTAAGCAGGTAGGATGACAGTCCCCGTTGAGTCCATCCTTCAGCCATCCCATTTGAGGCATGAGACGTGAGAGTGACTACTCAAGCCTTTCCATCTGAGGGCCTAGCCATCACTGCTGTGTCCTGTCTGAATTCTTGATGCACAGAATCCACCCGCATAATAAAAGTTATTTTGTAGCACTAACTTTTGGGGCAATTTATTACATGGTGCTAAATAACCAGAACAATCACTATTGATAATACTTTATAAATACCCCTTTAGACCTCTCTCTCTATGGATATCCACATATGTATAAACAAAGATACTACAAATGTTGCTTTGCAACTTTCTTTTTCTCTCTAAGTTCTCACTATATAATGTCATAGCAGTGTCCTACATAGCTTTTTTACTCTAGAAACTGGCATTAAACTTCTCATCTGTGACATGGATGTTTTCAATGTTTCAAGCAAAGTGACTTTAATAGGAATCTATTGCCTATCAAATTTCTACTGAAGTATGAGGGCAAAATTAAAACATTTTAGGACATACAAAACTTCAAATTTAGCCATATAATTATTTTGGGAAAAAATGATTCTAGATGTCACCTACGAAAAATAAAAAGAAATCCAAGAAAGAATGCACTGAATAAGAGAAATGGTAGCACAAAGAAACCAGTAATTTACAATTATATTTAAATTGATGTTGATAATAGTGGTTGTGAGGTCTAAATACTCACTAAGAAAGCCTGACCAAAAAATTAATTTAACATTATTGTCGTCTGGAATAAGACTCAAGAATATATGGAACATATGGAAAAAGGAGGTAAGCAAAAGAAGGCTAAAACTAAAGATAGTAATCTATTACCAAAGATGACAAGACATTTTCAGTTTAACTGTGTGTGATAATTTCCGAACAACTAAGTGAAGCACAGAATTAGCACGTATAACTTTCAAATCATTAGAAGGAAAGAAGAATCAAAGAGGGGCCGGCCTGGTGGTGCAGTGGTTAAGTGTGCATGTTCTGCTTCAGCAGCCTGGGGTTCACCGGTTCGGATCCCGGGTGCGGACATGGCACCGTGTGGCAAGCCATGCTGTGGTAGGCGTCCCACATATAAAATAGAGGAAGATGGGCACGGATGTGAGCTCAGGGCCAGTCTTCCTCAGCAAAAAGAGGAGGATTGGCAGCAGCTAGCTCAGGGCTCATCTTCCTTAAAAAAAAAAAAAAAGAAGCAAAGAAAAACAATAAATCAAGAAAAAGTTAAGAAAAAAAGGAAAAATAAGTATAGTCTATGGAAAAGCCCGTAGTAAAATGGTTAGGAAAAAACAACACTATAAACAATGTCAAAAGAAAAAAGACAAACAAAAAGATTTGGTACACATCACAGAAAAAGATCAAATTTTCTTAATGTAAAAGAGCTCCTACAAAATCAAGATAATGACTAATCACACAACAGACACAGATAAAAGGATATAAGCTGACAGTTCACAGAACAGGAAATAAAAATTACATAAACGTGTATACACACACAGACACAGATATACAAACACATACACACACAAATGTTCAACCTCATCACAATTTTTAAAAATCTAGCCAAGGCAGAAAAAAGGAGGTGAAGGGAGCAACCACAAGCAGAGTAGATGGAAGACATAAAATACAAGGGCAGGAAAAACTTCCCTATTATAAGACAAAGTCCCTTGGGGGCAGGAGGTGTGCAGGGGAAACAAAAGAACTCTGAATCCAAATATAAGCTATTAAAAGCAAGGATGATATTAAAACTATTTAACAACTGATATGGCATAGACTTAAATAGATCAGAATGGACCCCAGCCAGTATGCTATACCAGTTCATATTGGTTAACTGTTAGCCCTATTTACAAAAGATAAATCTACAACAAAACAACACACATAGGTTGAAAATTAGATATACAAGGAACAAAACACAAATTCACAATCACACTGGGAGATTTTTAACGTCATTCAGAAGTAGAAATGACCTAGACCCACAAAATAAAAAAGCTTTGAATGATAATTTAAAACACTGATTTAATAAAGAAACTTGTACTCAAACAATCAAGAACTCACAATATTTATGAACACTTCTGGAATAATGACAAAAATCGACTGTGAAACAGACCACAAAGAAATCTCCAAAAAGGAGAAAACTCATAGAACATTTTTTTGACCACAATATAATAAAACTAGACATTAGCAACAACGACAAAACTTTGTATCTGGAAATTTAAAAAAATTATGTCAAATCACTTTGGGATTAAAGAGAAAATAGAAATTAATGACACTAAGAGCACTATATAGCAAAACCTATGGCATATGGCTAAAGCTGTAACCAGAGGAAAATGTGTAGCATTTATTAGGAAACAACACTGAAAATAAATGAACTAATAGGTATTCAAATTATTAGAAGTTAGAAAAAAAGGTTAAAAAAAGCATTTAAACTATTAGAAGTTTAAAAGAAGTTAGAAAAAAGGACAAAACTTAAAGAAATGGAAGAGTTAAAGAAAATAAATGAAAAAGAAACACAGACCATTAATAGAACTAAAAATTGGTTCTCCAAAAACACCAATAAAATAACAAACCACCAGCAAGTGTGATTAGAAGAAAAGACAACACATACATTTAGAAATGAGAAAAGAGATGTAACTATAGATAGAGATTTTAAAGATATAGAGAATTGCCTTATAATTTTTATCAGTAAATTAAAAAATTTAGATAAAATGAGTGATTTTTCAAGAGAAACATAAATTATCAAAAGGATTCAAGAAAAGGTAGAAAATCTAAATAGATCAATAGCTATAAGAGATATAGAAAAGGCAGTCAAAAATCCCTCCCTAAACTATACCAATCCCAGACAATTATGGAAAATTTCTACTAAATACTCAAGAAATGATATTATTTAAGCACAATAAAAGATGGAGAGCTGCCCATAACCTCAGAACAGAGCTCTGATTATGTTCCCAGGGGTAACATAATCTTGATATTCAAATGAGATTAGAATAGCACCCTACTCCCCAAAAAACAATATAGGCAAAATCATAACGACACTTGATAGTACAAATAAATGTTAGCAAAGTGAATTCAGCAAAGTATGAAAAGAACACTGTAGCACAATAAAGTGGGGTTAACTAGGAATAAAAAGGTGGCTCATATTTCAGAAACTAATAATACAACTCACAAAATTAATGGATTAAAGGGAAGAAATGGTAAGCTCATTTCCACACCTGAAATGAATTAGAACTACCTCAACATACATTTTTGGTGAAAAGGAGAGGAAAAAACTAATTGGCAAACTAGAAATTTAGGAAAACTTCCTTAATCCAATCAAAAGCATATACTATAGTAGAAATCTACAGCAAACATCACCATTAATGATAGAAAAGTAAATATATTAATGAAATAGAATAGAGTCTAGAACAAGAGTTGACAAATTTTTTCTGTAAAGTGTCAGAAAGTAAATATTTTAGGCTTTGCAGGCCATAAAGTCTGTCACAGCTACTCAACTCTGCTGTTTTAATATGAATGCAGCTAGAGACAAGATGTAAATGAATGGGCATGGATGTGTTCCAATAAAACTTTATTAACAAAAACAGACAGCAGGCCAAATTTGGACCACAGAGTGTAGTTTGTAACCCCTGGTCTAGAGAGCCTAGAAAAAAGATCCATTTATATGAGGATTAAGGTGTGACAGATATGGGACTTCAAATCAACAGGAAAAAACATGGCTTAATTAATAAATGGCAGTGGGAGAATTGGAAATCCACTAGGAAGACAAAGTAAAAAGCCTCACACCAGTCACAAAAATACATTCCAAATATATTAATGTTTTAAACATAAAAAAAAACGCTGTGAATGTACTGGAAGAAAATATAGAAAAATTATTTTTATAATTTTCGGGATAGGAGTCTTCCTAAGCAAGATACAAAACCAGAAAACCATAAAAGAAAATACTGTCAAACTTGATAAAACAAAAATGAAAACCCTTTAGTGGCCGGGCTGGTGGCGAAGCGGTTAAGTGTGCACGTTCTGCTTCGACGGCCTGGGGTTTGCTGGTTTGGATCTTGGGTGCTGACATGGCACTGCTTGGCAAGCCACGCTGTGGCAGGTGTCCCAAATATAAAGTAGAGGAAGATGGGCATGGATGTGACTCAGGGCCAGTCTTCCTCAGCAGAAAGAGGAGGACTCGCTGCAGATGTTAGTTCAGGGCTAATCGTCCTCAAAAAAGAAAAAAAAGAAAAGAAAACCCTTTAAAAAAAAGGCAAACAGAAGACTTGGAAAAAATATTTGGAACATATGAAACAAAATATATAAAGAACCGCCAAGAATCAATAATAGAAAGAAAAACTGAAATCTATGAAAATACAATTAGAAATAAACGAATTCAGCAAGGTCACAGGATACAAGATCAATATACAGAGGATAACTGTATATGTAATAGCAATGAACAATCTAAAAATGAAATTAAGAAACCAAATCTATTCATGATGTCATCAAAAAGAATAAAAAATTATGAATAAATTTAACAAAACAAGAGAAAACTTCTACACTGAAAACCTCAAAATATTGCTGAGAAAAATTAAAGAGGACCTAAATAAATGGAAACCCATTCCATGTTCATGGACTGGAAGACTCAATATTAACAACATACCAATTCTCCACAAACTGATCTATATATTCATCACAATCCCTATCAAAATCCCAGGAGAACTTTTTGCAAAAATTGGAAAGCTGACCCTAAAATTTACATAGAAATGCAAAGGACCCAGAATAGCCAAAACACTCTTGAAAAAGAATAACAAAATTTGAGAACTTACATCTTCCGATTTAAAAACTTACTACAAATCTATAGTAATCAAGACAGTGTGGTACTGAGATAAGGCTAGACCTATAGATGAATGGAACAGAACTGAGAGCCCAGAATTAAACCCTTACATTTATGGTCAATTGATTTGCAACAAAGACGTCAATAGGAAAAGGACTGTCTTTTCAACAAACGGTGTTGGGACAACTGGATATCCATATGTAAAAAGATGAATTTAGACACTGACTTTACCCCAGGCATTAAAAATTAACTCTAAATGAATCATAGATATAAATGTAAGAGCTAAATCTATAAAACTTTTAGAAGAAGACACAGGAATAAATCTTCACAACCTTGATATAATCTAAGAGGTTTTTTTTGAGGAAGATTAGCCCTGAGCTAACTGCTGCGGCCAATCCTCCTCTTTTTGCTGAGGAAGACTGGCCCTGAGCTCACATCTGTGCCCATCTTCCTCTGCTTTACATGTGGTACGCCTACCACAGCATGGCTTGCCAAGCGGTGCCATGTCCGCACCCGGGATGCAAACCGGCGAACCCTGGGCCACTGAAGTGGAACATGTGCACTTAACTGCTACGCGACTGGGCCAGCCCCAAAGACTTCTTAAATATAACACTAAAAGCATGATCTGTAAAAGAAAAATTGATAAATTTAACTTATCAAAATTAAAAACTCTGTGCCTCAAAAGATACCATTAAGAAAATGAAAAGACAAGCTACAGACCAGAAGAAAATATTTGCCAGTCCCATTTTTGATTTTTAAAAAAACAAACTTGTATCCAGAATATAAAGAACTCTTACAACTCAATAATAAGAATACAAACAACTTAATTTAAACATGGACACACTAACAACGAAGTAGCAGAAAGAGAAATTAAGAGTATAATCTCATTTACAATTGCAACAAAAAGAATAAAATCCCTAGAAATAAACTTAACCAAAGAGGTGAAAGACCTGTACACTGAAAACCATAAAACACTGTTGAAAGAAACTGAAGAAGACACAAAGAAATGGAAAGATATTCTGAGCTCTTGGATTGGAAGAATTAACCTAACTAAAATGTCCATACTTCCTAAAGCAATCTACAGATTCAATGCAATCTCTATCAAAGTTCCAACAACGTTTTTCACAGAAGTAGAATAAAGAATCCTAAAATTTATATGGAACAAAAAAAGACCCCAGATAGTAGTGAAGGGAATCCTGAGAAAAAAGAACAAAGCTGAAGGTATCACACACCCTGGTTTCAAAATATACTACAAAGCTATAGTAATGGAAACAGCATGGTACTGACACAGAAACAGACACAGAGATCAAAGAACAGAATCAAGAGCCCAGAAATAAACCCACACATCTACGGACAGCTAATTTTCAACAAGGCAGCCAAGAACATACAATGGAGAAAGGAAAGTCTCTTCCATAAATGGTGTTGGGAAAATTGGACAGCCACATGCAAAAGAATGAAAGTAGACTATTATCTTACACCATACACAAAAATTAACTCAAAATGGATTAAACACTTGAATGCAAGACCTAAAACCATGTAACTTCTAGAAGAAAACACAGGTAGCACGCTTTTCAACACTGGTCTTAGCAGCATATTTTCAAGTACCATGTCTGACCAGGCAAGGGAAACAAGGAAAAAATAAACAAATGTGACTACACCAAACTAAAAAGCTTCTGCACAGCAAAGGAAACCATCAACAAAATGAAAAGACAACCTAATGATTGGGAGAAGATATTTACAAACTATACGTCTGATAAGGGGTTAATATCTAAAATATATAAAGAATTCATACATTTCAACAACCAAAAAACCTAACAACTCAATTAAAAAATGGGCAAAAGATCTGAACAAACATTTCTCCAAAGAAGATGTACAGATGGCCACAGGTATGTGAAAGGATGTTCAACATTACTAATTATCAGGGGAATGTAAATCAAAACTATAATGAGCTATCACCTCACACCTGTCAGAATGGCTATAATTAACAAGACAGGAAATAAGTGTTGGAGAGGATGTGGAGAAAAGGGAACTCTCATACACTGCTGGCAGGAATGCAAACTGGTACAGCCACATTGGAAAACAGTATGGAGATTCCTTAAAAAATTAAGAATAGAACTACCGTACAATCCAGCTATTCCACTGCTGGGTATTTATCTAAAGACCATGAAAACACAAATGTGTAAAGATATATGCACCCCTATGTTTACTGCAGCATTATTCACAATAACCAAGACTTGGAAGCAATCTAGGTGCCCATCAAGGGGTGAATAGATAAAGATGTGGTATATATATACAATGGAACACTACTCAGCCATAAAAAAGGATGAAATCTTGCCATTTATGACAACACAGATGGACCTGGAGAGTATTCAGCTAAGCGAAATAAGTCAGAGGGAGAAAGTCAAATACCACATAATCTCACTCATAAATAGAAGATAAAAATAACAACAAACAAACCCATAGAGACAGAGATTGGATTGGTAGTTACCAGAGGGGAAGGGGGGAGGAAGGAGGGTGAAAGGGGTGATTGGGCACATGTGTGTGGTGATGGATTGCAATCAGTCTTTGGGTGGTGAACATGATGTAATCTACACAGAAACTGAAATAAAATGATGTACACCTGAAATTTATATAATGTTATACATCAATGTTATCACAATAAGAAATAAACAAATAAATAAGAAAATAAATCTCATCAGCAAATCCTCAAAAAAAAAAAAAGGACAAAGACCTAAATAGAAATTTCACCAAAGAAGATATATGAATGGCTAAAGAGCTCATGAAAAGATGCTCAACATCTTTGGTCATTCAGGAAATGCAAATTAAAACCACAATGAGATACCACCTTATACCCACTTGGTTGGCAACAATCAAAAAGACAGACAATAACAAGTGTTAGCAAGGATATGGAGAAATTACAACCCTCATATATTGTTGGAGGGGATATAAAACACTACAGTCACTTTGGAAAACAGTTTAGTAGTTCTTAGGAAGTTAAACATAAATTTACCATATGACCCAGCAACTCTACTGCTAGATACCTAATCAAGAGAAATGAATACATGTCCAAAGACTTGTATGCAAATGTTCACAGCCAGATTATTCATAAAAGGCAAAAAGTGGAAATAATCCAAATGTCCATCAACTGATGAATGAATAAACAAAATGTGGTATGTTCATACAATGGAGTACTATACAGTAATAAAAAGGAAGAAACATTTGATACATGCTAGAACATGGTTGAACTTCAAAAACATTATGCAAAGAGAAAGAAGACAAATACAGAAAATCACATTTCCATGAAATGTCCAGAAATGGATAGTCTATGGAGATGAAAAGCAGATTAATGGTTGCCTGGGGATCGGAATGGGAATGAGGACTGACTGCAAATGAGTAAGCAGTTTCTTTGTGGAGTGATAGAAGTGTTCTAAAACTGGACTGTGGTCATGGTTACACAAAACTGTAAATTTACGAAAAATCATTGTATTGTACATATAAAAAGAATGAATTTTATGGCATATAATTTATACTTTATTTTTTAAAACAGAAAAACGAACAAGGACATGAACAATTTCAGAAAAGGAATTGCAAATATCTAATAAGCACAGTTAATCAAGCTCATTCTTAGTTTAAAAAAAAATCAAAATAAATCCATGAAATGTATTTCACCTATTTGGCAAAAACTAAGAAGTGTAAGACAATTCAGTATTGCCAAGGGTACAGGCACTCTCATACACTGTTATTAGGAATACAAAATGGTTCCATCTCTGTGGAGGTTGATTCAGGAGTACCTAACAGACTTAAATGTAAATAACCTTTGACCTCCCTAATTCCACTTAGAAGTGTCAATCCTACAAAAATATTTATACACATGCAAATGCTGTAACAGCAAAAAAAAAAAAAAAAAGGAAATATTTAAATGTCCAGTAGGGGAATGGTTAAATAATTTGTATAATTCAGACTACTTTTCAGCCTTGGAAAAAAATTAAGTTCAACCTATATTTACTGCCATGAAAAGATCTCCAAGACATATTGTTAAAGGAAAAAAAAACAACAAAAACAAGTAAACATCCTAAGTCACAAAGCAAAAAGAAAAATCCCACTTGCATAAACGAAAATACATGTCTGGGCAGAGGATCGGATTAATGTTCCCAGCTCTCCTCTCCTGGGAAGCAGAACATCCATTCCTGGACCACTGATTCAGGGCCTGGCAGTACGGCTTCCTTCGACCAATGGAATGTGAACAGAAATGAACGTGCTAGCTTTCATCAGAGGCTTTAAAAAGCATCACATGTATCTAATGCTCCCTCAAGCAGCACAAATTTGAGAAGCTTTCCCATTATATATAACAATCTAACGAAAACTGACTAATACAATGTGTTACATGAAAAAGGACCCAAAAGATGCATATCAAATTGAATTATGTGTTTGCCTATGTTGGAGGTCAGTGATGCCGTGAGAAAGAACTTTACATTCTTTCTAATTTCTTGAATTTTTAGAACTTTGTATTGAAACAATCTGTTTAACGGAAAAACGAAAAAAGATATGTACTAAAAGTAAAAGTATCTGGATTAGTGTGGTAGGATAATTTTTTTTCCTTTTCTCCAGTTTCCAAATTTTCCATGATGTTTTAGTATATCTTATTCTTAAAAGTTTTTTGGGGGAAAAAAAGCTAAGACTCTAACATCCATTGAATGTAGGTAAAAGGACACACTATCATGGTGATGACAACTATTGGACTAAATGCTGATAGCAATTAGAAAGTGCTTTGAAAATTATGCCAACGATTTTATTTAGCCATCACAATGACACTGTAAGGTAGGTATTTAATCCCTCCCATTTCACAGTGAAGGAAAACAGGCTTAGATTACTTCCACTAAAGGACACACATGGTAATCAGTGTATCAGAAAACAGCCCTTTGGACTCTAAATCTCCAAACCCTGAGTGCTATAACGACAACGTGATCAAAACGCTATGTGAAAAGAAAAGAGGTAGTGATTAATTCTGTTTCAACAAAGGAGGAGGGGATTAGTTCAAAAAGTATTTGCTTGTGTGAACCACTCTAACAGCTTCCTGTATGAAAAATGAAAATGATGGCCTTCATTTTATAGTCAGACTGTTGTCACCAAATTCCCAGAGAAACCTAATGTGAAAAGTAACCATTAGTTGCTTTTCATTATCATTTATGACTTAACTAAAATACGTTATGGCTCAATATATACAAACGTATTGCTACAAGCAGGTATATTAACATCAATTTAATAAGATGGTTTCTGATTAGAAAAGGCAGAGTCCTGAAAACAGATATATATATACTCCAGGGACTAAGGAAAACACAAATGCATACAAATTTGTTCATTGTTAGGTTTAAATGCAAAAGGCTAAGTTTCTTCCCTCTTAATAACTAAAGATGGAAGCAATTAAATGTTCTTAATCTAAATCATAAAATAAGCATTTGGTCTGAAAGAGTCCACATACCTGGGAACATTATTGTTTGAATCTTCACTTTCATTTGCCAGGCCACCAAACAAATAGCATTTGTTACCATATAAAGAGAAGCTATGTCCAAGCCGAGGACAAGGAGGTAAACCAGAAGAAGGGGGATGGGGTTTCACTTTTTTCCATAACCAACGACTTGCCTAAAAAAGAGAATAAATACACTCAGACAAAATAAGGAAAGCATTCTTATATCATCAGTAGGGTAACATCATACCAATACATTTTAATCCGAATCCAATCAGAAGGCTCCAATAATCTACTTTTGGGAAAAATGACAAGTAAGCAGATAACTTCTGGAATTAAAATAAATGTTCCAATAAAAACTCAGTCTAGTCTTCCTTATTCACAGATTTCCACAATGGAAAACTAAGTTTATAATAATAAATATTAACAGTTCCAAAATATTTTCCAAATGAAAAATTAAGTATCACGTATAGCTTTAATATTAATGTAATTTATGTATTCTTATTTTCTGAAATTAGGTAATCCATGAATGGTATATATTTTAACCTTTAAATAAGCAGAAAGATCATTTATCAAACCAAACTCCAAAACTCATTCTCCGACTATGAATTCTTTCTTTATCTAAAACTATTTTTGAAATGAGTTGCTTATAAATAGGTATAATCCACCTATATCTGCCAATTACCAGATGCCCTCATGATCACAGAACTGGGAAGATATGCACAGTTCAGGAGGAAAATTCAACTAGGGCTGTCACAGAGGGCTCCGAGTCTGGTTTAGTAGAGAGTCAAATTTAGAAAGGATATAGGAAACTGTTACCTCTCTTATGTATGTATTGCCGCGGGGGGGCGGGGGGGGGGAAGATTATTAGTGTGAGGGTAACAATTTCTATAACTAAGGTAGACGTTTTCAAACTATGGTCCGGGGACCAGCAGCAGCAGGTGGGAAGTTGGTAGGAAAGCAAATGGTGGAGACCCACTACACACAACACTGCTTCAGAAACTAGGGGCAGGCCCCGGCAATCTGTTTTCATAAGCTCTCGCCAGGCTTCTATTGCAGGCTAAAGTTGAAGAACAACCACTGAGATACAAAAGCCTAAACACATAACATGTACAATCGATACTAACAGAAATCCTAATGTAACAAATGTGGCAGTGGGTATTGAAAAAAGACTTACATTAGAAACGTTGGCTTTTTAGTGAGGTGGAGACATTTTCTTTGAAACTATAAAATGTGAACCTCACACTATTTTAAGTATGTTAATGAAATGCTTTGCAATCTTTCTAAGAAGTATGACCAATATCACTAATAAAGCTTCAGATTGAGATAAAAAATTTGAAACAGACTTACTTGTAACTCATATAACTCATTGCTGTATCTTCCATATTCAACCATTCCCCCAAAGACTAATATTCTGGTACCATCACAGACAAATCCATGGGCAGCGCAGCCTGGAGGGATGTCTCCTCTAACAGCTGGTAGGAACCACTGATTTGTAACTAGTTGCCAAAATAAAATTAAAATAAATTATAATCAACAGTCACCGCAGACTATGAATATGCACTTTATATGTATCATCTAATCAGTGGTTCTTAATGGGGGATGATTTCGCCCCCCCAAGGGCAAACTAAAAACTTTTCGTTATCATAACGAGAGTAAGGGGGGTGTTACTGGCAACTAGTGGGTAGAGCTAGAGACGCTGCCAAACATCTTACAACGTGCAGTGCAGCCCCCTACAACAAATAATTCTCTGGTTCAAAAGGTCAAGAGTGCTGCTCTTGAAAAACCCTGACCTATATCCTTTAATTCTTACAAAAACCTTGCTTGGTAAGTATCATCGTCCTCATTTCACAAGTGAAGATCTGACACTTAGGTTTAGTAACTTTAGCACTGATCCTGGGCTACGGGCAGGGCAAAATTCAAACTAGGTCTAACTTATTCCAAAACTAGGGGTTTTACACCATACCAAATGGTCAAATTACTTTTTAACTTTATATGCTGGGGTGCCAGGAGGGGGAGAGGGTGAAAAAAATAAAATGTCCCCTACTCCACTATTTTATTAACCGTTAAATGTCCACTATGATTAAGCAGGTTGGTCAAAGTCAAGGAAAAGTTAGTGATCATGACATAGACCCCAAATCCAGCAACTAGCCTTACAACAAGGGAACAGCTTTCTCATGATAGCTGGCGCATTTACAAGTGGGGAAAATGAAATTCCAACCTCGTTGCCATCCCTCGGAGGTACTCAAAGGCAGGGCCTCCCCGCCCAGGGGCACCTGTGATTTGCAGCGGTGCTCAAGGCGACAGTCCTCTGTCCCCGCGCTGCCCGGCGGAGTTTGGGGACACACACCCGACTATGCAGAGACAGGCGTCCGGCTCACCACGAAGCACTTCCCCGCCGGCTAAGAGGGCTACCACGGGGCAAAAGTCTGGCCTGGCACCTGCCAGATCCTGGGCTGTACTGGGAATGAGAGTACCAGAAGGCCTCTTGTTCCCCTCCTCACCCCCCGCCCCCCAGGTTCTCTTCTCCTTAAGGAAGGAAGGCGAAGACGGGAAAGGCCCGGAGGAGCTTCGGTTTGGAGTTGTTTTAAGTGTTTGACAGGGGAGGGATCTCGGAGCCCCGGAGCGGGCGAGACTTGGGGAAGAGGCCCAGGCCGGTGGAAGCGGTCTCTCTCGCCTCCGTCTGCCAACAGGGCTGCGGCGGCGCGGGGGGGCTCGGACCGCCTGCCCGACGGCCGGCGCGCCCCGCTCGGGGCCGGTTCCGCCCCGCGGGCCCCGGGGAAACGGAGCCGCCGCCCGCCACACCGTCGGACCGCGGCCGCCCGGCCGAGCCGCGCTCCCGCCGCCGGCCCGAGGAGGCAGTGACCCGGCGGTGACAGCTGTCAGGGCCGCGGCCGCCGCCTCGCCTCCCCTCCCCCTCCGCGGCTCCCGCAGGCGGGGCCGAACAGAGGCCGCCGCGCCTACCCGTGTTGTAGACGTGCAGCTCGTCCGCGATGCCCTCGTTGCCCCCGCCAAAGATGATCATCAGCTCCCGGATGGCCACGGCCCGGTGTCCGTGCCGGGCGCGGGGGACCGGCCCCGTGAAGGAGGAAACCCGCCTCCAGTTGAGGAGGCTGGGAGCCGCCATCTTCCCAACCCCCGCCCCTCTGCCCACAATACACCGCGCCCGCTCGGGCGCCGCCGCTCCCGGGGGAGGGCGGGGCCCCGCCTCCAGCTGTGCGCCGGGGCGGGGGGGGGGGGGGGAAGGTCACATGACCGCGGCGCCCGGGGCAAGGCTGGAGGCCTCGGGGGAGCCCCGCCCCCACCTCCGGGCGATGTGACCGGCCCGGGCCCCCGGGACAATGGGTTTTAGGGTGGAAGGACATTGCCTACCCACCAAGTCTCCCCTGCCCACTCAGAGGCCCCCGTTTTGTCTTTGCGAGAGAAGGTGCAGCGTTTTCCTTTAGGGATGCTTTAATTGAGCATCTAGGATGTGCGGGCGAGTCAGACCCTGGAAACAATGACGATGCAGACGGAGAAAAGCCCGTGTGGAGGCTCGGAGTGCCGGAGCGCGGGGACGGGCGCGCCCCGGGCACCGCAGCGTCGGGAGGCCGGCAAACGCGGGAGGGAGGCAGGCTGGACCACTCCACGCCGCGCCGCCTGTGGCTCGGAACGCCGCACGGAAGGTCGCAGCTAAGCCTGCAAAGGCACATCAGGCAGATCAGGTTTTGGGGGGGGCGTGCCAGGCCAAGAAGTTTAGGAACGGTGAGCCGCGAAGGGTTTTCTGTTTTGTTTTGTTTAAGCAGGTGGAAGATTATATATAGATTTCTGTTTTATTGCTAGCTAATATTTGAAGGTCTTCCGTTGACAAGCGCTGTCCTACTTCCCTTCTATGTATTAATTAATTCGTGTGATCCTCCCAACAATTCAGTGAACTGGGTACTCTTATCTGTCTTTCGTGGGTGGGGAAATAAGGCACAGAGAAGTAAAGTCATTCTCCCATGGGCACACAGCAGAAAAGGACTGAGACCAGAATTCAAACGCAGGGCTTCTGATTCCAGAATCCCCTACCCCTAACCATTATGCGATACTGCCTCTAGTCATAGTCATTCGTAAATGTATTAAGGCGGGGCTGCGTTGTGATCTGGTCCTACGCCTTCGCCCTGAAAGAGATACAAATCCAGCAGAAAAAAAAAAGTGAAAACAGTTTAAGTCCCTAACTCACATTCTCAAGCAAGTACAGAAGGGATAATACACACAGCATACCTCAAATTTCCTAAAGTGCCTTTTTCCTCATCTTATTATTTTCAATTTCTCTCCTATGCGTAGCTCATCCTCGCTCCGCCAACTCCTTCAAACCTTTCTACCTTCTCATCCATTTAAACTTTCTTTTGAGAGGTGATCCTCTACCTTTTTAAAAGGAATTCTCACTGTTCTTTCCAGCTCCTCCTTCTCGAGTTCTTCCTTTCACTGATTATTACCCCAATTTGATATTATGGTCAAAGAGAATTTGGGAAGGGAGGGGGAAGACGGCTGGGAACAAAGAAAGGAAGCTATGAATATTTATGTATTAATATTTTTTTGGTCACATACATAATGTGGGCTCTTAAATGTTTCTGTTACAAAGCTGTTGTGTATCTGAAACGATACTGGAAAAGTTGGGATAAAGCAATGAGTTTTTCATAAAACTTAAAATATTTAAAGAACTGTACTTTATTCTGAGGGTTTAGTGTTAAAATGTCCTAAATTTATGAATGATGCTGTAAGTAGGTGGTAGCTGTTTCTTTAATGCTCTTCCAGCAAAAGACTAAGAGCAAAATTAAAAGTTGCAAACCCGCTGTTGATATTCAAATTAAAAAACAAAATAAATCTGGTTTATGGTATTTGAAAATCTGAAAATCCCTGAACTAGGGGAAAGGTGAAGGGAAAATATTAAGACGAGAGATTACAAGTTATAACTGGCTGCTTAGATAAGGAGCTGCAGGAAGCGTGTATAATGGAGGAAGCATGTAGGAGTTTCCTAGGATTGCTGTAACAAAGTACCGCAAACCGTGTGGCTTAAAACAATAGAAATTGTTGGCTCACAGTTCTAGAGGTTAGAAATCCACAATCAAGGTGTCAGCAGGGCCATGATCCCTCTGAAACCTGTTGGGGAGGATGCTTCCTTGCCTCTTTCTAGCTTCTGGTGGTGGCCGTCAATCCTGGGTGTTCCTTGTCTTGTAGCTGCATCACTCCAGTCTCTGTCGCCAGCATCACATGGTGGTGTCCCTGTATGTCTGTGTCTCTTCTCTTCTTATAAGTTCACCAGCCATATTGGATTAGGGCCCATCCTAATGACCTCATCTTAACTTGTTTACATCTGCGAAGACCCTATGTTCAAATAAGGTCACAATAAGGGATTGGACATTAGGACTTCAGCTTATCCTTTTGAGGGACACAGTTCAATCCGTGACAAAGTGCTTAATCCACTGGGAGAGATGTTTTACCAGAGCAGCTTTGACTCCACTCTGTTTAAGTGAGGAGTCTAGAATTAGGTTCCCAGTTCTCAAGATAGCCACCTTCAATCTCTGAAACTACAGGAATGGAAGTCATCACCTGGGAGGAGAGTGTAGAAGGGAAGAGTGAGGCAGAATAGCTCCCCAGAGGAGCCAAGATTTGAGAGGTAAAGACAGAAGGAGGCACCCAGGAAGGAAATGAAGAACCAGTAGCCAGAGAGGTCAGAAGAGAACTGGGTGAAGTGATGTCAAAGAAGCCACAGGTGGAGGGGGTTTCACAGAGGCGGAAGTGGTTGTCAAAGCCAAAAGCAATAGAGAGGTCAGAGAAGAGAGAAATGAAGTGTCTGTTGGATTTGCAAATTAGGAGGTTATTATGGCCTAGATTAAAATATTCAGTGGAGTGGGAGGAGGGAAGCCAGAGAAGATCGAAGAACAAATACCAACTAAGGAAGTGCAGATAACATGTATAATGTTCTTTTTACAGAGACTTGCCGATGAAAGGAAGGAAAGACAAGTGGTTGGAGGGGAGAAATGGATACAGGACAAGCTGTTCTTACTTTTTTGCATGGGATGAGACTTGAGCATGATCGTGGGCCCAGGAGAAGCATCCAGTTGAAAAGGAAAGACTGAAGAAACAAAAGGGATGCCTTAGTCTGTTTGGGTTGCTAGAACAAAATACTACAGACTGGGTGGCTTATAAACAGCAGAAATTTGTTTCTCACAGTTCTAGAGGCTGGAAGTCCAAGAGAAGGGTGCCAGCGTGATTAGGTTCTGGCAAAGGCCCTCTTGCAGGTTGCAGACTACTGACTTCTCGCTGTGTCCCTACATGGTGGAAGGGGCAAGGGAGCACTCTGGGCCTCTTTCATAAGAGCACTAATCCCACTCATGAGGGCTCCACCCTCTGACCTAAGCACCAAAATACCAAAGGCCCCATCTCCTAATCCGATCACCTTGGGGGTGAGGATTTCAACATACGAATTTGGGGGGGACGTAAACACTCAGATCATCACAAGAGAATATGTCATTTGGAAATGCTTTCTCTCACAAGTAGCAGAATATCCAACACACAGTGGCTGAATGATAAGGCTCTTATCTTGCACGAGAAATCTGAGGTAGGTGGGTCCAGGGTTAGTTCAGCAGCTCAGTGGTGTCACAGTTCTAAGTAGGGTTCTGAATTTCTCTTGACCTTTCCTTTGTGGTCGTAAGAAGGCTGTTGCAGCTCTGGGCATTGTGTCTTCATACAACCATGCCCAAAGGCGTGAAGCAGGAGGACAGCCAGGATAGGGAAAACATCTTGCCCAGAAGCCATCCAGCACACTTCTCTTAGGTTTCGTTACCCAGAACTGGGGCATTTGGTAAATTAAGATTACCTTAGCTGTAGTGAAGAAATACCCAATAAAAATGGCTTTAAAGGTTTATGTTTCTCCCATGTAAATGAATTTTGGAGGTGGCAGTGCAAAGCCAGAGTGGCAGCTCTATTTCACCAAGTCCTCAGGAATATGTAGACTTTATGAATTGGAATTCCCCCTTCCAAAAAAAAAAAAAGAATTCTTCCTTCCAAGTCATGGTCCAAGATGGCTGCTCTAGCTCTAGCTATTGCATCTACATTCCAGCTAGCAGGAAAGTGTAAGAGAAAGGAATGTTCCCCTCTCCAGAACACATTCTGGAATTATACATATTATTTCTACTTACATCTCATAAGCCAGTGTTTAATCACAAAGCCACAGCTAGTTGAAGGAAGTTTGGGAAATGTAGTTTTTATTCAGAATGGCCACGTGCCTAGCTAATAGTCAAGATTCTGTTACAGAGAAAGAATAGGAGAGCAGACACTGGGGGTCATCTTGCAGGAGGGTAGCTACAGGCGCCTGGGAAAGTGGTCCTTTGTTTGTTTGTTTTCAGCCCCTCAATAACGAGAAGCAGACAAGGAAGAATAAGGTTGGAAATGAGAGTTGGTTGAGCTAAGCAACTAGGCCAGCCTCAGGGAGAGTTGAAACTTGATGGAACAGGATCCTGGAGGATCAAGAAAAGACGGACTCAGAAGTACATGTAGATTTACATATATACTAGGATTGAATATATTTCTATATTATAGATTATATAAATGTTCATAATCTATAAATATGTAATAGAAAACAGAAAGCTCTGTTGGACAGTGCAGCCCTAGCCTTTTGAGATTGCATTAGAGAAAGTACCTGCATCTCTCACCACTTTCTCTCCTTCACTGCCGTCCCCTGTATCAAACACCTATCATATACCTGCACTCAAAATATCACATAGGGGTCAAGATCATGGGAGTCAGAATCCACTGGTCTTAGCCATTTACTAGCTGTGGTCTTGGTCAAGTTATTTATCCTCTCTGAGCCTAAGATTCTTGGTCTATAAAATGGGGATGATAATAGCATCTATCTCTTAGGGTTATTTTGAAGATGAAATGAGATAATGCATGTTAAGTCCAGGCAGCCCTTGCTTTGCGTGCTTATGCAGTTCTGCAGAATGAACAGGCAAGTTGAAACTCTGCAAAGCAATCTTAATTCTCAATGGGAAATAGCACAGTTGTTCTGTGATCTTTAAACATTTTTGTCCAAATATTTAAAACTCTCTTACTGTTGGTTTTAAATATCTAAGGAAATGAAAAAATGAGTAGACCTAATATTTATTTGTTATATTGTGATTTAAAACATTAGAAACATTGAGAATTAAATGTGTTTTTTGTGTAAAACTTATCAAGAGTAGTTGGAGCGGTGCCTGCCTTATCACATAACCTTCTGTATGGAGTGAGCGTCTTTTCTGTGCCTTCGCACATTGTCACACTCCTTTCTAAGTTTGAGCAGCTTCCCGTATTTTATCCTTTGCGTCTTCAATGTCATGAAATATCTTTGAGAGTTCCTTTAATGTGAATTTTTTGCCCGTGTCATTTCCTCTGGAACATCTTCATCCTTCTCATCGAAACCGCTTTCCTCATTTATGTTCACAAATTCACCTTCACTAAATTTTTCTGGCTGCAATCTAGAGTTGAATAGTGGCCGTATCATCTCCAGGCCAGCTCTTTGTTCTCTCCCTCCATTTACCTTTGAGTTGAACGTCACTCCCGCCATTATCATTTTGGTTTCTGTGCCACACTTTTATCTTTGTTGGCCAATTCTCTCTAGTATCCATTTTTGTAAACATCACATGGGTTTATCACTGGGAATTAAGGAAACAACACGACTACATGCTTTGCTGTCTGTCTATAAACTGAGTAACAGATGTCCAGAGACCAAACACTGACAGACTGTCAAAGAAGTGACATGATTGGTCACTGGTCATGATGTGGATCTGTTATTTCATAGTAATTTTGTGGACTAAAAAGCTAGCAACAAAGTTTGTACTTGTGTAACTACTCACAGTTAATATACTGTGGTAACAGATTTGAACTGTGTTGTTGGGAGACCGATGTTTTTAAACTAAACCAGGGTAACTGAAATTTGTGCTGTTGCCATGCAAAGCAAGGACGGTGCTGCCCTGATGCCATGCCTGGCCTGTAGGAAGTAGTAGATTGTTTTAGTTCTAACATCATCATCATTTTCATTTTGTTGCTACTGTTTCTGCTCTTCCTCCTGAGCTACAGGCCACTGAGGAGTCAGCCCGAGAGGGAGGGGCTGGTGCTGGGAGGTGGCAGACAGCGCTGTGCTTTCAGCCAAGAGTGTAAATTGCCATGTCCAAGGGATACCTTAATCTCAGTTGAGGACTCAGGCCAAGGGCTTATTGGCAGAGGCCTGAGAAGGGGTTTGGGAGTGCCAACAGGTAGGCAGAACTCAACAGCAGAGAGCCTGGGCAGGCACTGTTCCCGAGATGAAGGAAGCAGATGGTGTGTGTTCACAGATCGCAGGGCTCTGGCCATGGGTCTTGGCTAGAGCCATAGCCAAGGCTTGGAGAAGGCAGTTGGCAAGAGCAAGGCAGAACTCTAGGCCAGGTGGAGCCTACTCCAGTTGCCAGAACAGGGAATTGGCACAAGAGCCAAGGAAGAAAAACAGTCATCTCCTGTGGGAGAGAGGGACCCCAGGTACAAAGAGTCAGGTGCAGGAGCAATGGCTGCAGCTCAGGGGGTAGCAGGGAAGAGTCTGGAGCACCTGGGCTCTGGACAAGGAGATGACCCATCACTGAGCCCCACCCGGCAAAAGAGGGGGAACCGAGGCTCCTATAGTTGTACTTCCTGCCCCACGTGGGTGATCTTGGAGCCCAGCCCTGGGAGACAGAGGCAATAAATAGAGGCTTGTCAGCGTGACCCAGTGTAGAGGTTCACTGCTGCTATAGAATGCTTCCTCCTTTTCTTCAGTTACTTTTATCAGCCTTAGTAGATTTTATCTAAGACCTTGTCTACAAAGTAATGACTCAGCCAAGGCAGGTCTATTGGGGAAGAGGAAATGATGAACATTTTACTTTCAACTAATTAGAAATAAACATGGAATAATAATGACTCAGATATACATTGTGTTGACTAATGATATCACAAATTTAAAATGCATAGAGATCACATGAGACTGCCTTCAGGCATATACCTGAGACCTGACCAATCGACTTAACCACATTAGCGTTCATTTTCCTCACATAGTTAGATGTTCCATAAGTAGTACAGGGCTGCTATGGTGGCTCCCAGCACCATCAGAGACTTAGGCTCCTCCTATGTTCTTGCTCTGCCCTCCTTAACAAGGGAGGGCTGCCGGGTCACGCAATGCAGGGGACCCCAGCCACGTTGTGCAAATTTTCCATTTGCTTACACAGCTCTACTCTCCACTCTTCTTCACCTTATTCAGTGCCCTGAGAAGCTGACCTAAATGTGCTACCTCACTTGAGCTCTCCTGCCCTCTGACTTCCCGTTGGGTTTGGCCAATGAGAGACACCCCCAATAGGAGATTGTAAGGTTGGGGTAATTAGCCCCCTAGTCCCTTTTGTGTGGGTCAACACAGGCTGCTCCTGTGGGATAGCCTTGTCCATACAGCTACTTTCTCCCAGTTCTGGTAGTTACTTCCTTTCCTTGCCCTTCAGGGCTAGAGGTGGTAACGGCTCCAGCAATTGCTAACCCCAGGCTACTGCACCATCTCTTAACCATGTTTCCTTAATACCAATTACATCTTTTCAAATGGTGCCTTTCTTCAAAGTCTCCACCGTTAGCCCGCTGGAGGGAGCCATCTGTGTCCTGCCAGGGCCCTGACTGATTCAACACTGCCATCTCTGTGTACAGCAGTGTGGCCACGTACCCCAGCACAGTGTGGGCCTTTTCTCTGCAGAACTGCAAGATGGCTACTCCACCTCCAGGCATCAAGGCTGGATGTCAGGTAGGAAGAAAGGGCAAAAGGCACCAAACAGCCCTTTGTCAGGAGAACAGCAGCTTTCTAGGAAGTCACAAACAGCTGACTTCTGCTTACATGGCGCTCTAGCTGCAGGAGGTCTGACAGGTGAGTATTTTTAACTGACAATTACTGCCGCAAATGAAAGAGTGTTTCTATTTGAAGGGAAGAAGCAGAGCCACAGAAGAAGTAGGCCCAGCAACATCATATAACTCATTTAGATTTTTTTAAAGTTACAAATAACATACTGTTACAATTTCTTTCCCTAGTTCTTACCTTGGGGTGTCTTTGGGCAACAATACTAATAATAACGATATATTGAGCCCTTACTGAGTGCTTTATGTGCATGTCTTTCTTTTCCTTTTTTTTTTTTTAAGGAAGATTAGCCCTGAGCTAACATCTGCCACCAATCCTCCTCTTTTTGCTGAGGAAGATTGGCCCTGAGCTAACATCCGTGCCCATCTCCCTCTGTTTTATATATAGGATGCCGCCACAGCATGGCTTGATAAGTGGTGCTCAGGTTCGCGCCTGGGATCCAAACAGGTGAACCCTGGGCCACCGAAGCAGAGCCTGTGAACCTAACTGCTACACCACTGGGCCAGCCCCCATGATGTCTTTTAAGCCTCAAACAGTCCTGTGAGGCTTCCCCACTTTATAGACGAGGAAACTGAAGGTGAGGTTTTCAGTAATGTGTAACTTTAATACCTGAGCAAACACCTAGGTCTGTCTGTCTGCAGAGCCCATGCTGGTAGCCACAGCACTTATCAGCGTGTCTCTTACATCCTGTGTCTCTTTCAGTTCTTCTCATTTCTTCCCCAGGGAACAATCTGTGCGTACAATGTGGAAATCTAGGTCATAGATAGTAAGCCTCTTGCATCTTCAGAACATGGCCCAGCAGAAATAAAGGAGAAAGAATCAGAGGTTGGAGACAGAGGGGGCCAGGGGGAAAGTGTACAGAGAATAATGACCACAGAGATTTGGGTCCATGTGGAAATTAATCTGAATAGCAAGCAGAGTCTGTGAAAACAATGTGATTCCTATTTCAGTTCTGAGTTCCCTCTTGGGGCTTTGGTTGTCATACTCTCTGAACCTGCTTATTCACCAGCTCCTACACTGGGGCAGGCATTCTGCAAGTGCATGAGAGATGCAAAGGGGAGAAAACCCAGTCTTTGGAGGAAGCTGGAATAGGCCAGCTTGGAGAGCTTTCCACCACGATGCCTTGGGACACGTCTGAGGGCCTCTCCTGATGCTCCTGACAGCACATAATTCTGGAAGGGCAGCGGCAAGCCCTGAGCCAGGAAATGTTGATATTTTTGCTCACGTGGGTACAATGTGGACTGGAGCAGGAGGACTTAGAGCCACTGAACCTTCCGGCTTCCCACAGGGGATCAATGTATACAAAGTATCTTTGCTGTCACCAAAGATAAATATCTTACTACCATGCCTGTTAGCGACAACATTGAATGGTGCTGTGGTTAAAACAGAATACAACTTGCTGGGAGGAAAGAGAGAAGAGGAATAGCATAATGTCAAGCCTGCCCCAAAGAAAAATGACACACTTGCTGGATTGTGTGAGCACTTTAACAGGAGTGTATAAGGGAATGCCGCCAGGGCAGCCAGTTTATTTCTATACAAACAGTGACGTGATGCTGAAGGATGACCGAGAGAAGAATGCAGTAACTGTGGATGCAATAAAACCCTAGAGCTGCAGCCAAAAATCTTAGTATTTGAAACAAGTAAGGAACAGTTAAGAAGTACTGAACGAGAATTGCAGTCCTGGCTTCATCAGTAACTTGCTTTGGGAACTTAGACTTTAACTTGCTCACAGCCTCAGTTGGCTCATCTGCAGATTGGGGCAAAAACATCTGCTCAATTTACCTAAAAGGAATGTCGTGAGAATAAAACAAAATAGATGCAAAAATGCTTTGTCAATGTTGGAAGTTCTATACAAATGGAAGCTATTCGGGATACTCCCACTCTCCAAGTTCGAGTCTGAAAAAACCCCACTCAATCCATTAGAGCAGCATGGTTCAATACAGTAGCCACTAGCCACGCTGGCTACTGAGTACTTACCCTGTGATTAGTGCCACTGAGGAACTGAATTTTAAATTTTACTTAATTTAAATGAATTGAAATTGAAAAACTGATTCTTGATTCAGTTATTGGAAAATTGTTAAGTGTGCTTGGAACAACCTGAATATGTGAATCTACTGTTTACACTGTAAATTTTATGAAACCTAAATACATATCAATTGTTTCTGATGAAATTTAGTGTTTGAATTGAGATGTACTGCAAGTATAAAATACACACCAGATTTCAAAGACTTAACACACACAAAAAAGAAGGTAAAATGACTAGTTAATAATGTTTTATGTTGATTATATGTTGAAATAACATTTGGTATCTAGTGGGTTAAATAAAATATATTGTTAAAATGAATTTTACCTCTGTACTTTTCTTCAAGTGACTACAAGAAAATTTAAAATTACCATGTGGCTTGCATTCCATTTCTATTGGGCAACACCGCTTTAGAAAGAGGTTGTGAGCAGAGGGGTCCTCATTTCCTTATAGGAACTAGGGAGAGAAGCCATGGCAGAAATAAATTCTGTGATCCCAGGCAAAGCGCTAACACATTCCCTGGGTTTCTGAGATTCAATGGCAGAAACACAGAAGAGCACAGAGCTGGGTGGGGTTGATTCCCCGCCTTATTCTTTTCTGTGTTCAGGCACAAAACACACCATCTTGAAACTTCTGCCACTATCACTGCCTTGCTAGGATGAGACCATCATTCTTATCCTGGCTTTGATTTGGGGATGCTGGCATTTTAATGACTAGGAGATTTCAGGAGAAGCTAGCTAACAGGAAGATGTTCTTAAAATCAGCATGAACTTAATTTTTTTCACTTCTGCCATTTCAAAGTTTACCTTAGACCCAACGTGTGGTAGAAATTCACCCTCCAAGCATTTACTTTTCTCAGATTTTGAATCTTTTCCTCTAGAGCAGCCTTGTTTTGGAAATGATATGCGCACAGACTGCCCGTGGAGGAGGATGCCAGAGGAAGTCTGGCCCATCCCAGCCGGCCTGCCAAGCACATCTGGAAGTGGTTTCGGGCCTCCTCACGCTGCCAGCGCAACGCCTGGAGTCCCAGCTGCTCCGCGCAGGGGTGGAAGAAACCCGAGCCGCTCCAAGTCAACGCAAGCAAAGGCGGGTGGGAGGGGGAGGAATACTCTTGGAAACGTTATATTGGCCTTGGGGCTCTCCAGCCCTGTAGGATTTCCAATGAGATCTTAGAAGCAGCCGATGTATTGTGAAGGGCAGCAGCCCGCGGCCAGCCACGATCTGAACGCTCTGCCCTGCAGCTCTTCTGGACCGAGGAGCCCAAAGCCCAGCCGTCACCATTCACCAGGTAACAGAAATTTACGTGCGGCGTGGCAGTCTTTCCATTCGACCCTGGCCCGCCTGGAGCGCTCCTTTCTTTTGCTATAGATTCGAAAAAGCAAATCGGAGGTAGATTGTCCCACACAAATTTTGCTTTCACGAGCCCCTAGCCCATGTTTGCAGCGTTTCAACGGAAACTTTTTTTGCCATGGAAGCAAATCCAGAATACTCAGTGTGCAAGTTTTTCACAGCCTGGACTGCTTTTCCAGACCGGGGTTCAACCCCTCCCCCCACCCCAAACAGTGTACTCTTTGCATCAGATTTTCAGCATGGAAATCAGCGGTTAGCTAGGACGCAGACAAACGCTAGCATTTAATGCAGGTAAGTTTCTGAGCCACTAAAGATTTAATTGAGCTGTGATTCATGTTTTCAGAATCTGTCTTAGGCTGTTTTGAGGGCAGCAATCCCCCGAAAGAGGAACTGACAGTTGTGGAAATCTAAATGAGGCTTATTGTAGATACAATAGTCATAGTGTTTGGGTTGAAAATGCTTTTTAACACTCAAAAACTGTCTTGTTATGTTCACTTTATGAGCAAATGTAATACATTGGATAAGCCTGATGTATAACTTGTGACATGAGTTAAGACGGGATAGTTAACACAAGAGTAAAAAGAGAGAGAGGAAGAAAATATGATGATATCTAAAAATCTGGATGTGCTGTGGAAAAACATTAGTCCTCTAGCTGTTTGGTTTTATGGAGCGAAATATCCAAAATGACATTGGTTTGTTTGTTTTGTCTTTTTCTCCAAATGGCTCGGTGTTGCATTTCTGTACAGTATCCTTTTTGTGTTATGTAACGGAATCCCAGTCCTTCATCTAATGTGGTCAGACGGAGAGCAGTGCGGGGCAGTGGTGAGAACGTGGGCTCTGGGGTCAGACTCACCGAGTTGAATCTATGCACTCCCGCTCATAAGCTTTATAAGGTTTGACTCTTGGTGAGTTATTTAACTTGTCAGTGACTCTATTTGCTCATCTGTAAAACGGGACTTAAGGGACATCCTATGTCTAAAGGACGTGACTCAGGATCTGCAGGGTAGTGAGGCCTCAGGGAAGGTTAGCGTCTCTGGTGGTGCTGATGATGAGGATGGCGATGGTGAAAGTGACCACACCTCCTGCATTGGGCCGCAGCCCTGCTTTTGACACGTGTTCCCTCTGAGACTCCGGTCATCCAAGTGTTCCTTGTGTCCTCACATCCTGTCTCTCCAGGGCCCTGCTTTCTTCCTTCCTCTCTTCAAATGCCTCTCTTTCTTTTTTTCCACTCTGGCTCCCTTTGTTTCTTTTTTGTTCTCCCTCTTTCCTTGATGAGAGAAAGACATGCTTATTAAGCCACGCCCTCATAGTTTTCATTTCTAGTTCCCAGGGAGCATGATTCTAAAGCCACCTTTTATTTCAGTATTTACCAAAGAATGTTCTGAAGAAGATAGTCCCATGGGAAAAAAGTGCTCTGTGAACTATATCACCTTCTTAGAAATCTCAGAAAGCATAATGGCTTTTTAAAGGTCCTGAGAAGTCCTGCAGTAGAGAAATCTGCTTGCGATTGCTTAACAGACTGGTTCCCAGTTGACCCATGAATGATTTTATCACGTAACATTGATCAACACATCTCAGAGCGCACTCTACTATATTCTATTCTGGCCACATCTGTTTTTATTTGGTTTCTCTTATGAACATCCTACTTCATACCTCCCCTGGTGAACATGCAAGGGGACATCTTGTTCTTCCTTCCCTAGTTAAGGGCATAAGATTGATCACATGTGCCATGTTGAGATATGGAAAATCTGGCCTCAAGGGGACAGCAGGGATCAGCAAACTTTTTCTTCAAAGGGCCAGATAGGTGGCCTTGCAAGCTCTGTGGTCTCCATTGCAGCTACTCAGATCTGCTGTTTTAGTGTGAAAATAGCCATCGACAAAACATCAGAGAATAAGCCTGGCTATGTTCCTATAGAAATTTATATAAAAGCCAGGAGCCATAGCTTGTTGACACATTTTGTGAAAGAATGCCTCTTTCCAACACAGGAAAAAGCAGAATAGGTCCTCCACAAACTGAAGGCACCTTCATCGGGCTTCCCTGTCCTGTGTATCTTGGTGGATCTTGAGTAAACCTTTCATGCTATAGCAAAACCCAAAAAAGCCAGAGATGTTCTTAGAGGCCAGATTCCTGAGTTCTGATTTTGTTCTTTTTCTCTCTCTCTCTCTCTCTTTTCTTCTGGTGAGCTTGTTCTATTGTCCTGTTCGTGACTCTACAGCTTACATGGTTTAAGATGAAGGGCTCTATTAAATGTGTTTTATGCAGGTGTGAACTGCAGGGTTAAAGTCTTATGGAGTTTAAGTTAAATCACAGAGATTATGTCAGTCGCTGGACACATAGTGATAACAGTCAGCCATGGAAAGTAGTTGGCTGTAGTAGCTGTGAAGCTGGTTAAGAATATGAACTCAGAGCCAGACTGCCTGCCTGTGAATCCTAGCTCTGCCCCTCATTAGTTGTGTCACCCTTGGCAGGTCTCTAAACCTCCCTGAACTTCCATTTCCTCATTGGCAAATTGGGGATAATAACCTTATAGGGTTGTTGTGAGAATTGAATTAATTAATATATGTAAAGGTCTTAGAACAATGCCTGGCAGATAGAAATTGCTATGCAAGTGTTACCTATTATTATTATAGGTTATTTAATTTAATCTGCAGAACATCCCATTTTCCAGATTGGCTTCTATAAGTTGCCCAAGATTGCACAGCTAAGAAATAGGGCAGAATCAGGTTTCAAAGTCAGCTCTGTGTAATGACAAAGCCCAGGATATTTCCACTCAGGCACATTCCCTGACGGATTTAAGTCATTCAACAGTATCTTTTATGTTCCCCTCTGATTCCCAGGTCCGTTCCCATCCTCTGTACCTGAACCCATGGCAGACATAATTAATCAATCACAGCACTCCTTTCTTTCTTTCTTTCTTTCTTTCTTTCTTTCTTTCTTTCTTTCTTTCTTTCTTTCTCTTTTCTCTTCTTTCTTTCTTTTTTTCGTTTCTTTCTTTCTTTTTCTTACTGAGTCTTGTGATGGCTTTAGATTCCTTCTCAATTTAGCAATACCCAAAGCACCTACCAACTGATTAGAGTTGGCATGTGAAATAAAACCTAGGGGCTCTGCTTTTTGCAATATTTTTCTGGAGTCCTTCCCACTTCTGCTTTTTTTCCACAGCAGGGCTAATCCCCTTAGCCACTGCCAGGTCTTAAAACATTCTTTCCAGACTTGGCTACAGGCCCAAACTCTTTGGCATCTGGTAAAACAGCTCCCTATGCAAGGTCTTCAGGGGCCTGTTTTTAAACTTAACGGACACTTCTCAGGTCCAGACCAATTCCCTCAGCTCTCCTTTTCTTCCCAGTCACAAGCCCTATGACCTCAGCCTTCTTTTCTCCCCTCTTTGAAGCTGCCACCATCCAGTACCTTCCTAGGGAATTCCTCTAACGCTGGCTTTGAGGTGATTCCCCAGCTCTGTCTTTCTTGCTGTCTTCAAGACAAGCCTACAGGCTCTTTAATGCTACGTGCTTGACTGTTTATTACTACAGGGAAACCACAACACGGAAGTCACTCAGCCTAGGAAAGTTGATAAGGGTACAGAGGACACAGTTCTGGGGCTCCTTGATGTGTGATGGGAAGAGAGAAGCAGGTAAGAAAACCAGAGTCTTGTGCTTTTATTCCTGGAGTGGGACCATCTGTCTCCTCCTTCTGTCTTTCTTCCTTAGTGAAGGTATGCTGACCCCTTTCTTCCTGGGATTGAAGAGCAGAACAAGAGCCTCTTTCTCTTTCTTCCTCTCTCCTGTTTCTCACTCATTCATTCTGCACACATTCACTGAGGCTCACAGAGGTGGGTAAGCCACAGTCCCTTTCTTAAGTCATTTCCTGATCTAGTGGAGGAGACAGGCACACCCATGATGCTAGAACACAGTGTTCTGAGTGCAGGGATATGGACGGGAGTGGTGATTAGGGGAACGTCAAGGCAGGGCAATCAGGAGAGACTTCCTGAAGGAGGTGATGCCTGAAGCGGATCTTTAAAGCACAAGGAACAATTTACTGGGGAAAGAGGAGGAAGGGAAAGGGTGTTCCTTCCTCTGCCTGTTCCTTCCAGGCAGAGGGAACAGCAGGAACTCAAGTCCAGAGGCAAAAAAGCATAGACTTGGGTGTGGAGGACCGTGGAGGGCTGGAGACTAACCTTCAAGTGGTTCAGCTTGGACAGACGGCATAGCACGGAGGACCTACAGGCATCGTAAGCTCCAACCTTAACCTTTCGGTAGTGGGGTTCTAATGAAGGGCTTTAGGCAAGAAAGGGGCACTCAGAATTGTGTTGCAAATCGTCAGAAGAAATCTACAAGACAACTGGCTTGTCTTCTTCAAGAAAATTGAGGTCATGAAAACTAAAAAGGCAGTGTGGGTGGGGTGGGACTGATCAAGAGTAAAAGAAACTGAAGTCATGACAATGAAACTATCAAAGATGATGTTGGGATAATGGGGGAAATTTGAATGTGGACTGATTATTGGATGTTTTAAAATTATCGTTATTTTATTTTTCCTGAGTGTGATAATGGCATTGTGGTTATATAGGAGGATGTCCTTGTTCTTCAGATGTGAAGTAATTAGGAGTGAATGTCATGATGTGTATAGATAGATAGATAGATAGATATCAGAGAGAGAAAGAGAAATAAGAAATAACGCAAATATTGCAGCATGTAAGCAATTGGCGAATCTGGCGTAGGGTATATGAGAATTCATTCTTTCAACTTTTTGGTAGACTTGAAATGTTTTAGTTGATAAGAAGAAAAGGAAAATTGAACATAAAATTAAAGATACTCAAAATACATGTATATTTCAAATTAATTTACTGTACTTATCAAACGACAAAAATAGTCACTCTGGCAGCTGTGCCAAGGCTAGACTGGCAAAGGAGAGGGAGCAGAAATTCTAAGGCAGGAGGGCCGGGTGGGAAGCTGCTGCAGAGTCAGCGAGCGAGTGAGATGAGGCAGGTTAGAAAGGAGAGGGGATGGGGGGCCAGCCCGGTGGCGCAGCAGTTAAGTTTGCACGTTCGCTTCTCAGCGGCCCGGGGTTCGCCGGTTCAGATCCCGGGTGAGGACATGGCACCGCTTGGCAAAAGCCATGCTGTGGTAGGCATCCCACATATAAAGTAGAGGAAGGTGGGAACGGATGTTAGCTCGGGGCCAGGCTTCCTCAGCAAAAAGAGGATGACTGGCAGTAGTTAGCTCAGGGCTAATCTTCCTCAAAAAACAAAAAGAAAGAAAGGAAGGAGAGGGACTGAAGAAATACTTGGGAGGTGACCTCGTAGGAGGCAGTGATTGACTGAGGGATTAGGAGGGAGAAGTTGAAGAGGAGGTTCAGAGGACACTGGAGGAGGAGCTTCTCTGGGGGAGGTGCTGGTTTCAGTTGTGAAATCCGAGGTTGGATGTGCTTGGGCAATGTCCTAGAGGAGAGGGTCAGATAGTCGTTCCTTCAGTCTGGAAGTATTTGTGAGGGTTTATATCGCCAGGTGCTTGTGCTGGGCATCTGGCAATGGACAAAACAGACCAAAAGCCCTGCCTTCATGGAGTTTATAATCTGTCGTTGAAAGCACAGATGATAAACCAGTAGCAAAATAGGCTGCCTGTTGGGTGCTGGTAATTGCTGAGGAGAAGTAATCTATGTATTGTTGGGGTTCGGGGCTTTTGACTCAGAGTCTGAGGGAGGTAAAGGAGTGAGCCACGTGAATATCTGGAAGGAATTTTCCAGGTGGAGGGAACAGCATGCCGGGTGGAGGGAACAGTGAATGTAAAAGGCTCTGAGGCAAAAGAATGTCTGGCAAGGAGGCTCGTGTGGTCGTGTGAGATCCTGCAGGACACTGTAAGGACTTCGGCTTTTACTCTGGGAGAGACAGGGAGGCCTTAGAACGTTTTGAACAGAAAATAACATAATCTGACTCATATTTTAACAGGCTCCCTCTGGCTGCTTTGTTGAAAATCAGCTAAAAGGAGACAAAGGCAGAATAATCCAGTCAACGGATGACGGTGATCAGGCCAGCATAGAGGCAGGGCAGGTGGTGAAAATTCTGGATATATTTTGAAGGTGGAACTGACAGGATTTGTTGTCCATCTGTGTATGGAGAACGAGAGACACAGAGGGGTCGAGGATAACTCCAAGTTCATTTTGCCAGAGCAATTAGAAAAATGGAGTCTCCATTAATGGAGCTGGGAAGATTATGGGAGTGCCTGTTTTGGGGGAAATATCAGGAGCTTGGTTTTGGATAGGTGGATGTCTTCAAGTGGAGATGCCAAGTGGGCAGGTGGCTTTAGGAATCTGGGGTTTATGTCAGAGGTCTGAGCTGGGGAGAGTTATGTGGGAGTTGTCAGAGTGTGAATGGTATTTAAAGCTATGAGATGGGTTGAGACCTCTTAAGGAGAAAGTTTAGAGAGAGAAGAGAAGAAATCAAGCACTGACTGCCGAGGTGTTCCAACGTTTAGAAGTTCAGGAGATAGAGGGCACCAGCGAAAGTGACTGAGAATGAGCAGTGAGAAAGGTGGCAGAAAAGCCGGCGAGTGTGGAGTCCTCCAGGCCACGTGTAAGAAGTGTGCAAAGGAGCAGAGAGCTGGCAGGTGGTCTGCACCACCCGGGCACCTGGCCTTGGCCCTACATGAGAGTGAATCCTGCGGTGCATTTCCTTGCGGGCAGGAACCGTGTTAACCCAGAATATGTTCTCCCAGGCTCTGCCCCAGACATTCCCGTTGCTCTTGGCCCCAGGTCTCTGCCTCTTATTCTTTGCATTCTTAAGCTGTCCCTCCCTCCATTCCCGCCAGCTCTTGCCCCTGACTTCCTCCATCAGTTTCCTACCTCTTGACAACTCCGCTCCCTGTACCAAATCCCCAAGGTCAGCTCCTGTCTAGGAGCTGCAGGCATTTCTCGAGCACTTGCTTAATCTATTAGAATGCTTTTGACTACAAGTGCCAGAAACACCAATTTACAGCAGCTTAGACAGGACATGCCACCATCAGAGATGAGATGAAATTGTAACGAGGGAGAGAAGGATGCCAATCAGGCATGCCGATCTTTATACAATTTCATTTTTTTAAATTAAATAAAACAGGCTTTCTTTTGGAAGTACATCCTTCTCAAGGAACCCACTCCTGCCTCGTATTCTAAAAGTGGCTTAGAAGCTTTCCTACAGGAATCTGCTTCAGAAATTTCCCTCCTTGGTTCACCACTGCTGTGCCTTGTAATTAGATGTGTCGTTGTCAGTTTCCTGAAACCTCTTGTGTCATCTTAAAGAGATTTTAGAGTTGGCAGCATGCTGGACAGGGGAAATATGAGCCCACTTCTCAGAGGAGTCAGCACTTACTATTTCTCTGCTTCTGGCATGATTTCAGTAGTTATGGCAGCCCGGCACCCAGGGGCAAGCAGATCAACCTTGCCTGTGAGCTGTGAAACCTCATCAGTGCACAGTGACATCTGTCACCTGCTTCCTGGGGTAGCCAAGTTGGCCCTTCAAGAGCTTCAGCACCTTGTGGTTAAAAAGCATAGGCTTTGAAGTCAGAGAGCCCTAATTTCAAATCTCTGCTCTGCCATTTCCTAGCTGTGTCATTTTGAGCAAGTTACTGAACCTCTCTGAGCCACAGTTTCCTCATTCGAAATGGAGATAGTAATAGATCCACCTGAAAAGTGTTGTAAAGATTAAAGGAGATAATGTATCTAAATGGTCAGCATAGAGCTGGGTGCAAATTAAGCTTTCAGTAAATGGTAGCTATTGTTATTATCTAGACCCAGCAAGCTTCTCCCCGTGTGTCCCCACCATTCTGCCCACAGGGAATGTGTTTGTAAGGGCTCTTGTTTGCAAGAAACTGAACCTCATTTCAAAGCAATTTAAGGAAAAAAAGGGGAATTTCTTGCCATGGCTAACTGGGACACCCAGGGAAGAGGTGACATCAGAGACTCGAGCTCAAATCCTTCCGCTCTTCCCCTCATTCCCTCCTGTGTACTAGATGGCCTTCCTTCATGGCAGGGGTGGGGGGAGGGCATGGGGGCATGCGGCCAAAGACCATTCTAGGCTTACATCATCTCGAAAAGTTAGCTGAATGCTTGCCATCTAAAATCGTAAATAGATAAGCAGTACCTGAAACCAATCGCAAAAGGACCCTAAGTAATGTGCTGTTTTGACACGATTCTTTCCCTGGTACAGAGGCGGATGCAATCAGCTCCTGGGTATAGAGTGTATATCCTGGGACAATAAAAGGGACATTGTAGCTGGTCTTCACAGTGAATCAAAGACTTGAATCAGATTCCCGTTGACGCATTTCCCTAGACCACTGCCAGCAAGCCCTCACAATTCTTTGCTTCACGAAGAAGCTTGGTACTCTGACATCCCCTCTGTCTTGATTGCCTCCCGCAGGCTGTCTCTCTGTCGTGTGGCCAGTTTCTAAAGGTTATTATATTCCCTGTTTGCCGACTGCTGCCTCCAATCAAACGTCAAGTTCAGAAGTCCCTTTGAAGGACCATAATGAAGAAGGGTCAACTTAATTTTAAAATAAACTTTGAGTTTTCAACACAAATTGTTATTTATAGAAAATTAACTTTTTTTTAAAAAAAAAAAGATAAAGGATGTCGGTTTCCAGCATCTGGGCTGATTGGCAAAATGCCACAAAGAAGTGAATGAACATATAAATGGGACAAACTTTAATTTAAAATTTTCAGACTAAAATGAATTTTATCAAGTTCTCTTCTAATACTTAAAGTTAATTTTTTCATCAAACCTGCCCTGCTGTCCTCTGCTTCTCTTCGTGCCCGCTGCTTCTTCTAATGAATGTGTCAGGTGCTGTAATAAGCACATAGGTAAGCTGTGAACTGGGACAACCAGGAGGCAGAGTTGTTACAGGTGTATTTTAAGAACAGGCAGTTCGTTAACTTTCTTGGATTTGAGGGCACAAATATTGTGCAAAGGTGGGATTTGAATGTGGGGAAATGTTTGGTTGAAACTTTTTCACGATGTTATCAGTCCTTGTCTTGCCTCCTTAAGCCTGGTGCCACTTTGAGAACATTGCTGAATCTTTATTTGATGATATAAGTCACTTTTTAGTGACTGATGGCTATCCGGATTTATAATTCTCCTGGGAGAAAGCATTGGAGAGAATCCAAAACCTGGGTTGAGCCCTCTCTCCCTTCTTTGGGACACACTTAATCCTCTATATTAAAACTCCTTGACAGATCTCAAGTCTCCCTTTGGACACCCTGAAATTGGAATGAAATATTAAAGAAAAAATCAATCAATGGAGGGGCTGACCCCGTGGCCGAGTGGTTAAGTTCACGTGCTCTGCTGCAGGTGGCCCAGTGTTTCGTCAGTTCGAATCCTGGGCACAGACATGGCACTGCTCATCAAGCCATGCTGAGGCGGTGTCCCACATGCCACAGCTAGAAGGACCCACAACTAAGAATATACAATTATGTACCAGGGGGCTTTGGGGAAAAAAAGGAAAAAAAATAAAATCTTTTAAAAAAAAATCAATCAATGGAAAGGACCATCTTCTCAACAAATGGTCCTTGAACAACTGGATATCCAAATGCTAAAAAAATGGACTTTAACCTATGACTCATGCTATATGCAAAAACTAACTCAAAATGTCAGTGTAAAATATAAAACTACGAAATTCTCAGAAGAAAACATAGAATAAACTCATCAAGGGTTAGGCAAAAAGTTTTTAGATATTGCACCAAATGCATGATCCATAAAAGAAAAAAGTTGATGAATTTGACATTATCAAAATTAAAAACTTTTGCTCTGCAAAATTCATTGTTAAGAGAATGAAAAGACAAGCCATGTACTGGGGGAAAGTATTTGAAAATCACGTATCCAACAAAAGATCTGTATCTAGAATATGTAAAGAACTCACACAATTCAAAAATAAGAAAATGACCCAAATAAAAAATAGGCAAAAGATTTACACAGACGCTTCACTGTGTAAACCTGTAGTCAGGGTTCTCCAGGGAAACAGAACCAACAGGACATATATGTATATCAACAGATTTATTATAAGGAATTGGCTCATGTGATTATGGAGACCGACCAGACCCAAGATCTACAGGGTGAGACAGCAAGCTGGAGACTCAAGAGAGCCAGTAGTGTCGTTCCTGTCTGAGTCTGAAGGTCTGAGAACCAGGAGAAGTGATGGTGAAGATCCAGTCTGAGAGCTGGCAGGCTTGAGATCCAGGAAGGGCATATGTTTTAGTTTGAGTTGAAGGTAGGAAAAAGCCAACGTCCCAGTTCAAAGGCAGTCAGGCAGGAGAAATTCTCTTACTCAGGGAAAGGTCAGCCTTTTTGCTCTATTCAGAACTTCAACTAGTTGGATGAGGCCCACCCACATTAGAGAGGTCAATCTTCTTTATTTAGTTTACCAAATTAATGTTAATCTCATCCAAAAACACCCTCACAGAAACACCCAGAATAGTGTTTGACCAAATATCTGGGAACCCCTGGCCCAATCAAGTTGACACCTAAAACTGACTATCATAACCATACACAGATGGCAAATAAACACATAAAAAGATGCTCAACATCAGTAGTCATTAGGGAAGTGCAAATTAAAACCACAGTGAAATACACCTATCAGAAAAGCTAAAATAGAAAGCACTGACAATACCAACCACCGACAAGAGTGCAGAGCAACTGGAATTCTCTTAGATTGCTGGTAGGAATGCAAAGTGATACAGCCACTTAGGAAAACAGATTGATGGTTTCTTACAAAGTTAAAAACACATCTACCAAATGGCCCAGCAATCCCACTTCTAAGTGTTTACTGTAGAGAAGTAAAAACTTAAAATCACACAAAAACCTATAAACAAGCGTTTACAGAGGCTTTATTCATAATCACAAAACACTGGAAACAACTCAGATGTCCTTCAATGGGTAAATAGATAAATAAACTGTGGTACATCCTTCCAATGGAACATTATTCAGCAATAAACAGGAACAGTCTATTGATAGGCTCAGCAGCGAGTATGAACCCCAAATGAATCATGCTAAGCAGAAGAAGAGAATCTCAAAAGATTGTATACCATGTGATTCCATTTATGTGACATGCTGGAAATGGTAAAGCTACAGTGACAGAGGACAGATCCGTGGCTGCCAGGGGCTACGTGTTGGGCAGGGTCTGCCTACAAAAGGGCAGCACAAGAGAATCCTTTGGGGGTGTTGGAATTGCTCTATGTCCCATTTGTTGTGATTATTACAAGAATTTATACATGTGTTAAAATTAATTGAATGATACAACCCAAAAAGTGAATTCTACTATATGTAAATATTTAAACATTTAAAAGTCAACAAGTCAAAATTTGAAGCTTACCTGATAATATGCCTTTAATAAATTATGTGTCACCAAAAGGAAGCCTGTTTAAGAAAAAATTAAAATAAAACAGGTATCCCAAATATTTATGATACAGCAACATTTGTGTTTCCTGAGGTGAAGCACTCTTTCTAATTGTGGAAGTTTGGAATAGGAAATTTGTGGAAATCCAGGAGACCGCAAGGAAATTACCTTGTCAGCATGTATCAAATGTCTTGGCAGAAAAATAGTTCTCATAAGGCCAGTTCTTCATTCTCTGAAGAAACAACCAGCCTCTTCTGTTAAAAGAAGTTGTTCCTAGAATACATCTAGTTGATAGCCCTTTGGAATTTGCCCTGAATTTGTCACATGCAAAACCAAGGGCTCTGTGTAAAAAGTAAAAAGTTGGCTTGGTAGAATATGAGAAGGGTTGATGACATGACAGCAACTCTTGTTGCTAATCAGAATATATTGCATTGCATGCATGTGTGTGTGTGAGTGTGTGTGTGTGTGTGAGTGTGTGTGTGTGTATTTAGAATCTCCTGTACTTAACTGTTTGTTTGTTTTATTACCTATTTAATGATACGTTCACATGGTTCTGTAGGTGCCAAGGCTTCTGGTTATTAGAATATGCCAGTCGGGTGCCCATTTTAATTGATCGATGCCGAGGGCCATATTGGTTATTGAATAAGTTCAATATAAGCCGTGTACGAATATCAAGTGAGGAATCTCCCTCTGTTTTGTCTCCTGGCCCTTCCGTTGTTTTCTGTAACCTGCACCATCGAGGCAGGGGACTTTTCAACATTGGTCTAGATGAAGTTGCAAAGAGGTGGGTATTTTAATTACTTGCAACAGTGTACAGCAATGCAGCACAGGGAAATCTTAGCCCCGCTCTGTCTGTGACATCCCTCCAGCCTTCCTCTGAGGGCTTTATCTTCCCCTTGTGCCCCTCACCTCTGGCAGTCACGCTGAGAGTCAGCCCGCCCCCTCCTCATGTTTGCTCCGGACCACTTCCTCACCCTGCGGCGCGTGGGGGACCCTGCAGCGTCACACCGTATGCCCCAGGCTATGAAAGGCCTCAAGACAAACCTGGCAAATCTTCCAGTTTTTCCAGCAGTTGTTCTAGATAGTAAACGTTTAAAACATCACTTTTCTGTGACACCTTAACCCGGATGTCACTTGGGTCTCCCTAGCCTGGGGGTTCTAACCTTTAACCTGGGATGCGCAGAACACCAAAGTGCCCATGGATACATTTAAAAAGATTTCATGTACTTAGCTGAGAAAAAATTATGCCTTTATTTTCACTAACCTGCAACTGAAATCGAGCATTTCCTTCGATTGTGAATGTCGGCCGCAAATCACAAAAGTAACTTCAGTATCCGTGACTTCATCAGCAGCAGAGATCAGATGTTTTCATATCACATTACAGTGGTCACAGATATCTCACATTTTTTTTTAAGCTCATTACTACTTCGTTACAGTAACTATTAAACCTGCTGATAATTCTTATTACTTGAGAAAGAAGCATATATATTGCTGTATCACAAATTTGGGTTTTCCCCCCAATATACTGGATGGCTTTCTTTTCTTTAAAATTTTGTAATTGGTTGTCTTTATAATATATTTTTTAAGCTTTTAAAAGCATTATTCTGGGAGGAGGTCTATGGGCTTCACCAGACTTCCAAGATATTTATATCACAAAAAAGGTTAAGATTCCTGCCATCTGCCATGGATTTGGAGATTCAAATAAAATTAACTCACCTTTCCCTCATCCAGTATCCCCTCCGAAAGTCCTACAAATTCCTGATGGCTTGCATTCCATTTCCAGTGCCCACGGAACTTTCTATCTCAGTTGCTTCTCTCCCCAGTCCTGGGTGTTCAAAATGGGGAACATGGTCTCCTTCTCTTAATTTCCCTCAAACACGTTGACACATCGTGTCTTTGGATCCAGAGGGAAAAGTAAGTGGAGACTAGAAGGGGCCAAGAATGGTGGAAGACTGTGAACTGAATATTGGACATCCCAGTTCTTGAAACGTCTCTGAGGCTCACCTGCCACGGGGAAAGAAGTTCTCTGGGGCGAGTGGCAGCCCCTGCTGTTGAATCTTTCTCCTCCTCACATAATGTTCCTGGGCTGCTGCCAAACCCCAGGATCCCAGTTCATCATTTACTCAGACCCATTTAAGATTTTCCTGCTCTCATCTCTGCCCATCCCATCTAAGCACAGAAGACTTTGATTTCTAAACAAAGAGTTTTCTCCCTGAGGGGAACTCTGCTAGCAATGAAAGGAACTATTATTTTTCTTACCTTCCTGCACACTTTACACGAATTTGAAGGTAAAGCAAGAAACTTGTAAGATATTTTGAGCTCATTGTGGATGCCTTTGAGTGTTCCCTCTCCTTTAACATCAGAATTCCTGTGGGAGTGTTTGAAAACATTGCTTTAGGACTTTAATGAAGACAAAAACTGATGGAGGGGATTATATGTGTTTAAAATAAAATCCAAACTCCATTACGATGTCTCCAGCCTCTTCAGGCCAGTCCCTCCATTAGTCTACTGCATTCCAGCCACATTGACCTTCTTTCAGTACTTAGAATACTCAGAGCTCCTTTCAGCCACAGGGCCTTTGCACCTGCTGTTGCCTTTGCCCAGGAGGCTCTTCTGCATTCTCTCCACTGCCTTCAGATGCCATCTTCTCAGTGAGGCTTTTCCTGATTTCTCTTCCTGCTGCCCTCCCCACCTCTGTTGATCTTTATCCCAGCACCTCTGTTGTTTCCTTCATATCACCATATCTAATTATTTTATTGGTTACATTTTAATATCTGTTTTACCCACTGGACTGAAAGCTCCGTGGTGATGGGGACCAGGATTGATTGGTTCATTGGTGCATCCCCAGCACACAGCACAGGGCTGAGCTTTTAGTAGGATCGAATTAAGTACTTACTGAATGAATGAGTGAATTGAGCGTAAGGTGCACCCCTCACAGGAGTGATTCTGTTTCCAAAAGGGATTTCTGAAGCTCTAAAAGATTCCTTATCAAAGGAATGAAGTTATGATAGCAGAGATAGGCATAGGGTTGATCTTTTAGATCAAGGAGAGCTTCTTCTGTGACATTTCTTCCAGTTAGAGCATCTGATCTGCCAACTCAGAGGGCTGACGGGACTCTTTTTGGAGAAGGGAAAAAAAACTGAAGAGAAAAGATGACCTCTGGGGAGCCCTTTGTATGGTTTGAACAGCCAGAGAAATCAGTTTGAAGAAGCGAGCTATATTCAAGAAATATTTAGTTTCTAAAATTCTAGGTTCACAACAGCAAAGAAAGATTGCTCAGTTTGCCACGTATTAGAAAGTCAAAGACCTAGTCCTTGAAAATTGTATGATGACTTTTGGGTTGATTGTCTTTTAAACAAAATTTTATTCTTTAATTCACAGGTTGCAGTTTTTATCCCCGTGAACACACATGGCTTTGTTACGAAAAAGTAAGATTACAACTTTTGAAAATCATGATTAAAAATAGATACTTTGCAGGACTGTTTTGATGCTGTCTTGGCTTTTTTTGAAATCTCTGATTTTCATGGATAGTTTTCCCACAGATAATTCTTGGCATCGTCACGTCAGAATGATTCCCATGCAAAGTTGCTATGGATTTTGTTTAGAGGTGGATTTATCACGAGAGAGGTCATGCATTTCTACAAAACTTGCAAATATAGTTTATTTTCTCATTTAAAATAAATATTCATGTATTCCTGTCTGATTTAGCATTTGTAATTTTGTATTCTTATTCTTAAAGAGCCACCTCAAATTATATAATGTTCAGAACCCACTGAAACCTGGATTTGCCCCGATTGTAGAAACAGTTTATGAATCTGGGGAAAACCTTGATAACCTAATTGTGTTACTGTTACCCTCAGGGCAGAGTTGCCTGATGCAGCGGATGAAAAGACAAGATATCCAGTTAGATTAATTTCAGATAAACTATGAGTAATTTTTTAGTATAAGTTTATCCCAACTATTGCATGGAACATAATACTAAGAAAAGTGTCAGATGGTAATAGACATCGGGCTGCTTCCCCAAACTGGCTGTGGCAGGTGAATGTTAATCAGATGTGTTGATAAACTATAGAACTTTGCCCGTTATTTTCTGCTTCTCTGTAGTTTCATTTTAAACTGAGTCTAGTACCTGGTTGTCTCTGGATGAATCTGATAATGTAGAAAGGCAGAGAAGAGCTGGATGTCAGTAAGGTAGAATCATTGAACCTCAGAATGTAGCTGTGGAAGGCATCTGTGGAGACGGCCCACCTCCTTCCTTTCACAAATGTGAAGACGTAGGCCCAGGGACCAGAAAATAGATCCGTATGAGGCTGATAAATGTAAATATCTTGGTGCACAAAAATAATAAATAGTACACAACAATTGTAAAGTCTTTATTGGGCCTGCATTGCCTTTGTTAATTCTCAAAACACCCCCGTGAAGTAATGATTATTATTACAGTCCCCATTTAGCAGATGAGCAAACTGAGGCTTAGGAACATTAAGTAACCTGTCCAAGGCCACACATCTAGGAGGTGGAAGAAACAGGTTTGGAGTCATTTCAAATCCCAGCCCTTTCCCCTTCGACCAATGTCTTCCATACTTCAGGCATTTGTGCACCGCAGATGGCAGTGGCCACAGGTGGCAATGTGCCACCTTCTCAATTTTTCACCAACTGTGTTCATTCTATCCTATGCATGACTTACTATTTTCTTTACATTGACTCATTTTAAACATTCTAAGTGTACTTTATAATAGAAAGTGTATATTCTTACTGTAAATAGAGTAACAGTTATCTCCTATCATAAAAAGAAGGTGATTGTACATCTATACATGATTAGAATAATGTTATTCAATTCTGGGTAGCTTGTTTCTGCCTGCCTGCATTTGAAATTCGGACTGATTCCTCACACTGTGATTTAATGTTACTTAATGCTATGAACATGAACCTCCTAAGTCATCTCCTGTACAACCAGTGGTCTTTGCTCCCTACCTAGGAAAACACTGTTCTACACCATTCTACTTCTCACTAGGTCCCAAGGGCAAAGGTCACTGTTCTGGAACAGATGGTCCTAGAGGCTTAGAACTAGAAGAGGTATTGGGGTCTTCTAACCTCTTATGCAGGGCAAGAATCTTCTGTATGTCACCCTTGACCAGTGGTTGAGTTAACCAGAAGCAGCTGTGTTATAAAGGCTAAGAACACGTACCCATCATAAGCAGTGGCTCATCACACAAAGCGTTCATCACGGAAGTGGCTCCAAAGGCAGCATCATATAGTCATTAAGGTGGTGGCCTCTGCCATCAGCCTGCCTGGGTTTAGCCCGGGATCTTCCTTAAACTACATCAGTGTATCCTTGAGCATCCACAATATGTCAGGTCAACTCTTTACTCCACATGCTACGTGCTTAAAGAAAGGTCCCAGCCCACCACTCCTGTGTGTGTCAGGGAAGGCACCTGCTCACTGGCTATTCTAAACTTCCCACAATTTCACCTTGGTGGGTTAAACTGGAACACGTTTCTATTTTCATTTCAGTTAATCAAGTGTTGCTGTTCCTTCTCATTGTGACCCTCTGTGGGATTCTGTACAAGAAAGTTCAAAAAGGGACTGTGCTCAGGAATGAAACAGGTACGCTAAGTGAATAAGCCAGTCACAAAAAGACAGCTACGGTATGATCCCACTTATACGAGGCACTTAGTCACGATCATAAAGACAGAAAGCGTAATGGTGGTTGAATGGCTGGAGCGAGGGGAAAAGGGGGATTACTATTTAACGGGTATAGAGTTCCGGTTTTACATGGGGAAAAGAGTTATGGGGATGGACGGTGGTGATGGTGGTACAACAGTGTGAAGGTATTCAATACCTCTGAACTGTGCGCTTAAAAAGGGTTGAGATGGTAAATTTTATGTTATGTATTGTACCACAATAAAAAAGAATGAAGCAGGTAAGCAGGAATGTAATCTATCAAGATGGGAGACTAGGAATGTGGTTTAAATGTGTTCCTTTGAGTCCTTTCAGTAGGTGGGTTCAGAGACAAACAAAAATTGGATCAGCTCCAAAGACCTGCTTGTAGCATATCCACTGAAGGCTAACTTTTGAGTTGTGTTCTAGAATGATCTCTGCTACTGAACTTTAGCACCTACACGAATCACATGGAGGGCTTGTAAAAACACAATACTGGCACCAGGTTTTGAGTCCATAGTTTTGGTGTGGGGCCTGAGAATTTGCATTTCCAATAAGCTCCCAGTTGATGCTGATGCCGTTGGTTCATGGACCACACGTTGAGTGGCCTGCTCCACCTGCATCTCTTTGGAATCTCTCAACAATTTTGCTTATGAAAATTGCCTCTCTCTGTTCTCCCTGCTGGTCCCTTCCCCCCAGCACACAAACAGCATCATAACTCTCAACTTAGAAAAAGACCCTTTCTTGGCTCTATATCCCCTTCCCCTTGCACTGAGGACTTCCCTCCTCAGGGCTGAATTGCTCCAGATGGCACCTTCACAACCTCCAAACACGCAGAGCCAACCCACACAAAAATTAACAGGCACTGGTAATGTGTTTATTATACTTTTAATTTATTTACTTTTTATATTAGTCAAGCAAATATACTCATTTATGAAAAATACAGAAGAGAATAATATTACCCGTAGCTGTATCAGCCAAAGACAAATACAGTTAATGTTTTGATGCATTACATATATTAATTCCACACTTTTTTTTTTCTTTAAGATTTTATTTTTCCTTTTTCTCCCCAAATCCCGCCAGTACATAGTTGTATATTTTAGTTGTGGGTCCTTCTAGTTGTGGCATGAGGGACGCCGCCTCAGTGTGGCCTGACGAGCGGTGCCCTGTCTGCGCCCAGGATCTGAACTTGCAAAACCGTGGGCCGCCGAAGTGGAGCGCGAAGTTAACCACTCAGCCACCGGCCGGCCCCCTCCACACTTTTTTTTTAAGCCAGAGACTTAGGCACTGGATACACAACAGTGAACACAATAATGTCCCTGCTCTCACAAAGGCAACTTTTTTAAATATAAAAAATTCATTGAAAAAGCTAATAAAAACGTGTATAATCTGGTCTGCGTGAACGTCAGGAACATCTGGAAAGAGGATGATTTCCACACAAAGACGTGTATGCAAATGTTTATAAGGCGTTATTCGTTGCAGACCCAAACTGGAAATAATCCACATATGAACCAACTCAAATAGATAAGCAAAATGCAGCATCTCCTAATAATGGAGTATTTTTCAACAATAAAAATGGAACAAACTACTAATACATGCTACAATATGGAGAAACCTCACAAACGTTATGCTAAATGAAAGCAGCCAGACCCAAACACCACATACTGTATGATTCCGTTTATATGAAATTTCTAGAAAAGGCAAATCTGTGGAGATGGAAAACAGATCAGCGGTTGCCTGGGGCTGGTCGTGGGGGTGAAATGACTGCAACCCAGCTTACGGGAACTTTTTGGGGTGATGGAAATGTTCTAAAATGCGATTGTGATGATGATTGCACAGCTCTATAAATTTACTAAAAATCCTTGAACCGTGTACTTACAATAGGTAAATTTTAAGAAATCTGTATTATAACCTGGGCTGCCATAACAAAAACCACAGACTAAGTGTCCTAAACAACCGAAATTAATTTTCTTGCAGTTCTGGAGGCTGGAAGTCTAAGATCGAGGTGTAGCAGGGCGGGTTTCTCCTTGGCTTGCAGATGGCTAGTCTTCCCCCTGTGTCCTCACCTGACCTTTTCTCTGAACTCGCATCCCCTTCTTCCTAGGACACTAGTCGTATTGGATTAAGGCCCTGCCCTAACGGCCTCGTTTTAACTTAATTGCCTCTTCAAAGGCCCTATCTCAAATACACTCACATTCTGAGGTACTAGGGGTTAGGGCTTCAACATAAGAAATTTAGGGGGACATAGTTCAGTCCGTAACAGTATCTAAATTATGCCTCAATAAAACGGTTTTAAGAGAGTGAGAGAGAGAAAGAGAAAGGAAGTCATACAAGGTCAAATGTTGTCTGAACTTCAAGCTCTTTCCTCCCCACACTTCACGCCCTGCCCATAAACCAACACATTCGGTCAGCTGATCCCACTGCAAACTGCTTTCTCCATGGAAAGAAACAAGCAGCTTTTATAACAACTAACAACTGGTAAAAGACTGTAAGGAAATGCGCATCCTGAGTGATTAATCAGCCATATACTGATAAACAAACTGTTTGGACCACATGAATGGATCCAATATCACATTTTTATCCCATTCTGTATCCCGTTCAGATACTGTTAAAATAAAAAAAAGAATCAGCGTTGTGAAATACCACTTAAAAAACATAGTGTTGACATGGAAAGATGTCTGTGGTATGTTAAGTGGAAAAAGTAAGTTGCAGAAGATTGTGAAAAGTATGATTTCATTTTGGTTTTAAAGTGACACATACGTGGTATTTATCGTTTTGTGTTTACATGAAGAAAGGTTTGAGAGGCGCACAGCACGCTGGGAACAGAGGTCTACCTTTGGAATGGGGTGGAGAGTTCTGCAGGAGATAATCACCGTTTACTGATACTCTTTGGTTTGGACTGGAATTTTTTCAAGGAGTGCACAATAATTTTTTAAATAGACTTTATTTTTTTAGAGCAGTTTTACGTTCACAGCAAAACTGAGTGAAAGGTGCAGAGATTTCCCACACACCCACTTCTACCCACTTCTGCTGTACCTGGTTAGCATCCCACAGCAGAGTGGTACTTTTGTTACAACTGATGAACTTATACTCACACATTATCACCCAGGGTCCACAGTTTACATGTGGGTCCACTCTTGGTGCCATATATTCTGTGAGTTTTGAGAAATGTATAATGACATTCATCTACTATTATAGGATACAGAATAATTTCACTGCCCTGAAATTCCTCTGTGATATGCCTATTCCATATTAATTTTTATAATTTTAAAAACATTAATTTAAAGAACTAGTGTCGTAAGAGACTGTCCAGAGGCCCTGTGAAGTCATGTGCTGACGGAAACATGGCACCATTCCGTGTAATCTCCTGATAATTTCCTTGTGATTAGCAAGCTGGGGATTCACTCTTGGCCCATTGGGCTGAAATGAGTTTCTATGTTTGGCTAAAATAATTCTAATTTGAAATGGGATTCAGAGATTTGGCGTTGGGAGAGCAGATGTTTACCTCTTCTATGGGTGGGCATGGTTGATGAGAGTTGCTTGTGGGGATGGACTAAGGCAAGGTAATAAATTTCCAGTCCATTCTGCTATCTGCCATGATGTTCTCTAGAGATTTTATGGGCGCCAAGTAGCTTCCCGTAGCCAAACCTTTTAATAGGTTGGTTCAGGCACCAGTTGGCACAATGGATCCAAATAGTACAGTGGGTGAGTCCCAAAGAAACTGCAAGGGCGGAGCATTGGTGAAGAATTTACAGCTGAAAAACCTTCCCACCCTTTCTCCAACGTGCCTTCATCCATCATTCTGACCAGGGAAGACTTCTTGGCGGAGAGCAGTGTTTTGGGCTTGGGTTAGCTCCCAGTTTCTCTGACTGCCAGAGGCTCTTAAGTGAGGCAGTGGGGCCGGCCCGGTGACGCAGCAGTTAAGTGCGTACATTCTGCTTCGGTGGCCCGGGGTTCGCCGGTTCGGATCCCCAGTGGGGACATGGCACTGTTTGGCAAGCCATGCTGTGGTAGGCATCCCACATATAAAAAAAAGTAGAGGAAGATGGGCACGGATGTTAGCTCAGGGCCAATCTTCCTCAGCAAAAAGAGGGAGATTGGCAACAGTTAGCTGAGGGCTAATCTTCCTCAAAAAAAAAAAAAGAAGTGTGGCAGAGTGATGTGTCTGCAGCAGAGCTGTAAACCCAGGGTTTGACCTTCTCTTGGGGTGCGGCTCTTTCATGGGTTCACCTTCCTTCTACCTCATTCTGCCCATTGCCTGATGAAGACCTCTACCTGAGCTTGACAGCCAGGTACTGCCCCAGGTCTTTAACCCTTCCCTCCCTCTTTGCCTGTAGGAGCAGCCCACGAATCATTCCTCCAGGGCCCTGTGCTCTAAGGCCAATGCATCAGTTCGGTTTAGTTCACTTCAGTAAACTTTGATGAAGAGCTTGCTAGGTGCCAGACTCAGTGGGGATAATACAGTGAGCTTACAGTCTAGTGGAGGAGGCAGACACATGAGTAGATTCTTCCCACGCAGTGTGGTGAGTGCTCAGATAGAAGTATCTAACAAATTCATCCATCCATCCATCCATCCAAGAGGAATTAAGAATCTACCATGTTCCAGGCACTGGGCCAGCTGCAGAGGATAGAGATGAACAAGATACTGTCCCAGCCCTCCTAGAGCTCCTAGTGTAACAGGAGAGAAAGGAAAGACATGCAACAAATAAACTGCAGTGCAGCTGGTAAATCCATCCACAAGTGAGGACAGAGAGAGCATGGACGAGGGGGTGCACTAATTTGTGTAGGGAGCTATTAAAGGCTTCCCGGAGAATCTGATATCTGTACGGCATCTGGAATGAATACATAAACGTTAGCCATGCAGGAAAGGATGGAAAGTGCATTCCAGGCCTCAGAAACAGCATGTGCAAAGGCACTGAGATAAGGGACAACATGGTGCAGTGTTCAGGGAACCAGGAATAGTTTGTGGAATTGCTGGAATAGAAGGAGATGAGGCTAGAGAAGTGAGCAGGGACTGGATCATGAGGGACCCTGTGTGCCAGGCAAAGGAATGTGATTTTACCTTAAAGGGCCCACTAGAGAACTGTAAGCAGTGAAGAAATGCAGTCAAATGTGCATTTTAGGCAGATCACTTCACTGCCTGCAGGTAACATGCCCCAGATGACAATTTAGTCTGAAAGGAACAATACCTTAAGAAATATTTTCTTTTCTGTTTGTAACGATGACCTATGTTTACTTTAGAGAATTTGGAAAATACAAGAAACAAAAATAAGGAAATTAAACTCACTCATAGGGGCTGGCCCGATGGCATAGTGGTTAAGTTCATGTGCTCCACTTCAGCGGCCTGGGGTTCACTGGTTTGGATCCTGGACTGGACCTACATGCAGCTCACCAAGCTGTGCTGTGGTGGTGTCCCACACAGAAGACCTAGAAGGACTTACCACCAGGATATACAACTATGTACTGGGGCTTTTGGGAGAAAAAAAAAAGAGGAAAGTTGGCAACAGATGTTAGCTCAGGGCCAATCTTCCTCAAGAAAAAAGAAAAGGAAAAAAACCCACTTATAATTCCATAAATAGACATAGATCCATTTAAAATATGTATGCATCAAATTGGGATCAAATACCAGAGAGAATTTTGTATTCTTTTCCCCCTTAACATTACACTATGCGTGTTCTCTCATGTCAGTAAATATACTGTGAAAACAAAATTATTCCAGTGGTGGAAATTTGGAGGCAAGTTGGTGGAAGAGATATAGGAGGAGAACAAGGCCCTTCAGGGTTTCTTTTCTTTTCTTTTTTTGCTGAGGAAGAGTTGCCCTGAGCTAACATCTGTGCCAATCTTCCTCTACCTTTTAGTATGTGGGCCACCAGCACAGCACGGCCGCTAACAGAGCAGTGTAGGTCCACACCCAGGAACTGAACCTGGGTTTTTGAAGCATAGGGTGCTAAACTTAACCACTAGGCCACTGGGGCTGGCCTTAATGTTTCTTAAATTACACAAAGCACAGCATCTGGTGGTTAGTTTAATAAATGTTTTTTGGATTAAATATTCGCTAGAACTACCCTGGGTTTCAGTGATAGATATTTTGCAAAAAGGTATCTGTAAAGAGAGGGAGAGCTTTAAGTAAAAATTAGATGGACATTTGATAGCAGATACTCTACCTACTGATAATTATTATTCCTCATACCTGAAAGTTGCATTGTGGTACCAAAATATGATATTATGACATCAGTATTTTATATCATAGCCAAGGGTTAAAAGAATAATCCATTCTTCATCTCGTGTGTTAGTCATGCTCTTTCATTTACCTCCTTTCTCTTGCTGTCAACTTCGGAGACACTTGACTGGAAGGTGGATAAGAGAAGGAGGATGGCCAGCGGTCTATTTTATAGCAGGATAAGCAAGGGAAATATTCCAATTCGGGGGAGAGTTGAGGAGTTGAGGAATTGTTGAATCAAATGAGGCTTTTCAGTTCTTCACATATTTTTCTACTGTGTGTATATGGTTAGGCTATCCGATTGGCTTCTGTAAGAGAGCTGCAAAATAATAGTGACTTAAGCAAAACAGAAGTTTATTTTCTCTCTCCAGAGAAAGATGGTGTGTCAGTTCCACCATCATCCAGATCAAGATTCCTTCTATCTTATGGTTTTGGTGTCCTGAATAGGCAGCTTCCATCTTGGGGTCCAAGATGGCTGCTCTAACTCCTGTCATCATATCAACATTCCAGCCAAGGGGAAAGGGGAAAGGAAAAGGCGAGGGTAAACAAATTCCTTTTAAAGGCAAACCCAGTAATTGCACACATCCTTGCACTAACATCCCATTGGTCAGTATAGGATCCCATAGAGCTGCAAAGGAGTCTGGGAAAAGCATTCTTAGTGATCAGCTATGTGCCAGCTAAAATTCCAATGTTCTGGTTCTAAGAGAAGGAGAGACTGGATTGGAGAAGAGCTGGCACTCTCTTCGACATTACGCTATCTTCCCCAGGAGTGTGGGAGACAGGCTAAAGTGGCTCTACCGTGAAATTCCTTCATGTTCCAAGACCCTGATTTTGATGTTTCCAGATGATGACTCCGAGATTCCTGAGGAGACGGAAGACGAGATTCCTGTGGTGATCTGTGCAGCAGCAGGGAGAATGGGCGCTACCATGGCCGCCATCAATAGCATCTACAGCAATACTGACGCCAACATATTGTTCTACGTAGTTGGGCTCCGGAACACTCTGACCCGAATACGGTAATTCGTGGACTATAGACTTTGGAGTTTTCTGCTTTCTTTTAATCTTCCTTATCTTTCCTTAAATGGGTTCCCTTCTTTTTTTGGTTTGATAAATGTCGTTCAAATTAATGAGGGGATGACCTGAGGTTTACTCGGTGACCTGACAAATGTGTTGTCTAGCTAAGGAAATTTCAGCCAGGCCCCATTAATCTGGTAGAATGCATCATTCTGCAGAAGCGAATTGTCTAATTAACTAAAGAACCCCAATCCGTAAGCAGTTTATATGAAAGTCTTTCCCTCTCAAATGGTTTCTCTTTTTTCTGCTTTCTTAACCTGAGAGAATATTAATATTATATAATCATTTTAATATGGCTCAGAATCATCACTAATTATAATTTTTGAACTGCAAAGTGATCTTTAACCTATGGCACACCACACTGAAAAATAAACTGGAGTTGGACTTAGAAGAAATAAACAGAAAATCCCTGAGCCCAAAAATCATCAGGAAAAAACTGATAGATCTGACTGCATAACATTTTAAAACTTTTAAATGATGAAAAACACTGTAAATGAAATTAATCCCACAATAAATCAGGCAAAATATTTTCAACACGTATTATAGATGAAAGATTGCTATTCAAAATATATGAAGAATTCTTACAAAGAAAATTTAAACATACAAGCATCTAGAAGAAGAATGAGCATGGAATGCAAACAGACAATTCAAGAGGAAAAAATACATTTGGTCAATAAACATGAGAAGATGTTGCATGTAACTAACAGGGAAATGCAAATTAAAACAGTGACGTATAGTTTTTCAAGCATCAGGATGGTAAAAATTCAATAGGACAACACTCTATCTAGTGCAGGAAAACAGACAGGCTTATTCCTTGTTTATACGATGTACACTTTGTAAATTGGTAAAGCATTTTGAGAGGGCAGTATGGCAATATCTATTAAAATATTATATGCGTATATAGTTTGACTCGCCATACCATTTCCACTATTAAGAATCCTTACTACAGAAATTCTAGTACATATTACCAAAATATATGTCCAACAGTGTTAATGTCAGCATTATGTGAAATAGTAAATAAATTGCTAAGTGCTTAAATGGCCATCAATGGAAGAATCTTTAAATGAACTATGGAATATGATCTGGCTATTAAAGAAGAAAGAAGGCAGTCTGTGTACACTGACATTGACGATCTCCAAGGCATATTGTGAAGTGGAAAATGCAAGTTGTAGTACACCTCGTATGTATGATCCACTTTATGAATGTCTTGGTCCGTCAGGCTGCTGTAACGGAATGCCACAGACTGGGTGGCTTATGAACGACAGAAATTTATTTCTCACAGTCCTGGAGGCTGGCATGTCCAAGATCAGGGTGCCACGTCAGCAGATTCCACGTCTGGTGAGGGCCCACGTCACTGTTCATAGAGGGCCGCCTTCTTGCTGTGTCCTCACATGGCAGAAGGGGTAAGGGATCTCTCTGGAGTCTCTGTGATAAGGGCACTAATCTGATTCATGACAGCTCCACCCTCATGACCTAATTACCTCCTAAAGGCCCCCTTTCCAAGTACCATCACATTGGGGATTAGGTTTCAACATCTGAATCTGAAGGGGACACAAACACTTGGTCTATAGCAATGAAAATCAAAAACCCCAAACTATAAATGTGTACATGTGCATATATGTGTTTCTGTAAAGAAAAAGACCTGGAAAGATCTCCAGCTGTTAACAATAACTATCTCTGGGGAGGATGGAGGAATTGGGGAAAGCAGTGATGAACGGAAGGAAGTTCAAGGTACTTCAAGTATTTCCATCATTCATAAGGCGAATGTGTTTATGTGCGACTTTTAGAATTAGATATTTGGCCATAGCACCATAGGAGGTACTGAGATCTGAAAGGCATTTGCTCCTAATCTAAGTGTTCCTTGGCTGCTGTTTCAAGGGCTAATGTGCACTTTCTAGTCTTTCTGTCTCATTTCTCGCTCTTTTATCATTTATTACTGTAGATTATTCACTTAGCCTGCTGTTAACAGCTCTTTAGTTATCCGTGGTTATGAAAACCAGATAACCAAACCCAAAAGGAGGGCATGTGTAACGTGCTGAGTAAGGGTTTGTACTTGAACAGAAGGCATGAGCTCCAGGACTTTGCGACATCTGAGTGGGCACAGGTTCCAGTTCTTGGTTGTCTAGTCCACCAACCTGGTTTTAAAATATTTTTTAAAACTCTTTTCATTGAAATATAACACAAAAACAGAAAATTGTATGAATCGCATGTACACTTAGCGCACCATCACAAAGTGAACACACCCAGGTAACAACCACCACCTCCACACTGCGGATGGCCGGTCTTTTCAACTTCATCCTTCCAGCCAGTGTTCAGGTGTCTCAGTGTGGTTTTCATTTGAGGTTCCTTTATTTCTAATGTGATCGAGCACTTTTTCACACATTTCTCAGCCATTTGTATGTGCATGTTCAAGTCTCTTGCCTATTTTTCTGTTGGTTGTCTTTTTTTTTTTCTTATTGGGATGACTCGTTTCCTCCCCCAGCTTTATTGAGATATAATTGACGTATAACCTTGTGTAAATTATTGATCTTCATGGTTTAAATTTTGCAGATCTAAATTTTATTTGGAAGATTTCATTCTTTTGTTGATTTCTAATCAACAACAAATTCTACCATTTATGGTTTTAGTCATTGGAAATTTTATTTTGAGATTATTTCTACCAAGAATCTTATTATGAATTGGATAAAAGACAGAAGTTCTGTAAGACTGAGAAAACGTAAGTGGAGAGGGCGTGGGAAAGGAGGAGGAGGAGGCGGGGATTGAGGATAGATGGGGAAGATTGAGTGACAGAGACGAGGAGACAAGGTAAGTTCAGACCATCCTTGGAGTCAGAACAGCAGAGTAAAAATGCCTTCAAAGTAGAAGGTTCAGAATCTCCTGCTCCGTAACATTACAGAGCTGTTGGCACATGACACAGACAGTACCGGCAACCACAGATGCTGCTTTATTAGAAAGAAGGAACACTTTTTGTTTTTCTAGTTTCCTGTGGAGATTATGTGGATCTGGGGAGATATTTGGTTATTACTATTTCGCTTCATTTCCTTTGCAGAAAGAGTTATGTGAATGGAAAAAAAAAAAAAAGGAACGATTTGAAGCCAGACCAGATGGGGAAAAAAGTCAGAAGGATTTATAGACTAAACTCTACTAAGGTTCCACACCTCTTATTTTTAACTTTCCAAGGAGGCAACACATTGACTCTGAGGCAATAGGCAAATTGAGGAAAGGTTGGAGGTGTGTACCAGAGGTTTTTTTTTTTTTGTCATCTCTTTAGAAAATGGATCGAACATTCTAAACTGAGAGAAATAAACTTTAAAATCGTGGAATTCAACCCTACGGTCCTCAAAGGGAAGATCAGACCAGACTCATCGAGGCCTGAATTGCTCCAGCCTGTGAGTAGGAATCGCGCATGTGCTGGGGACGGTTCTCAGTGAGACCCTTGGGCAGTGTGGAGCACTAGCCGCCGGGAAGCAGACAGAATATTTTTGAAGGCTCACCGTGTTAGATCTCCACCACACTCTGCTTATTTATAATTTATGAACCGCCTGCTGCAGAAAGGGTTTAAGATGGTTTACATAAACATACTGAAGCTATGAAAGAAGAAATGAAGCATAAGAAAATGTAGGATGCATTTGCGTGTGTGAATAGACCTGTGGGGTCGGGGGAAGGGGACAGGCAGTGAGGCCAGGGACAAATATTCCCAACCTACAGGCTGTGTGTCCTGTGACTGTATATTAAATTTAGTTCGGAGGATGCCAGCAGCTAAGGAAAAATAGTAGCATGATGGATTATATACTTTATAGTATCGACTAAGATAATATTTTCAGGAGACACCAACTTTTTCCCTGTAATGAGGAATCTTGAGGTATTTTACTGCAGGAATTCTTAGGACAGGGCCCCTCTCCAGCATAAAGAGTGGTGTTTTTGATGGCAGGTTTACAGAAAATGCAGCCACCTTCCACGTATGATTGTTACTTAAATCCATCCTTGAAAATTTTCTAAATTCTAAGCCCTCTATCGAATGGCGTGATCTTTTCCCAATTCCAGATATTTATTGTCAAGGGTGCTAGCTGAGTTGGGACTTTGGCTAATAAAACTTTAAGACTCTCGCTCCCAGCCCATGCTCCTCTGACTTTCTTCTGGTTCAAGGAGCTAAGAGATTGAGCTTGTTGCTGGCATGATGAGTGTGTGTGTGTAAGCCTGATTTAGTTGACAGTAATCACATGACTGAGCGGAGAGGAAGGCAGGCAATTTGTGGCCTGGAAGATGATATGTAAGCCTCTGTGACACCCACGGCAGCAGTCCACAGAGATGAAAGCGGCCACAGTCTCAGCAGTGGGGGGTTTGGATCTGGGAGAAACGCCGACCTGTTCTGGTTTCAATCTCAGGGCCCAGGTGGGTCGGGCACCAGGAAGCTCAGGAGAGGCATCTCTGCAGCCTCTGTTTTATTCTGCTCCAAACCTGGAGCCGAGCCGAGGCCATGGTCAAAGCCGACCCTCCAGCACCCCAGGAAGACACTGAGCCAAATGCCTCTTCCCCACCATCCCTTCTTTTGTTGTTTTAACAGCTGAACTTTGTTCGATTTTATCTCCCTCTGCTTATCCACCAACATGAGAAAGTCATCTATTTGGACGACGACATAATTGTACAAGGTATACTCGCCGACCGCCAAGAACGCTCAGAGAAGGAGCAGCTGATAAGTAGAACGACTGACTCTCTTCATTTTCAAAAGAGCTAGCTGCCCAGGGATTCTGACTGCTTAGTACAGTGGGGAGTATGGTATTGTTGTAAATTCGGGATTATTTTGATAACAGGTTGATACTCACTTTCCAGGACAATCCAGGTGACTTTCTGAGAGCCACGCTCTGATTGTTGAAGTCTGTAATAAATAGCTTGGTAGGCTTTCCTTCCTCTGCACCCCTAAAACGTAAGAGAATGAAGTCTCCCTGATGACACTCTTGGAAGTGAGCTAAGTTTTGGTGTGTAAATGTTGCCTTCTCTCTCCCCATGCAAATCAGATAAGTATTGGTGTGGTACCTACACAGCAGTAGAAATAAAGAAATTTGACCAATGCTCATCTGAGCTTATTAGCAAATGGCTTTTTAAGTCGACATGAGCTATTCTTATTGTGCAAATTGCCAAGCTGCTTGAAATCAGCGATCACGTACTTTTCCTCTGTAGCAAAATCAGGGACCATTGAAGCTCCATCTAGCCCTAACTAAATGCTATAATATTTTAACTCCTGGTGTTTCTAAATTCAGGTGACATCCAAGAACTGTATGACACCACCTTGGCCCTGGGCCACGCGGCAGCTTTTTCAGATGACTGCAATTTGCCCTCAGCTCAGGACATAGACAGACTCGTGGGGCTGCAGGTGGGCACCTTGTCTCAGAAATCCTACCTTTACCCTGTGACTCTCGCCCTTGCTCCAGCCTGCAACTCACAATGAGGGTAACCTACACCTTCAAGAACCCTCCAGCCCAGACTGCTGGGAGGCAGAACGGCACAGGGGCCTGGGCTTCTGACTCACAGCCCAGCTCTGCTCCTTACTAACTCTGGGGCAAGTTACTTAACCCTGCAAGGCCCACTTTCTTTCCCTGAAACACGGCAACAATAATATCTGTTCTGTTGTGTTTTTGTGAGCTGTGATGAAATAACGTGCTATCAAAGTGTCCAGTATGGAGTAAATGCTCCAGAAATGACAGTTGTTATCTAGACTGCTCATAGCCACACACCACGTCAGAGATGGTGTTTTCTGTAAAAGAGACTCACTGAAGATTTGGTTCCATTTTCAGAGTTTTCACCATTGCTTTTTCCCCCTTTTCAGTAGAGGAAAATAGTGATTTTGTTCAAGGGTAAAAGAGCTCCTTACCCTGGTGGAAATGAGGAAAGTTGAACCTGTATGTAATACCGAAACCAAAAGAATGGCCTTAAGATACTATTAAGAATCAAATGCTGTTCTTTTTGTGTTTGTGTGTGTGAAGATTGGCCCTGAGCTGCCATCTGTGGCCAATCTTCCTCTTTTTGCTTGAGGAAGATTCACCCTGAGCTAACGTCTGTGCCCATCTCCTGTTTTGTATGTGGGGCCCACCACAGCATGGCTTGATGACCTGTGTGTAGGTCTGCACCCAGGATCCAAACCTGTGAACCTCAGGCTGCCAAAGCGAGTGCCACCAGGCCAGTCCCTCAAATGCTGTTCTTCAAAAAAGTTCCAGGAAATAATTTCATATGTGTGGCATTTAAGATGTGGCACACATTAAGGCCTAGGTTCTGGGGCCAGACCAGACTTTATCAAAATCTTGGCTGCATCACTTAGTAGCTTTGTGACCTTGGGCAAGTTACTTAACCGGTCGTTTTCTCCCTCATTTGTCAAATAGAAGTAGTAACAGTACTTCCCTTGCAGAGTTATTGAGAGAATTAGCTTAGTTAATCCATGTAAAGTTATTGCATGCAATTAATGAGGTAGCGTGTGGAAAGTTCTTAGAACAGTGCCTGGCACATAGAAAGTGCTCAAGCATTTCCATTCTTTCTGTGTTGTATTTGAGCATCACACCGAGGTGGATTATGACAGCTATATGGGTGAAATAGCATGTCCTGCCTCACATTACATTCATTCAGCAGCTACCAACTGAGTGCTTACCACGTGCCTGACACCGTTTTAGGTACTGGTAATACAGTAAACAGGACTAAAACTCTCGCCTTTGTGTAGCTTACATTCTAGTGGGAAGAGAGGGTCAGTAAACAAGTGAAATATTTAATAGAGGACAAGGGCGGAGGTGGGGCTGTGTTTTAAATTGGGTGATTAGGGAAGGTTCCACTGAGATGGTGTTGCTGAGCCTATACCAGAAAGAATCGAGGGACCCACCTAAGCAGATATTTAGGGGAAAAATATTCCAAGAAGAGGTAACAGCAAGTGCCAAGGTCCTGAGGCAGGGGTGTGTCTGATGTATTAAATGAACAAGGAGGTCAGTGTGGCAGAGGGATCAAGGGGAGAATAAGAGAAGTTGGAGAGGTAGTGGGGGCAGGTGGTGGAGGGCATGGCAGGCCATTTTGGGAACTCTGCTTTTACTCTGAATGAGATGGGAAGCCACTGGAGGGACTTTGAGCAGATGAGTAACAGAGAGACCAAGTGGGGCTGAAAAGGGTGGAGGAAGGGACACAGGTTAGGAGGGGCTTGCAGAAATCCAGGGAGTGGTGATTATGGCCTGGACTAGGAAGGGAGCAGTAGAGGCAGCGAGCAGTGGTTGGCTTCTGGGTATATTTTGGAAGATGGGACCCACAGGATTTGCTGACAGATCTGGATGAAAAGCGAGAAAGAGGAGTCAAGGATGACCTAACTACCCTGGGGTATTTGCCTAAGTAACCAGAAAGATGGAGTTGCCACTAACTGAGGTGGGGCAGGTTGTGGGGGAGCAGGTTTGGGACAGGATCGGGATCAGTCTTGGGATGTAAGTTGGAGCTGCCTTATGATGCATCCAGAAGGAGACATCATGAGTTGGCAGATGTAGCAGGAGTTGGAAATGCAGAGGAGAGGTCCAGGCTGTCTCCATGGGTAGTATTCAGAGCCAGGAGACCAGAAGAGGCTGTCTAGGGAGCTGGTGCTACAGAAAGGAACAGGTGCTGGCAATGAGACTAGGGGCACTCAGCTTCTAGTGGCTGGGGACACAAGGGGAAATCAGCAAAGGACACTAGGAAGTGGCCAGTGACACAGGAGCAAACCCAGAGATAGATAGTGCACAACGGTTTCCATACAATGGTCATTTTCCAGAAACAAGATCCATCAGTCCAAAGCACGTGTGTCCTGTTCCTTTGCAGAATACATACATGGGCTATCTGGACTACCGGAAGAAGACCATAAAAGACCTCGGCATAAGCCCCAGCACTTGCTCTTTCAATCCTGGCGTGATTGTTGCCAACATGACAGAATGGAAGCACCAGCGAATCACCAAGCAGTTGGAGAAATGGATGCAAAAAAATGTGGAGTATGTGTAGACCTCTCTACCATTTTTCCATTTTGCTTGGGAACTCAATTATTCAATTAATTTTCTATGCATAGCTCAGGGGTTAGAAATATTTCGCAGACTTCTGAAGTCAAATTTTCTCACGGGGGCACTGCTGAGAAAGAAGAGGGCAGGAGATGAAAATTTATTGTCAAAAGATACATCAGAGGGAGGGAGAGCCTGCGGAATCCCTCATTATCCAAGCTTTTTTCTAAGATAGTGTTTAATAATTTGACTTTAAAACTCCCAGAATGCTAGTGAGCCTTTCCTACTGAAAATCATTTATCTTAGTCGAGTTTCTCCTTCTTGTATAGATTTGTTTCTAAGGATTATTTTAAAAAGTCAACTTTGTCTTTTAAGGTTGAATTTTAAATAACTTATCATTTTTCATTATCAAAGTTTTAAAATAGAGAAAATAGAAATTAACACAACCACTATTATCATGTCATTGCATTTCCCACCCATCTTTTTTTATCTGGATATTTTTTAATACCATCATAACTTGAATTTTTAAGTAAAGTTACTCTAAATAATGTAGGATCCGAGTTTGATCTTCTTATGTTTGCCATAAAAAAGGCTGAGAATTGGGGGCTGGCCCCGTGGCCGAGTGGTTAAGTTCACGCGCTCCGCTGCAGGCGGCCCAGTGTTTCGTCAGTTCGAATCCTGGGCGCGGACATGGCACTGCTCATCAAGCCACGCTGAGGCAGCGTCCCACGTGCCACAACTAGAAGGACCCACAACGAAGAATATGCAACTATGTACCTGGGGGCTTTGGGGAGAAAAAGGAAAAAAAATAAAATCTTTAAAAAAAAAAAAAAAAGGCTGAGAATTAAAATGGCAAAATGCCAACCCTGTGAGTCTAGGCAAAACACGGGAGTTGATGGTGTTCTGACAATTCTGTGGAGGTTTGACAACTTTCAAAATAAAAAGTTGGGGAAAATGAAAGACTATAGTCTTATTATATAGTGCGACTGTCTTGCATCTTTTAAAACTTTTAGATTCGACTTTATCCCAGTCTGTGGGGCTCCAGACCGAGTGTTGCTTTCCTATTCCATTTCTTAGGGAAAATCTCTACAGCAGCTCCCTGGGAGGAGGGGTGGCCACCTCCCCAATGCTGATTGTGTTCCACGGGAAATACTCGACCATCAACCCCCTGTGGCACATAAGGCACCTGGGTGAGTATTTCAGAAAAACAACGCAAATGTGCATTTTATGGACCCAGCGAGGGCTAAGGTGAGGACAGTGTGCTGGAGCACCAGGTTCAATTGAAATCCTCCAGGTGACCTTGGACACGTTATTTAACCCTCAGTGTTCAGATTCTGCAAATGCAATGGATAAAAATGCCTACCTGAGGGGCATGTTTCTAGAAATTCATGAAAAGCCCTTAGACTCAGGCTTAGCATACAGTATGTGCTCGATAAATATTAACTATTGTTAAGACGGAAATTTCACTGTCAAAACTTCTTCACGTGCCTTTACTGCCCTCTTGCAGCAGCCTACAGTGGACAAAACCAAATGAATTAGCATAATGGCTTATGACGAAATTTGGACAGCTGGCAATTTATCTTTTAAAAGGAAGTTGTTTACTGACTGCTCACTACATGAGTCCCGTGGCAGTCTTTTATTCACTCTTCACTACAGGAGGGCAGGCTCTAGGGTATGGATCACAATCCCAACTCTGCTATTACCTATGATCTTGGGCAAGTTACTTGACCTCTCTGTGCCTTAGTTTCTTCATTTGTAAACTGAGCTAGTAGAACCTTACAAAGTTTTTATAAGGAATAAATTACCTATACATGTAAATTTCTTAGAACTGAGCCTGGCACAGGAGACACTGACATTCATTCAGACACATGGCCACAATCCATTAGCTAAAACAAGTTGGCCAGACCTGTTTAGAAATTTAGAGGGGGCGCCGGCCCCGTGGCCGAGTGGTTAAGTTCGTGTGCTCTGCTGCGGCGGCCCAGGGTTTCACCGGTTTGGATCTTGGGCGCCGACATGGCACTGCTCATCAAGCCACGTTGGGGCAGCATCCCACATGCCACAACTAGAAGGCCCTGCAACTAAGATATACAACTATGTACCGGAGGGATTCGGGGAGATAAAGCAGAGAAAAAAAAAACAAGGCTGGCAACAGTTGTTAGCTCAGGTGCCAATCTTAAAAAAAAAAAAAAAAAAGATTTAGAAAGGTTTTGAATTTTAAAATGGTAACGTGTTATACTTGTTATACGGTACCCCGACTGGGACCTAGGTTTTACTGCCAAAGAAGTTATTAAAAATCCTTTCGTTTTCAGACATTTTGAGATTATTTTAGAATTGGAGACATATTTACCAGGTGTCCACTCCATTGCCAAGAACTGGGCTAGGTTCTGGTGACAAAGATGAACCTTATTTCTGATTCTTAGAACAACCCTGCAAGGTGGGATGGCCCTTACTCTCTCTTTCAAAGTAAAAGACAGACAAGACTGTGGAAGCTGGATTCTGGTCTCCTCTGAATGATTCTGTATAGATTTGCTTCTGCCTCATTACCTGAATCTTCCCTGATTTTCCCGAGTATCTGTGTGCACATAAGAGTGACACAGGGAAGTCAAGGACACTAGTGTTCCATCTGAATAGATTTATAATAATGTTGGGTTCACTGTTAGGTCAAATATCAACATTTCCATGTAATGAATGTGCAGAAAATCCTATCAAAGTAGAATATCTATAAAAAATGTGTAGGAACAGCTCTGAGGAGCTGAGATCGGTAAGGTTAGAACATTTTATGATCTTGGAACAGAGACTGAGAACTACATTTTATGAAACACCTAACTTATTGACAAGCAGGGAGGGGCAGAACCTTCCCAAGGGGAAGAAGTCATTTTTCTTCGTAGAACAGGGCTAATATCTGTGCTGACGGTTTTGAATCAGGGACGGTCTGCAAAGCAAATCTACACAGAAATCATTTGAAAAATGATTCGGTTTTGGAAGCAGAAAGCAATGTAACAATAATGGGTATGAAATTTGGGTCTAAGCAGCTAGGCTTAAGATTTTAAAAATTTATGAAACACACTTAGCTAAAAGCAAACTGCAAGTCCCTACAGAGCCCTCAGTCACGGAGCCGAGAGACGATGTCCGACTTAGTGGGGTCTGCTCATGTGAAGGCACCTCCTTTGCAGAGATTCTGTGGAAGCTGATAATTATTCAGTTAAGCTCCGATTGCCTCAAAACACCTAGCTCTTCTTCTGCAGCCGCCTTCACAGTTATGTTTATTATGAGTAACAGAAGACAGGGTTTTTGGTTGTTTCTTTCTTACATCATAGGTTAAACTAGAATAACATAACTCTAGCTATTCACCCCTCTTTTTACTCGATGGACTTTCGATTGTTTTTTTAAAAATATCAAATTCCCTTTAATAGAAAGAAAATTTAACACCATACAGGTTATTAAAAAAAAGACTTACATTCACAAGCTCTTAATGTACTTCTGGAAGAGATATTCTAAAAATATTCTAAGCAATGACAATATTAGGGTAAATGCACAGTCTCTAAGTGACTACTTATGAGGGGAATAATATTCAAATGGAGACGGTTGTTTGTTAAAAAGTAGATCTTATTCTTAGTTGCATTTCATATGGTATAAATAAGACCACTTAAAAGAAAATGTTGCCATATTAAGGAGGGAAAATGTAGAGAAACAAGAACTTTTATAAACTCCGTGTGGGAGGGAAACTGATGCAAGTGCTTTTGGGGACAATTTGGCAATCTCTTATCAAAATGTAAAAGGCATGCGCCTTTCAATCTAGCAGTTTCCCCTACAAGATTTTATCCTGCAGATATATTTGTATACATGCACAAGACGTGCAGAGAAGACTGCTCATTGTAGCCTTGTTTATGCTAGTGAAGGGACAGGAACAACCTAACTGTCCTTAAGAAGGACAGTTAATAAATCATCATATGTCCACTCTATGTAGTCATTAAAAGTAATTCAATAAATCCACATGTGCTACTGTGGAAAGTTCCCTAAGACAGTAATTTTAAAAGGCAAAGTACAAAAGATATATACACATATACATATACATACATACAAGTAGAACGTCACTGAAGGATTTCCTGAGACACTCTTTACGAGTGGTTATTTGGAGATTTAAGGGGGTGTAAATTCCTCATTGTGTACCCTTTGATTTTTGTTTTTTTACAATGAACTTGTATTCCATTTTTAATATAAAAATTTTATTTTCTAACAAGCCTATTATTTTCCTCTAAATGCAATGAAGGCTGGAATCCAGATACCAGATATTCGGAGCATTTTCTGCAGGAAGCAAAATTACTCCACTGGAATGGAAGACACAAGCCTTGGGACTTCCCTAGTGTTCACAACGACTTATGGGAAAGCTGGTTTGTTCCTGACCCTGCAGGGATATTTACCCTCCATCACCACAACAGCTGATAGAACTCGACATCTGAAATATTTCCTGTATAAAGATGTGGAATTGTCCATTTGCAGCCTACTATAACACTGTTCTTTATGAACAGTACCTTTGAACCATACGATCCACAACATAAAACCCAAAAACTACTGTGTGCAAATAGTACTTGGGATCACATGGGTATTGCGTTACTTCCTTAAGTACAAGGGGTAATTATGGAAATGAAGGTTACGTGAGTGAAACATATTGCTGGAAAGAAAGAAACCCAGCTAGGTTTCAGCAGTCAATGTGCTTAACTCTGAATGGCAGTTGTATCCACAGATTTTTAAAATTTCTAAATGTATTTTTCACATGTAGTATTTTTTAACAGGTTACCAATCTTGCCTTTTGTAGAATATGTTACATTTAAAACACGGATGCCTGAAAAAATAAAATATTCATAGATTTTTTAATCATTTTCATTATATATATTATTCTACATGTTAAATATATTAGGAGGTAAATTGATCTCAGGTTTAAAGGGGGAAAGAATACCAGGAAGTCTTGCTACAGAAAATCTGCAACTTAACGATAATCATTCTTAATATTTTTTATTGTAAAAACCATCAGACTTTCAAAAGAATTTAAAAACTTTTTCAATATTATTTAATGAAAAAGTCTCATATTGTCACATATAGGATATATCAACATTTACTACTCATCTGTCATATTTAATGAAAAACATCATTATTGTATACTTGGAAAATCCTCAAACCCATTCTCCAGTGAGAGTCCATCATAATTTAAAGGGTATTTTCTCCACTCAAAAAAAAATCTATTTTAAGGCTATAATTGTTATATACCAAAACAATACCTAGTTACATGCTTTACATAGTCCCATGAAAAAATAATTCAATTGCTCCTAATCCCTGATGCAAGGCACTTCAAAGCACCCGCATAAAACATCCATGTAAACAGCAGTACAGTACGTGACTTAAATAACATGAAGGACTTACACAGCTTGACCTAGACTAAAGGAAAAAGAAAACCCATCACAGCCACAACTAAAAAGCATGTTCACATTCACACAAGAATTTCTCTTATTATAAAGAGAACAAGCCATGTGACCGCTTAGAAAAGAAAAAAAACCTCATAAATATTTTCATATTGAAAAACAGCATGCTCCCTGGGTATGTATGAAATCAGAATATTCAGAAGTGATCAGGAGTAAATGCAAAGGGCATTTCCGAGTACCCAGCTTTAAAATCCACCAGGCCTAATAGTCTGGACTCTCTAGCACCATGGAAAATGCATTAGAAAACCACAAAGGTGCATTTCTTCAGACCAGCCTTGCTGTGAGGTTCATTTAGTCCACAGTAACAAACAGCAATGATGCAGCAAAGAACTTTTTCAATTACTGGCTTATTAGATTTACCTAGTAAGAAAAACTCTGTATTACTTATTTTAGTACATCTCATGTACATAGAGCACCAGTTTAAGTAAGATTATCAAACACCTCCAGCATCTTGTTGCTCAGCCTGGAAGTTCATTTCTCATCACTTTCCATGATAGATTCTTAAAGCCACAGAGGATAAAATCAGAACGGTGACAGCTATTGAGAGGGACATGCAGTTCCTTCGCTGTCAACCGTTATGTCTCTCAAGTAAAACAGAGATGAAGGAACAAAATTTAAAACGTCTACTGCGTTCTCTGGAACTTACCATCCTCGTAGAATAGTTTCTGCCTACGAGAGGACTAACACACGGGGGAGGGAGGCCAAAGCCAGGCTCCATGTCCTGTCAGGACAGGCCGGGCTGGCCTTGCAGCTGCAGGGCCACACTCTACGTTTCTGCCGCTAAGAATCTCCTAAAGGCTCCCCACTGGTAAAGCAAAGAGGTCAGAGTGTGACTGCCACTCAGGGAGCCCATCAAACCTGCCAAAAACGACCCAATGAGGCTCCACGGAGGGTTAACTTCAGACACGAACATCAGCACAGCTGCCTCTGCACCCGTGCTAATGCTTATTAGCATGCGCTTCTTAGGCATAAAAGGGATAACGTTGTTATCTAGGTTTACGCACAGTTAGCAATCAAGTATAAATATTTAGACTGTTGCATTTTAAAATTACAGATTAAAAGTGATACCCAAAAGAAAGTCAATTTCTTCATACATGAAACAGTTTATAAAAAGCTGGAATGATGGTTAATTCAACTACAAAAACTCATATACCAAAAAAAACCCTACTTTTTCCTTCCAAACTACTTAGGTTTGTACAGTTGATTCTACCACACAACTGTACTGATTACATCACCAGAGTAAAACAGTAATAAAGTACTTTAGTTAGCACGCCGAGGGACTCTTCTTCACAGCTGCATTAAAACTGCAGCCTTGAAGCAGAGCTGAGCACCCTTCTTAAGCATGGCTTCCTTCTTCCTGTTCTTGCATCCCACAATGATTATGAAAGGAAGGAATCTGGTCTGTAAACGACTGGGTCATCCACGGCCCATTTGGAACGTCACTGAAAGTTGATTCTCCATTATCAGCTGCTGGCGGGAAAAGAAGATTAGTTTATACTATTTAAAAGCTTTCAATGATCAAAATCAGGAGATTTTAACAGTCCAGTGAAGAACGGTTAATAAAATAGTTAAGGAAGCTTCTTGAGTACAATGATAAGTGTCTGTTCTGTTTTCAAATCCAGGGCTGATAAATCCTCACTTGTTATTGAAGGAGGAAAATGCAACTAGGATGACTTAGAGTCAGTCACTTAAAGAAAATGAGCTGTAAGAGTTTGTGTAGTTAAACCTTAAATAACTACCAAATTTTCACTGAAAGTCACTAAACAGATTTCCTCTTTTGGTGAGGAAGATTGGCCCTGAGCTAACATCTATGCCAGTCTTCCTCTACTTTTTGTACCAGGGATGCTGCCACAGCATGGCTTGACAAGCAGTGTGTAGGTCTGCACCCAGGATCCAAACCCATGAACCCCAGGCCACTGAAGTGGAGTGTGCGAACTTAACCACTACGCAACCAGGCCAGCCCCTAAACAGATTTTTACATTCCAATTCCCATTTTTCAATAATATCCTCTCTTTACAAAAACTTTTTTTCTCAATCCTGACAAAACCAAGTCTTTGCAAGGAACAAACATATGAAGGGGAACATACTTGGCCCATTTGAAGAGAAGCTGCAAGGTTCACTGTTGCACAGATTGTCATTGTAAGCACCGCCATACGCTGCTTCATAACCCGGGTCATATTTTTCTTCCTTAACAGCCATCTTCTTTGCATCCTCTGTGAGGAGGGTAAAAGGGATTTAAAACTGATTTTGTACAACAATTTTGAAAATAGCTTTATTCAGAAATCATCAGAACAAATCATTTTCTTGAATGTTCATATATACTGAGATATACCTTTTACTATAATCTTTTAAACTCTTTGTAACATACACTAAATTAGCTCACAAGAACTGTAAAAGCCTACTAGATTTAATTTTAGGTTGGCTACTGTTTCTTATACCCTCAACATCTGTGGGAGTATCCAGAGTAGACAGAAGACCTTGGTAGGAGATTTTAACAGTGACTAATATCCATTATCAGAGCACTCTGACTGCAAATGTAATTGTTTTCTTTCCTCCTGCTTTTAAATCCACAACATACTTTCTGTTATATATATTAAGAGTACATATATACTATATATTATCATGTAATATATACATGAAATGAGTAAAACGAGTGATAATGGTAACGTACCTTGGGCCATCTGTAGGTCAAATGTATATTGCACCTCTTGAACGTCTGTGTTTCGTTCAATGCCCTTCAACTGATCCCTCAAGTCCTTGAGCTTGATGTAGTAATGAACTTTATCCTGGGCTCGAGGAAACTGAGCACATCTTGCACTGGATGATGGCATAACATAGCAGAGCTGGAATCAGAAAATTTTATAGTTACAGAAATCTTACAATGCTATTGAATCCACTCATATTGAGATTAGAAAATTTATCTTTCTTTGGGTTCATAACTTGATGCTTATCACATATCAATATATGCCAAACCGACAAAAGTAGTTATGTTTGAGTTCAAATTTGTAATATTTACTTACTACAAAGTCATAAAATCAAAAACAATGAGGCTCCCCCTCCCCGGATGTTCATGTATCAATTAACAGTCTTTTCTTTTTAACAGTAAGTATTCACGATTCAAAAGGTACAAAAGGCATATAAGTATAAACAAAAAGTCTCCCCTCCCAATTCTGTCTCTATGCACCTAGTTCTCTTCCCCAAGGGCAATCACGGTTGCTAGTTCCAGAGGTATTCCATGAATATACAATCAGATGTGTCTGATAAATGTACTCTTCCCCACCCCTTTAAAAACACACAAAGGATAACATGGTCTATTCCCTATCCGGCAGCTTGCTTTTAATTCTGCATCAGATATCTAAATCAGAGTAAAAGGAACTTCCTTTTTTATAGCTGTGTAACATTGTCATATTTATTTAACCAGAACCCAACTATGGGCATTTAGGTTGTTGCCAATCTTTTAATATTATAAGCTGTAGTGAAAAACCTTACATTTATAAAACTTCGAATATGCGTGAGCAGATCTGTTGGATAAATTCCTAGAAGTGGAATGGCTAAGGAAAAAGACATTTGCAATTATCATTTTGGATGATGGCGACAAACTGTCCTTCATAGAGCGTAACAAAAAATGGGATTTCCAGTTGCAATTTTTTTTTTTTTTTTGAGGAAGATTAGCCCTGAGCTAACTGCTGCCAATCCTCCTCTTTTTGCTGAGGAAGACTGGCCCTGAGCTAACAACCATGCCCATCTTCCTCTACTTTATACGTGGGACGCCTACCACAGCATGGTGTGCCAAGCAGTGCCATGTCTGCACCCAGGATCCAAACCCATGAACGCCAGGCCGCCGAAGCGGAATGCGTGCACTTAACCGCTGCGCCACCGGGCCAGCCCCCTAGTTGCAATTTTTAAGTTGGCCTCCATACCATGTATTACAGAAAAATATATATTATATATTTATTTTATTTTGTTTATGCAGCATGTAGAAAATCCTGATTCATAAAGATAGGCAGGTGCAAATGCTACCAGGTTTTGTAATCGCACATTTTCCAATCTCAAGATATTCTTCAATTAAAGTGATCTAGAAACTTAAAAAAGTAGATTTTTGGTTCAAAGTTGAATCACTAACATCAATAACTGTGAATATTTCATGACAAAGAATAAATTTTAAAAGATAAAAGCACTCACGGCTCATTCTAAGAGCTAACACGACCCGTCATGACATGATTCAAGTTCATTTATGATTGTGCTGTGATCACGTATATCCGAGGGAGGCACCTGAGCCCCATCCGGCATTTCAGGGACAATAACGCAGTTGTCTACAGGAGGCACTGAACTCACCCACACAGTTTTACTCAAGCAGACAAAGGTGGGCCTGAATTTCAAGACTAGGCTACAACCTACTTTATCAACCACATATTTATAAGAAGTTAAAAACAGAAGAAATTTAAAAAGAAGTTGAAACGTATGTAGGTAGCAGAAACTTTATACTGAGGTCTCCACAAAAACCTGTCGGCACAATAGCTTCTCCATCATTTAAAATGCTGTCTGTAGGGGCCGGCCCGTGGCCGAGTGGTTAAGTCTGTACACTCCGTTCCAGTGGCCCAGGGTTTCGGTTGTTTGGATCCTAGGCGCGGACGTGACGCTGCTCATCAAGCCATGCTGAGGTGGCATCCCACATGCCACACCTAGAAGGACCCACAACTAAAAATATATACAACTATGTACTGGGGGGCTTTGGGGAGAAAAAGGAAAAATAAAATCTTAAAAAAAAATGTTGTCTGTAACACATGGGTGTCTGCGTGTGTGTTGTTTTTTAAAAAGTTGTAAACAAAACTTAAAACTATATTTAAGAGGCAAAATTCGAACCAAATGTCTGCAGAAATGACAGAGTTGAACACCCTGCTCCTCCATGATGCCTTTATGTCTAGACACTTGAACCAAGTGCTGGTCAGGTCGGATGCCTGTCTGCAGCTGGGCTGCAATATTTATATGGCTTTAAAGCGAAACTGGGCTAAGATATGGAAACGGGGTAATTAGCAGTGTTACTAATTGGGATCATGTCTCTATTTATGTACATATGTAAATATATATGTATTTATACAACTGAACAAGGGCTAACCCCCCTGGAATCTGACAAGCATATGCCATTAAGTATATTTTGAAACTAGTATGTGAGCCAGCTTCTCTCAGTATTTTACCCAAATAACGTATCATTAAAACATCTGACAAATGTTTCTTTTTCTAATAAAACTGTAACAGTATCTGAATTAATTTGCAACTATTAGTTCAAATTGATATATAGATAGCATTCAACAAAATACAGTGTGGTTTTTTTATGGCATAAATCACAAGGGATAGGACAAATAAAAGAGAAACTAAAAAAAATTCATATTTAGCTGATTTACAAATGTAATTTTAAGGACTTACAGTTTCTGTGTCTGGGATCTTATGGGGTTGAAGTCCAAATTCTAAGTTCTTAACCTTTATTCCAAAAACTTCTTTACTAAAAATTTCATAAATACCTAAAATAAAATATAAACATATTGACATTGCCCATACTGTTAGCAAAGAAAAAAGATAAAATTTAGAAGTAAATCTTACATTTTCCATTAAACACTGCTATTCGTGGTTGATACTTCTGTAATTTCTCCACTAGAATACGTCCTCCTTCACGAAATTCTTTACTAAAATCGAATTGAAAAGTATCACAATATAAGAATGGCAATACTTATGCTAAATTCAGATAGCTTTCAATAAAAGATCTATCCATGTATTTGTTAAGCTCGGCTGGCACTAGATACACATGGTGTTCATAGAGTATATGAGGCGCCGGCACGGTCGAGGTTCCCACCTATAAAGATAAATGTTACGTAATTACCTGGAAAGATCCTTGCTGCCTGGTGTTGTCCTTTCCACCATATTGGTAAACCCAATACCATACCTCCCTGGTAAAGTGTGGTCATCCATATGGTTCAGTTGGACCTCACTCAGCCCTGACATAAACAGACACTTCCCTGTGACAAGAGAGTTCAGTTTATTTCCATAGGTCAAAGGTCTTTGCTCCATGAATTACAATCTATTCTTGAAATTGAAAAAAAAGAAGATTTAGGATATTTAAAAAATTGTAACATAGTAATTGTTTGCTATGCTATTTGACCTATGTGCTGAGTACTGCGGCCCCTTGCATGGACTGTCTCATTAATCATCCTAACTACCTTATGAGACATCACTATTCTTATCTCCTCTCCTCAGGAGGTTAAGGTAAATGCCTGTCAAGAATACACAGCTAGTCAATGCGGGAAACCGTGAAACCGTTTGTTTTCCTCTCTAATAACTGGTGACCCCACCACCTGCCCCTGGAATCCCTCAAACAGATAAACATTCACCAGTGGACTCGGAGCATTCAAACATCCCGACAATGGAGGAAATGAAAAGTTCAAACTTCTCCAGAAATTTTTTTTAAATAATGGAGACACTGTCATTAGTTCCAAAAACAGTCTACTGTCATTTGCCCTAAATGTGTTCAATGTTACTCTTAGATAATTAACTACTATTTCCTGAGGGCCTACTGTATGCCTTGTTCTAACAGGCAGTGTGAGGTAAGATGACTTGTACAGAGGACAACGAGACAGTAGCTTTACTTGGTTCTAAAGCTCACTTTACAAGCATGAGGGTCTTTAATACTATTTTCTGCTAGATATGAAGTGTCTGTTAAGAATGTTTCCAATCACAGCATTTCTTAACTATTACAACTTAGTTGCCAGTGATCAACGCATTTTATCTCTTCTAGGAAATAAGATGAGAAGAAATCTGGAGAGGTCCGTATTTTGTCTACACTGGCACAACAATGTACTATTGTTACTATGTCTGTACATAACAAGTAAAAGAAAATCATTGAAAGAAAGTACTACTGCTCATCTGAAACAATTCAAGCAAAAGAAAAGCAGTCCTTTTTAAGTCCCTCCACTCTCATACACAAAATGTTAACAGCGACGCATCATTTCAAACCTTTTGTGTAGACACACACACACACACACACAGAAAATATAGACTCTTTTTAAAACACAATTTGGTTAAAAAAAAATCCCCCAAACTATTAGAAGAGACTATCTAGTTTAAAAGCAAAATAAAAACAGCACCCACTTACAAAAATGGTTTCCAGGTCCAGGGTAATGATGACCTTTGTAAGCAGCCATTAGTCCTGGGTTTATGCCAATCTATAAAACAAAACGTTTACACATTTCAGTCTTGAAAAGAAGGCTTTAAGACTTAAGGTTTCTGTGGAGGAGTGGTGGACAAAACTGAATTTATTAAAATAACAATTTAATCCAGCACCATAAGCAATACTGTTTATCGATTAGGTACTCGTGATCTGAACCAAGTACCCCATTTTGAGGAGAGAAATATCCCTTATATCAAAAGTTTTGCTCTTGGGGCCTGCTCCATGGCCGAGTGGTTAAGTTTGCGCGCTCTGCTGGGGCGGCCCAGGTTTCAGAGCCTGGGCTCTGACATGGCACCGCTCGTCAGGCCATGGTGAGGCGGCGTCCCTCATTCCACAACTAGAAGGACCTGCAACTAAGATATACAACTATGTGGGCGGGGGGGTGGGGTGGGGGGGGAGGTTTGGGAAATAAAGCAGAAAAAAAAAAAGATTGGCAACAGTTGTTAGCCCACGTGCCAATCCTTAAAAGAAAAAAAGGAAGATTGGCAACAGTTGTTAGCCTGGGGCGGGGGGGCCAACCTTTAAAAAAAAGAAAAAGTTTTCCTCTTGTTTTTAAAAACGAGTTTGACTCCCTCATGTGCCCAGGCCCCTACCTCCAGCCACCTTTGCTGGAGAGAGAGAGGTCCTGGGGCAGTCCATCAGTCTGAGCCCAGGTCCAGCCACAAGTTGGCTTCTTGACTCAGCGAGCAGCTTACTCCACATCATCTACACAGCTGTCTGCATGCTGATGTCTCTTATAGTTACAGACAAAAACCAAAGTTCAAAATCAGTGTCATCATCTATGGAGAACTCCCAGGTGGCATGCAATCTATGGACTATTTTATTTAATTGCAACCGTATGAGGCAGGTACTATTACCACCCGTTTCACCAAGGAGGAAACTGCTGTTTAGGAAGGTTAAGGTTTGTCCAAGGTCACATCGACTTGGCAGGATTTGAAACCAGACAGCCCCCCTTCCTGAAAACACCTACATAACACAACCTCATGAAGGTGACACTATTTGCTACCAAAAGGATTCTTAGAAATGGACTTTTTCAGCAAAATGCTATTTGCAAGGATAAAGGTGAAGTAAAGTTCATCCATCAATACTACTTATAAAACCAAATGAGGACAAAAATCCTTACAATCACAATGTCCAGATTGAAGGTCAAAATGTCTGGGAGAGTCTTGGTCAAAAGTTCAGCTTCTGAAACACCATTAAAACGGTCTACTTTTCGTTTCACTTTAAACGTGTCTGTTATTTTTTCTTGCTTTTCTTTTGATTTTGTGGACTTCCCAGATTTTTTGGTCTCAGCAGGTTTTTTGGGTTCCGCTGGTTTTTTTGGTTCTGTTGTTCTGGGTTTTCTTTTCCTTCCTTTTGGAGTCTCTGAAACACAATGGATGTAGGTGCAGAAAACCATAACTTACAAACTTTAGGCAGCTTTCCCCCAAAAAGCCACCCTTTCAACATCCTTTTTACCTTTCTCTTCTATGTCCCAACATCAGTCTCGTCTGCAGTATCTTCCCCTTCCTTCATCCTAGAAATCGTTCATGTGGCCTCACCCCCACCCTCTGCTGGCTGCCCTTGGGATGAAATATCCATAATCATCATAGATTGATTTTCCACACACTCTTACCTGGCATTCCGGCCTCCCTAGGGATAAAGTATCTATGTACCATTTTATAGGAATTCTAAATGTAAATATATAAATAATTAAGTAAACAAATGAAAGAATAGATAGAAAAATAGGGAGGAAGGGAAACATTGTAACTTAATTTCCCCATAATTTCCGGCAGTAGAAAACTTCCACTGGTTTGTTGGCTTGTTCTGGAGATTGAGCATACATTCTGTTCCAAACACAGCCAAGGAGGTGAATTTAGAGGTTGCTAAGGATGAACTCTCTGGGCTGGCAGTATTTTTCAAAAGGCAAGACGAGGAATCCGATCTCAGGATCTAAAGCAGTTTCTCAATCTTGGCACTACTGACATCTTAGGCTGAATAATTTTTGGTTGTGGGGTCTGTCCTGTGCATTATAGAAGGTTTAACAGGAACCCTGGTCTCTATCCACCAGATGCCAGTAGTATCCTGCCAGTCATGACAATCAACACATCAAGGGTCTCTAGATACTGCCTAATGTCCCTTGGGGCAAAATCACCTCAGGTCAAGAATTGCTGACCTAAAGTTGCCCAAGAGGAAGTTACCCACCAGAAAGCCTTGGATTCCTCACCCTTAACTCGTTAACATCTCTCAATTTCTCAGGCCCCTACCCCATTCTACTGCTATTTGGCCTTTCCCCACCTGAGCCTCCCATCCTTCCTCTCTTCTATCTCACACAGCATTAGCCTCTCCCTAGGCCAAGGAACCCACCTCCACTGGCTTGTAGCTGGGGACATCCTAGTGCTCCCTGCCCAGAAAAACAGGAGATAAGGGCAGGGGTCCTCCAATGCAGTGGAGTTAGATGTGTTCCTGGACTCATAAACCGAAACTCCGGGCACATTTCTCATCCAATACTGCTACGATGGAGAAAATCATTACCTTCTCTCCACCCCCGAACCCCCAACCCCCAACTCTATTCTCTTCTCTTCTAATTCTCTGTCTTGGTGAACTGTACCTCCTTCATCCAACAGCCTGGGAGTTACTTCCAGATTCCTCTTTCTCCCTCTTCCCCCACATGAAATCTATTAACCATGGCCAGGTAATTTTACCTCCTGAGTATTTCCTAATTCTGTCCTTCTCCACCTCTTCAGGTCCTCTTCATTTTTCCCCAGATTATTCAAACAGTCTCTAATCCACTCCTTGCCTCCGAGTTCTGCCTTGCTCTCTACCATCCAATCTAGCCTCTATTATATTTCCAGACTGATTTTTCAAATGTCCATCTATTTAAGTAACCCTCTGCCTATATTCTCTCAAGAGCTCCCTGTTTCCTTCAGGACAGAATATACATTCTTTAGGTTAAACAAGCCTCAACTGCCCCCACCTGGCCTCATCTCTCACCATTCCTGTGCTCCACCCCAGACTCCAACGACACGGAACCACTCAGTGCTTTAACTGTCATGCTTCTTCATGTCTGTGCTTTGGTGCAAGCCAATCCCTTGGCCTGGAATCTTCCCCATCCTGTTCTCCTAAAGTCTCCTCACTCTTGAGTTTCAGAGCTCTGGGAAGCTGCCTCTGAGCCTCAGTGTGAGTTAGGCGCCAACCCCGTGAACTCTCACAGCATCCTGCACCCTCTTCACGGCCCAGTGTGCTGAGGCATAATGCGTGTCGACTTATTTTCCTCTACTAGATTATGAAATATTCAAGGGCAGGATCCATGTTCTTTTATTCCCCAAAACCTACCACAGTGCCTGGCACAGACTAAGTACTTAAAAAGTGGATTAAATTTTAAACACTAAAATAGAGCTAAAATTCATCATTAAATCCTTTCTTAAATACGTTGGCTAATCTAATAGCTAATTTTCTAACCTATCCTGGCGAACACTACCTTGTACGGGTTCCTGAGCAGCAGCTGCGGCTGGAACTTCTGCTGGCATTTGCTGTTCATTCATTACTGCCATATTAGGAGCTTCAGCCATCATTTGTTGAAATGGAAATGTATAAAAAGCTTGAGCTTGCTGAAGGGAGTAGCTAAAAGAACAATCAAGTATAAGATACCATGATAAAATTACCCAAATGTAAGTTTACATGATCAGCTGTAAAAAAACCTTTAGGATCAAAATATTTTCTAACCAGACTGTGGTATTCATTTCGAGTCAATAATAGGGACAAAGAGAGGAGGCAGAGCTATTTCCATATGTCCACCTTCACTAACCTTCATCAACTTTTACCGAGCGCCTACTAAGCAGATGTTAATTAACCCTCACACTGTTTAACGACAAGATGTGTCATCAATAAAACTTACCAGTCCTGTCAAGTCAGCCTGTACTTTCTCTGAAATGAGATCATGGGAATTTTCTAGTAGAGAGACTTGAGAGGCCCACCAGCCTGTACAAGGTTGAAATGTCCACAAAAATAATTTGTGTCCCTAACTTCAGTATTTAATCCTCTTGTGCAAAGATCCCCTCCAATCTAACTTCCCCCCAAGCTTGACATATGATTGACATATAATATTGTGTAAATATAAGGTGCACATGTTATCTGATACACTTACATACTGCAAAATGATTATCACCATAGCCTTACCCACCACTCCATCACGTCATGTAATTACCATTGTTTTTCTATGGTGAGAACAGTTAAGATCTACTCTCCTAGTAACTTTCAAGTATATAACACAGTATTGTTAGCTATCACCCTGCTGTCCATTAGTGGCCCCGAACTTGTTACTCTTATAACTGGAAGTCATAGCCTTGGCCCAACATTTCCCATTCCCACCCCTCCTCCAACCTAACTTCAGGTCCTCTTTTGGTTCATTTGCCTGTTTACTTATTTATTCATTGGCTCTGTTTTTAATTGTTGCTGGGGTTTTTTTTTTTTTGCCACTAAATGAGGACTAGAAATAGATATTTTGTAAATGTGTATGAATTTATGGAAAAAAATCACTCTAAACCTCTCTTCTGAACATGATTTAAACTTTGTTCAAAGCATTCTGTTCAATGTAAGGAACACAGGCCTTCACAGAAAATAACTTTCAAAAAGTATTTCTGATGACCATAAACCACTCTCTCAAGCTGTTGCCATCAACACAAAGCTAGGGAAGTAAACATGTATTTTATGAAACTCGAGTCACAGCTGATGCCAAATAATGCCATTAAATAAGCGTTAGGAAGAAAAACACTAGGAAATAAAATGGGTAAGTGCCATTTACCATTTGGAGAGAACACTCTGATTTTCTGTGGCAAGATCCTCTACTTACTAGTTTTCTTTCTCCATGACATGTGGAGAAAGACAGGGAGCTCAGAAAGCAGAGATTAAAAAGGCAAACTAGTACACTTTAAATGGGTCAACTTTATAGTATGTAAATCATATCTTAAAAAATGGCAAACTAGGGGCCAGCCCTGTGGTGTAGCGGTTAAGTTCACATGCTCTGCTTTGGCAGCCCAGGGTTCACAGGTTTCCTGGGCACGGACCTACACACCGCTCATCAAGCAATGCTGTGGCAGTGTCCCACATACAAAATAGAGGAAGACTGGCACAGATGTTAGCTTAGGGCCAATCTCCCTCACCGAAAAAAAAAAAAAAAGGCAACTAAAGCATTCCCCTGGATAAGCTTAAATGGCTGAGGTAGATCCAAGGTTACAGACTACCCATGGGTAGCTGGGTTAGGATGTTGGATGCTCAAAGAAAAACAGGGGCCCAATCCCTTGTTTATCCAATGACAAACCACCAGAGAGGCATTTAACTTCAAGCTATCTTTTAAGGGTAAGTTGATAAGAAATGATTAAGAATTAGCGAGAAGGATATTAAACTATATCCTAAGAGTTTTATTTCTTTAAATATATTGTTCTCAAATTATATAAAAAAATAAAGACAATACAATGATTTAGTAAACTATAGTAGATTAACATGAAAAAATACTATGCAGCTCCTAAAAATTAAATTTGATATCCTGTAAGAGCACAGAAAATGTTTTCTATTTTAAAGTGGAGGGGTTGGCCCCAAGGCCGAATGGTTAAGTTCGCGCACTCCGCTGCAGGTGGCGGTTTCGTTGGTTCGAATCCTGGGTGTGGACATGGCACTGCTCATCAAACCACACTGAGGCAGTGTCCCACATGCCACAACTAGAAGGACCCACAAAGAAGAATATACAACTATGTACCCAGGGGCTTTGGGGAGAAAAAGGAAAAAAATTAAGATCTTAAAAAAAATAAATAAAGTGGAAAATACAAAATAGTATTGTAAATAACGCTGCACATAGGGAAAATATGGAGGCAAGTTCTAGAAGTTAAAATATAACAACGAAGAGAAGTGCTTAAATTGTGCCCAGCACAAAGTAAAATGTCCTCTTTTTTCACACTTTTAATACTATTCATAGCTCTTTTCAATAAATTGTCAAAATGTTCCTTGTTCAGTGTTCATGACTGAAATACTCTGCTGAGGGGCTTGATGTGGCTGGGTAACACTGAGAGCTCACGTGCAGTGATGCTCTGGAAATTCTAGTAAAACGAACTGTAACCTTTGGTTGTGGCCAGTGGCAGTTTTCTGAGATGCAAACAGCCCTTTCAGCTGGAATATATAAAAATAAAGACATGTGTTCACAGTAAATGAGCGGCCAAAGAATGCATGAGGTCTGTTCTCAGTCTGTCACACTGTCGAGAAGGCAGTCAGCCACTCTCGCTCATGCTTCTCGCTATCGCTCTCAGAGTTTCACAGGTGTGTCCCATTTTGAGCACTTCACAAAAATCCAAACTTAAAATATGTATATAAATGAGAGAGACACCATTCACATTACAACAGGATTCTGAACTTTAAAAAATAAATTTCTAAAATGTGGCTCCCTTAGTATATTGAGGGGGTCATCAAGCATCAAAAGATCAGAAATTCTGGGGCTCAGAAATCGAAAATTAAAATTTTAGAAATCAGTGGGTTGAAGAAAAAGTAAAGAATACTGAAGAAAAAACCCTGAAGTTTTATTTTAGAGATATATATCAATTTTGAAAGAAATCCAGAAACTTATCTATAATAGCGATGTGTCCCTTAATTTAAACGATCCCTGGCACTTAACAATAAGTTAAATTAGAACAGAAATAGAAAAATAAAGCTATGCAAAATAGAATGTGTAAGTTCTGAGGTATTATACTATCTTTAAATGTTAAATTTCGCCTGATCACCTCAACGGCTTCCTAACAGCCAGAACAAAAGGAAAGAGGGTGGATTACAACATTCTTATTACTTGGCAGAAGAAAGCATTACATTTGTACAAAAACCTTCATGAACTCGAATGCCAGGAAACCAAAGCATTCTGGATAATTTAGTTCTCTATTATCAGTAAGTTAAATCTGTAAGCAGCATAAACCTGTTTCAACCTTAATGTGAAAATACTTCTTAAATACATTTGTTGTATTTATATATGATAACTGCCTCTTCATAATGCAGAATTCTGCAATGTGTATGAAGAATAATTTTCTCCGGATGAGAGGGATGGCAACAGAGAGCATTAGTGGAGTCATTCATCCTCTCAGGACCTGTTTCCTCACTATGAAAATGAGGGTGAGATTCAGCGATGTCTATATATACGGAGAATGTGTAGGAAAGGGGACCAAGTCTGTCCCGACTCAGAACAGACCCCAAAGAGTTCTCATTTTCTCTAACTCCCTGATATCCAACTTACAAGCATGATGAATGGCTTTACTTCCCCTTGTTCACTTTTCTTCTCCGTTGTTTTGTTTGTCCCCGCTCTGTCCCACAGTTAACCCGTTCCTCTCTCCCAGCCTCCATTAGCACCCCCCTTCTCCTGAACAACAGTGCTCAAAGGATTGGTTTTTAAAGCCGTCTGAAATTGATGGGCTGTGTATTTTCCTAATGAATTGTGTCTTTCGACAGTCTTTCTCAAAACACACACACACACACACACACACACTCACACTCACACAGACACACAGCTGACAGAATCCAGTTGATTCAGATTTTGCTGTATTTCAAAAAACTAACTCTTTAAGGTTTTCTCTAAAATGAACAACTCCAACTTTAATCTTTGGTTATTTTCCACTATTTAAAATATTTAAGTTGCTCTTTTCTAAATACACGTGTCTTACTTCATTTGGGCTGCTATAACAAAACACCATAGACTGAGTGGTTTATAAACAACAAATATTTATTTCTCACAGTGACGGAGGCTGGAAAGTCCAAGTTGAAGGTGCTGGCAGATTAGTTTCTGGTGAGGACACCCCTTCTGGTTCACAGAGGGCCCCCTTCTTGCTGTGTCCTCCCCAAGGCAGAAGGGATGAGGGCGCTCTCTTGGCCTCTTTTATAAGGGCACTAATCCCATTCATGAGGGCTCCACCTTCATGACCCAGTCACCTCCCAAAGGCCCCACCTCCACATACCATCACATTGGGGGTTAGGTTTCAACATAGGAATTTTGGAAGGACAGAAACCTTCAGTTTACAGAAAAATTTTATTATTTTCATCTAAACAAGCATATACAACACCGAATACTTACAAAATAACAATCAATGCTAAATAATTCAAATGCTCAATTAAAGGGGACTACTTATGTAAACCTCTCTTGGAATACCATCATAACTATTTAAAGACTACACTCAGTATGGCTAAATGGAAGTGTGTGTATTCACCATGCATTACTGGGAATTTACTGTGCAGTCCACTAAAAACTGTAAACACAAAGATTTAGAACAAGCCAGAGGCCCCAGTTCATTTAACTATTCTTCATATAGTATGATTTCAAGTTTCCTCACTATTTGGTCATTTTTTGGTGCTCAGAATCAAACACAATAAAAACACTCCAGATACAGCCTCATCTTCCTGAAACTGAGCAGGGCTATCAACTTCCTCATTCTGGAACCATATTACAGAATCCATTACACTAGCCTTACTGGCACCCACATTACACTGTCGATTCACACTGAGTTTTCCATCAATGAAGGCTGCCCTTTATCACCTCTCCCTCATCGCACATTTGTATCATTGATTTTTCTGTACGTAAGCACAGGATTGTGCCTCTTTTTGTAAAAGATGATTCACCATTCCAGCCAGTTGGGATTGATCTGGATTCTGATTCGAACTATCAATTCCACAAACCCCTCCGGGAATTAGGTCACTCACAAATTTTATCAGCATGCCATCAGCAGCTCGAAGTTGCTAACTGCTGAAAAGAACAAAGTTGGGGTAGAACTACATGGCACATCAGTACAGAGCTCTCTTCAGCCCGCCCTTGATTCTTTCAGTAGGAAGCCAGTTTTGATTTCACCTAATTGGACTGCTGTCAGTCCATCTTCACCTTGCCCACAAAAAGAAGTGTCGCAGGGCTCAGCTGCTAGGGAGGCAGACTGAAGCCACACCGCCTGGGTTCAAATTTCAGCTCAGCCATTTACTAGCTCTGTAGGCAAGTTTCTTAACCTCTTTATGTCCCAGCTTCCACGTCTGTAAAATAGGAATAGTCGCACCTAATTCACTGGTTATGAGGATTAAATTAGTTAACACATGTGAGACACTTAAAACAGTGCCTAGTATACCGTAAATTTGCTATAATAATAATAAGACAGCAAGAGATGATTAAATATTTCTGATACCTCCTGATGCTGTCTAGTCTAGTTCCTTTTAAATATGCTCAATAACCACTGAGAAGTAAAAAATTTGTTTAGGATCAGTCCGATACATTAGAGAACAGACTCCACCACTGAAAGAAACAGGGACTCACGTGTTTATTTCTAGGCCTCAAGCCCCCTCTCCCGCTGTCTACAAGTTCTTAGACTGCTGTAATCTGGCCTCTCACTTTAAATACAACTTACCTAGGCCAGGAAATATGATTTCTGTTGGTGCAGCTAAAAGTTTTCTTTCTTTTGTTTTTTCAAGATTGGCACCTGAGCCAACATCTGTTGCCAATCTTCTTCTTCTTCCTTTCTTTCCTCTTCTCCCCAAAGTCCCCCAGTATATAGTTGTATACTCTAGTTGTACGTCCTTCTGGTTGTGCTGTGTGGGATGCCGCCTCAGCATGGCTCCATGAGCAGTGCCATGGCCGCACCCAGGATCCAAACCGGCGAAACCCTGAAGCAGAGTGTGCGAACTTAACCACTTAGCCACGCGGTGCGCCCCTAAAAGTTCTCTTAAATGCCGTCACTGATCTTGAGCTTTAAATCTCTCTTACAGACTTTCCTTCTGCCATTTCTAGTCTACGATCATTTTTCTTAACATAGGAGATGAGAAATCAAAATCAGAACGAAGTGCTTATGTTTTCTGTCATCAACTAACATCATGCCAGTGGACCCGGCAGAAAACCCAAAACATTCTCGTCACTCTTGCTGTCCACACGCAACTAGAAAAGTCCTTCTCGGTCTCCTTACCATCTCTAGAAAGGCCGATCTCATTTGAGGTTAACCTTTCCTGTCTTCATTCATTTTCAGTGGTCCATGTCACACTTCTCCAGTCTGTGTCACTTTTCTAGTCATTTTTGACTTGGCATCCTACTTTCCAATTTTGGTAAATGTCCTTTTCAGGCTTGGCTCATTAGAAGGTCCTCTTCTTTCTTTTTTCCTTTCTGGTCAGATTCTAAGTGCTTGTTATGACTCTTGAACTATCTTCTCTTTTAAAAAAAAAAAAAGAGTCTATATCCATGGTAAAGTAAATTCATTATACCCAGCATTCCATTCCATTCCTTGATTAGCACAAAGTCAAGGGGGACAGAGAACAGCTTTCTCACACTATCTAGGGCCGGAGTCATTTCAGAATTCCCAAAGATAAGCGCTATACTTAGAGTATTAACACAGAATTCTCCACATGTCCAGAGGTGACAGCTTTGCCAGTCAGAATAAAAAATGGTCTATAACCGTATGGATGAAGTTAAGACAGAATGTAAGTTAGACAGTTTTGAGCTAAACCCTGTATCAGACACCTATTACTTTGCTGTCAGACAGTGAGAAAGGTCTTATAATGTGTAATTTATTTCATGGTAGGCTTTACCCAGGTTTCAATTCTGATCTGAAGATCACAAAGGCGAGAGGAATTTCCACCAGTTCTGGTGAATTCTTTTATTTGTAAAGTTCTTCTAGGAAAGAAGTGGAGTACTTTATTTCAGGATTTGATCCACAAAATCAGAATAAAGTCTACACTTTATCTACATATATCTCCTTTCCTAAACTCCAAGATAATTTATTTTGGTTACTTAAGTACGCCCCTTCCACATAACACTGATTCACAGCATGTCAGAACTGGATTCCAGACATGCCCTTTTTACAGACACGACCAGGCCCAGAGAAGCTAAGTGTCTTGCCTAAGTTCAGAGCCCATTAGTCATTGAGTCTGGGTAATTCTCCACGAGGTCTAATAGTATTTTATTTCAATGTAAACTATTTCTTTTTCTTTTTAAAGACCCTGTTACCATAACTATTTATTTTTTCATTTGGCTTTCTGTCTGGAGTTCAAATCGCTGCTTCCGGAGAATGTCTCTCCACGTATCTAACACTCCTCAAAGTACATATTAAAAGTAAATTTTTAAGCTCGTCCTCAAGAACAGCATAAGACGTTTTTAGATGACTCCTCGGGAGTGTTATTCATAGTCCCAGAATTCAAGAGCTCTAGGATGGCAATGTTATCTCGTGGCCCTGGCTGTTGCCTTTAGCAAACCTTTGGGGGAGGAAGCCCAGCCAATCTACCAACTCTAAAACGAAAACTCCTGGAGTGACACGTGTGATACTCCATCTTTACAGCTCTTTGCACGATAATAGAGGGTGAGGGGAAATGTACCCAAGAATAGCAACCGGAAGGAAATACTAACGGGAGACTGTTGGCTGCTTATTAACGCATCCCAAAGGCTGCTAGAAGCCGGGAAGGACCAAAGAGAGGTCCAGGTGCACGCGGCGCGGCGCCGGAGCGACTCGGCTGGGGAGGGGCTCGAGCAGGCCGGCAGTGCGCACGCGCCGCCCCGGCCTTTGTACTCGGGCCGCGGCATTTAAAGACCCCTGCGTGCGTGCGCGCGCCCGCCGGCCGGCCCCGCCACGAGGGGCGCGGGGGGAGGGGCGGCGCTCCGCCCCGGCCTTACCTGCCCGCGTTCTCCGCTTCCATTCCCTGCTGCCGCTAGTGCGGGCGGCTGCTCCTGCCAGGCAAGCGAGCGACTGGTCTCTGTAGTACCGCGGCCTACGAACGGCGGTACGACAAGAACCAGAGACTTGGACACGATTGCCGGCAGAACTGGGTCAGCGGCTAGCGCTCAAGCTCCTCCCCCAATCTCCTCGTCCCCCCTCCCCCCAACCCCGAGCCCTCTCCGCGCGGCGCTTCCGCCTGCTTGGAGCCAAATCCCACGCCTGTGGTCATCACGTGACACAGAGCAACCAATCACGTTCGCTCCCGTCTCGTTGGTTCTCCTGCTCGCCGCTTGGCCTTTCGGGAAAGGTGGAGGGCAAAAAAGGGTGGGAGCAGAAGCGCTCTACTGACGGAAGTTTTTGTCCGCCCTGACTTTTTTCTGGCAGGCGGATGCGGGGGAGTGAAAGGGTGAGGTCGTCCCACGGTGCTGTGCAGACAGGCCGGTTATGCTTATCAGGATTATCCAGGCTTTTCCACCCGAAATTTTATGCCGATTAACAGCAGTAGTTTGCGTTAATAATCAAGTATTAATTATTAAGTGTGACATCGGGGCATCTTTGGAATCAGAAAACGTGCGAATCGAGGCCTCTGTACCATCTTGGGCCTCAGTTTCCTAATCTGTAAAACGAGAGTGATTGTAAAACTGCTTTGTAAAATGTAAAGCTTTACGTAAACCATTGTCTGCTCTACTTTGGAAGTGTACAAATATTAAAGATTTGAAGTCTGAAAATAGATGCCATTCAGGCACTCTGTCCTCTTTATACCTTCCCAGACTAGCCCCTGTTTTATTTCTCAGTGGCTCTTACAGCTAGTGTTTGTTTCATTAGTTCTCAAGTTGTCACTGGTTTTTGTACAGTGACTTCATGAAATAACGCTTAATGGAGACAGGCTTTTCTGTTGCTCTAGTTTGCGTGATGAAAAGCATGGCTGCTATATTAGTTAGCTTTCTCTAGTTAAGCCGTGGTAACAGAAGACGCCAAAATCTCAGTGCTTTACAGCAAGAGTGGTTCATGTCTCACTATGTAACGTGGGCTGGGAGAGGGTTGTGGCTCCGTGCTTCGTGTGTCTTCTGCATTCTGGGATGCAGGAAAGGGCTTTCGTGAGTACATACAAGTGATTAATTTGTATTCTATCAGTTGCTTAAAGGAAAGTTTTAATACTTTTAAACTTTTCAGAACTTTTACGAATGCTCTGTCCATTAGTAGTTACCGCTCAGAACTTGACTCATGGTCGATTGTCAGTGAATATTTGTTGAGTGAATGAAGAAACAACAGCCCATCCTCTCTCTGGTTTTGCTAACTACTCAGGACCAGAGTCTAGAAAAGTTTTAAAGCAGGTGGCTTCCCTCAGTTATTACAGAGAGAATTCTGGTGACTGAAAGGGTGTGTAAAGAGCTGCAGACTTTTTTCAGGAAGTTTCACTCAGGATGAGTTAGCCTTGGGCGGCACGCATCTCCCTGACGGTGAGGTGCTGTGCGTTCTGGGTCTGCCGGCTCCCTTCGTAACCTCTGCAGACCAGCGGACTCTGTTCAGTTTCGATTTGCAAAAGGAAGAGTGTACTGGAAGAGTTGCTGGGGAGCAGCAGGTCGAACCTGGAAATGGTGAAGCAACTGCAGCAAAGTGGCTCCTGTCTCATCAGTGTCTCTTTCCCCATCCGGAATCAGAGTCTGGAAGACAAACTTCTGCTCGTGTGCCTTGCCCACCAGAACTTGAGGAAGCCTAGGAGAAATGTCCTCCTCCTATCTTTCCCAAATATGTCTACTTCAAAGAGACCTTGTATGATAGGACAACAAGAACAGAAGGGCAAGTCCCTTCACCTATTCCCCCTCTTCTCCCAGTGCCTCCTCTCCCTTTCAAGAACCCTGTAAGCTTGCTTCCTTCTGAGCTAAACTTCTGTCAGTCAGTTACATACATCTTACTGTCAACAAGGCTTCTGACTGGGCAGGGTTTTTCCAACTGCAGATTTTCATCCTGAAAATAGGTCCTGAACTTAACTAAGCATAAAAAAAGAACTAGAACAGAATAGGAAGCATCAAAGGGTTCATATGTAATAAGGGTAAGTATTGTTTTGTAAGACTTTTGTTACACACACACATACACACATCTATAACGGGTACAGATAGGATCATGATGTTACAAGTATTTCTTACTGTGAATCATGATAAAGTTTGAAAAGCCACTGTAACAGGGCTTATTCTTCCAAGTGACGGAGCAAATGAGGAGACCCGTAGTTCAAACACTCTCCTGTATTCACTCAGATGATTGCTTTTATTACAGGTGTTTAACACTTAAGCTATATTTTGCAAAAAGGGGGGTTTGTAGTGTCAGCATGGGGGAATACCTACATGTTTCAAACAAATGATTTAGAAAGAAATCTGTGTGTCAGGGAGCTTTAAAGAACATTTTAGGGGAGCATACAAGATTTTCTGGGCTTCAAAAGAGTTGATTTTTCTTACTCAAAATTTATGAGCCCTTGAACATTTTCTTTCAGTGAATGTTTAAACTTTTATTTATATATTTTTAAAATTTTTGAGTAGGTAATAAGGGCTTGTACCGAGTTGAATACTGTCTCCTCCACATTCATGTCCACCTGGTATCTGTGAATGTGGCCTTATTTGGAAATAGGGTCTTAGTAGATGTAATCAAGGCAAGATGAAGTCATACTGGATTACGGTAGCCCCCAATTCAGTGACCAGTGTCCTCCTAGGAGGAGAGACACAAGACACACAGACATAGGACCCATTACTGATAGACTACAGTGTGAATGGGACTCCTGGAGTTGTGCACTGCATAAGATGTGGTTTTGGGTGCATGGTAGAAAATTAAAAAGAAACAAATAGGTGTACCCCTCTGTTTTCCTCCGTGGTGGAATCTACTCTTACTAGTTTGTCATTTAGCAACACTTTAAGGAACCCAAACCGTTTTCAGCTGTGCTAGGTCAACATTTTGCGGTACTTATCTCGCCTTAAAGATAATGTCCTGGAATTTCTTATCTATCTCATGTATTCTTTCTTAAGAATTAAAAAAAAATGCATGCTTTCTTAGTTTATAAGAATGTGTGGTTTAAAAAAATTCTCAGTGCGTGTAATTATCCTAATAGAGGTTAATTTATTTTCTGCATTGTTTTTAGAAAATAGCTTCTGACATTTAATATCACATTTATTCAACATCTGCCATTTGCAACAGATATGCCAAGAATTTGATTAATGTTTGAAACCTGATGTAGCTTTCACTTCTCAGAGACCGGAATGTGAGATGCAGAGCAAACCAAGATCCCAAATAAACAAACAAAAAGAATTAGTTATCTTCTGAACTATTTAAATTATTTAAACTCATAGCTCCCTAACATGAAACCCATGTTAGATGACATAACGTGAATTAATGTAGAACTAATATATATTTTTAACTTCATGAATTAGGGGAGAACACTGCAAAAATTAAGTAGAAATCAAGGTTTCTGAATGGGGAGCTCAACAAGTAGAAAGCTAGAGTGTTGGATGGGAAATCGTCTCTGATGCTGGCACACGGGGTCAGCTTCATGGGTGTGTGACCCGTGCACACCAAAAGCACCATCCATAAAAGAGAAAATTGAAAATTGGACTTCCTTAAAATTAACTCTTGCTCTTCAAAAGATTATTAGGAAAAAGATGCCTTAAACTTATGAGGAAGATTATTAGGAAAAAGAAAAAACAAGCTATAGACTGGGAAAAAATATTTGCAGATCCAATCTATCGGATAAAGGACATACCCATAACATATAAAGAAGACTCAAAACTCATAATAAAAAAACAAACAATACAATTAAAAAATGGGTAGAAGATTTGAACAGATACTTCACCAAAGAAATATAAGCACATAAAAGGATTCTCAACATCATTAGTCATGGGATACCAGTACCCACCTATTAGAGTGTCTAAAATTAAAAACGCTAACCAGACCAAGTGTTGGAAGAGGATGTAGAGGAACTGGAACCCTCAACACCGCTGGCAGGAATGTAAAACTGTACCACTACTTCACAAGCAGTTTAGCAATTTCGTAAGTGAAATATACAGCTACCTACCATACGCTGCAGCCATTCTACTCCTGGGAATATACCCAATAGAAATGGAAGCACATGTTCACAGACGTGTCTGAATCTTTCTGGTATACTTTACTCTTCATAGCAGCTTCATTCCTACAAGCCCCAAACTGGAAACAACCGAAATGTCCACCAAAGGTGAATGCATAAACCAACTGTGGTATAAACATAGTCAGCAATAAAAAGAAGTGAACTACTGATACACACAACAATGTGGCTGAATCTCAAAATAACTGTGCTGCATGAAATAAGCCAGACCAAAATAGTACCTACTTATGATTCCATTTACATAACATTCTAGAAAATGCAAATTTATTGTTACAGAAAGCAAATCAGTGGTTGCCCAGGGAAGGAGGCGATGTGAGAGGAATTAGAAAGAGGCACAAAGAAACTTTTGGGGGATGATGGCTATGTTATTTTTATTGCAGTAGTGGTTACACAGGTGTACACATGTCAAACCTCATCAAATCGTATACTTTAAATATGTGGTTTATTTTGTCAACTATGTCTCCATAAAAGTGTTTAAAAAGTGAATCTACCCTTCAGAATTCAGTCTTGCATGAACCTTTTGCTTAACAGAAAATCCATAAAGCACAATCTAAAAATGCATAAACTAAATAATGTCGATTTCAGGTTTCATCTTTTCCAGCGGCACCGTAGCACACGGGCAGAGCTGTGTGGGTGTGGCTGTTTGATATAAAAGGACGCCCGGCACAAGGACAGAGAATGCTTTAACTTCACTCCCTCGAGGGTGACTTCCCTCAAGCAGGCACTGCTCAGCGTGCCAACCTCCACCCGCTCCCAAAACGTGGTAAACGCCAGCAATCTCCCTGTGCGTGCGATGAGACAAACGCTGCAAGAATCCAGCCAGCTCCGAGCCCGAGACTCCACCACTGCCAGGAAAAATCCTACTACGGGGAGAGTGAAGAGTGTGACGAGAGCCTGGGGCTGGGACAGGACTGGGAATCGGTTAAAAAAAAAAAAAAAAAAAAAGAAAGACACTGGCCAGGGTCATCCGGCCGCGCCGGCGCCGGCAGTGCCCTTGCTTTCCGGTCCGGCGCAGCCCCCAGCCCCTGCTCTTTCGGTCCCGCCCGCTGGCGGTCCGTTCCGGCTTCTGAGCGCACTTCCGGCCGCCCTCTGAGCGGCTGCCGAGCGGGGTGCATTCCCCGTACAGTCTCTCCTGGGGTGCACCTATAGGGCAGGCGGGGAGTGCGGGTCCTCCTTCTAGAGTCTGAAGGTTGGCGGGGAAACCACCCGCCGTGGGCCTCCCGCTTGCTCCGCGAGAGCTGCCTTTAAATTCCGAAGGCCCAGCCCCTCCTCCCCCGGAAGCGCTTGAAGGCGGGTCTTGGGCCTGCAGGGCCTTCGTCCTCTCAGCGCCCGCGTTTCCTCAGTGAGGACACGGGGAGGCGGGGGGGAAATGAGGGGAGGACCTGGGCGCCCAGCTCCCGCCCCTCCGCGGCCGGGCGGCTCGTTTCCGGCGCGACTTAGTTGTGGGCTGGGACCCTTGTAATACCGCCCGCCCTCCCTCCCGGTCCAGCCCCCAGCCATGCCAGCGGGCGTGCCCTGGGCCACCTACCTGAAAATGTTCGCTGCCAGCCTGCTCGCCATGTGCGCCGGGGCCCAAGCGGTGCACAGATACTACCAGCCGGACCTGGTGAGTGCGCGGGCGGCCGCGGCCTCGCTCCCAAACCGCCCCCGTCTCCGCGCAGCCGCAGAAATGATCGGAACACGAAGTTTGGAGCATCTCTGCCCTGGGCCTTAGGGTGGCATCCCATTGCATTTAGAGCAATGCATGGCCTGCTCGTACAGGTTTAGGGTCTTACACGGTCTGGCGCCTGCCTGCCACCGGCTTTACCTTCTACCGTTTCCCCCTTGTTCCCTCTGTTGCAGCCACACCGGCTTCCTTGCTGTTGCTTAAACTCATCCAGCCTGTCCCCACCTCCAGGCCATGCTTTTTCTCTTCTTGGAGTGCTTTTCCCCCAGGTCTTGGCTTGATTTCCTTCTACAAAACCTCAGGCCTCCGCTGAAATATCTTCTCCAGCAGGAGGGTCCTTTGGACAGCTCCTAAAGGATTCTTCCTCTGCGATTCTGCCTCAGTCTTTTGTTTTCATAGAGCACTGTCATAATTTGCAATCATTTTATTCCTTTGTTTAGTGGTTCTTGGTTTCCTCCCCTGGAATGTAATCTCCAGGAAGGGACTGTGCCTGTCCGCTTCACACTTGTATGTCAACCACTAGAAAAGAACTTAGAATGTAGTAGATGCTGAATAAATACGTGTTGCATGAAGAATGAGTGGATGTATGCATTTAAAGGAGGGAGAAATTTAAATTTATCTTAATAAGCATTCATGGAATTAGGAACTGGCAATTAAAGGTACTTTTGAGGAGTGATGCGCTTGGGGAGGTGGAGATGAGGAAGTATGGTGCAAATAATTGTAATTGTAAGAGGGTGCTAAGTGTTATGCTATAGATGTGAATGGAGTGCTTTGGAGCGCAGTGTACGGAGCAGTCATTTCTGCCTGGACTCTGCACAGGTTACACTTACGGAGAACCAACCGTTTGTGTTTCTCATTTCAGTTAGTTGTCACTACAGTTTTGGCGGTATTTATTCTTGTTTTCAGATGAGGAAACTGAGTCTTGGAAGAGTGCAGGTGACTTCCCAAAGTCGCTTAGCTTGATGAGGATTTGAAGCCCAAGCTTTCTGTTTAATGTTTCTCTCTTTTGATCCTGTTAATAAAATAATACAACACCCTTGTAAAACATTCACGTTGAATTGAAGTATGTAAAGTAAAAAGTGAAAAATCCCCCCACTTACAAGCTCCTTTCTCCAGTCTCCTCCTCAAAGGTCACTACCGTTTGATGGTGGGTGTATATCCTTCCAGACTTTTTACTATTGTTGAAAACACAGAGACACACACTTATTTTTGGGGGTGTTTTTCCTCATATAATAGGAGTTCATATACACATTTCTCTGCAACTTGCTTGTTTTGGTTAACATCTGTATGAATAGATGTTTGTTTATATCACTGGGCTTTTCTCTTTCTGACCAATGCATAGTATTTCATAATACAGATATTCCGTATATTATTTAGTCAATCCCCTGTCGACATTTGGGTGGTATCTACTTTTTGTGCAAACAATGCTGCAGTCGCTCTGTCTTACCACTTCAGACTGCCTCTCTTTTGAGTTCTAGGGAAGCATCAAGGATACTTAGTGGAGACAGAAGAGGGTAAGAACCTTCCAACGCAGTTCAGTCTCTGGCTTATACAGGAATAGACATCAGGCAGGCCTTACAAAAGACGGAAGGAATGCCTGTGATTTGACCCTGGGAAGCTGACCTTTGATTCACCCATCTCATTATAAGTGGGATTATGCAAGGGTTGTTACCAGAGCTACCGGGACCTTGGGACGAGGCAGCACGAAGCCAGAATCTCCAGAAGGGCACACTGAAGCGCCTCAGGCCGCCTCATCCTGATTGGGCTGTGACATTGTTAGTGGGGCTCCTCTGTAGACTTGAGGCCAGAGTGGCTGGCCGTGTGTAGGATGCTGTATGCCTTACTCACATTTAAGGAATTTACCTACATCTGTTGGTATTGTTCCAGTGCTTACTGCCACTGGCGGTGATTGTGAACAACCTCGGGCCTTCCCAGGAGTCTTTCCCTCTGGGCAGCTAGAAGGTCTAGGTGGAGTCCAGAGCAGAGGAGACCCTGGGGGCTGCCTAGGGCTTGTGCTCAGTGCTGTCTTAAGGGAGTAGCATTAAAGGCGCTTTTCTCTAGTTGTCCAGCTCACCGTCAAAATGGGAGAGGAGGCGAGGACTCGAGGCAGGTGCTCTGTCCTGGAATACAGGGGTGCCTTTCGCTTGAGCTTCCCTTTTGCAGCTTCTCTAAAGTCCTCAAGCAGCGTGAACAGAGGAAAGGACGATGAGAAACCATGCCACAGGGGCTCCTGACAAGAAGCAACCAAAGTCTTAAGTTTACTAACCAGTCAGTGATTAACTGTTTGTAAAGTTTGTTTGTAATTTTACTTTTACTTGTTCTTTTTTCCTTAATTTATAATCTTTTTTTCCTCCCTGCTTTTTCTCCCCAAATCCCCCCAGTAAATAGTTGTACATTTTAGTTGTGCGGTCTTCTAGTTGTGGCATGTGGGACGCTGCCTCAGCGTGGCCTGATGAGTGGTGCCATGTCCGTGCCCGGGATCCGAACCAGAGAAACCCTGGGCCTGGGCCTCCGAAGCAGAGTGCATGAACTTAACCACTCGGCCACAGGGCTGGCCCCCTCTGATCTTATTATTGACGGCATAGTAGGTCAAATGTTCATTTTTGGTTGTCTCCAAACACACCCATATACACACAAACTGCTATGTAGAACCTCTGATAACATTGATAAGTTTTTTTTTTGAGGAAGATTAGCCCTGAGCTAATATCTGCTGCCAATCCTCCTCTTTTTGCTGAGGAAGACTGGCCCTGAGCTAACATCCGTGCCCATTTTCCTCTACTTTATATGTGGGACGCCTACCACAGCATGGCTTGCCAAGCGGTGCCATGTCCACAGCCGGGATCCGAACCAGCGAACCCGGGACTGCCAAAGCAGAACGTGCGCACTTAACTGCTCCGCCACCGGTCGGCCCCCATTGATGACTTTTGATACCAAAAAACTTATTAGTCTTTTAAAAATTTCTTATATATTTAATATGTAAATAAAACTGCTGTCTTAATAAAAGTTAAATTGTCATTTTAGCTTTATACTGTATTGGAAATTCAGGTCACCCCAAATTTGTGTGTGTGTGTGTAGTTGTGAATACTTTGTAGAAAATTGAAACATGTTGTTATTGTATTTTATAGGGCTTTATGGTTTCACATAATTTCCTGTTGTGACCTGGGGGAAAAAATAGCTCTTCTAAGTTAGTTTGGACAGTTTAATGAACATGAAACAAGCTACATTCTTTGCTTGTAGTGAAGGGATTGGAATGTCAAAATCCTAGGACTACTTTTAAGAGAACAAATTGTCATATGTGTTACTCAGGCTTTTATTCCAGTTCCCATCACTGATTTCTTAGAAAGTCACTTTCACTTCAAAATGAGAATGGTGCTGTGTAGCACATCTCTTACCTCCCTACCTCTCCTATTATCCTGACTGCAAACCCCATAGTCTTTCCTAAACTATTTTATTTCTTTAGGATTAATTAATCAATAGGAGATAAAAGGGTAACATGAGCCAGGTCAAGGTGTTTGAACTTTAGACATTGAAAAGTGATTGAAGTTTTCTGATATGACTGAAATTATGCCAGAATGATCTTGCAGTTTTGTGTAAAGTAATTTGAGTAAAGATTTTATTTCTCTAATCTTATGAGTTTATAAGAGTCCTGAGCAAAGTCTGTTGATTTACTCCTTCAGCACGTTTTCTGACTGCCTCTGATAATGAGGGGCGTTCTCATAGGATTGTAAGAAATAAGGAGGAGATTAAGGTGTGATCCCTTTCCTCAGGGACCTTACAGTAGAAACTGATATCTGATAGAAATGGACTGCTCTAAATCATGATATACGACCTCATGGGTTTAACTCCGGTCAGAGATGGGTAAACAAAGCGTGGTGGGAATGGTGTGGAGGGAGTGATACATTCCATCTTCCTCGAGCTGTCACTGAGGTGGGCCTTGGGTAATGAGAAGGATTTCGGTAATGCCAATATGAGAGGCCATGTGGAAGAATACGTGCAGGGGACATTCCAGATGGAGAGAACAGGATACACAAAGGCCTGGAGATGGAAGCATGTGAATACTTGACTGAAATGCCTTTTAAGGTCACCATCATCTCCATGTTGTTAAATCCTATGAGTCAGTTATCAGTCTTCCTCTTTCCTGACGCGTCGGCAGCGTGTGACACATGGAATACTCTCTCCTTGAAACACCTTCTTCACCTGGCTTCTAGGACATCACTCTCTCCTGGTTCTTCTTCCTCATTGGTTGCTGCTTCTCAGTCATTGCTGGTTCCTCTTCACCCCCTTATCCTCCCAAGATTGGTAGGCCACAGGCCCTTGTCTTTGACCCTTTGTTTCTGCCTACATTCACTTCCATGATCTCATCTAATCTCAGAGCATTAGTTATTATTTATATACTAGAATAATACACTCCAGTCTGGACCTCTCCTTTGAGCTTAAAACTTGGTTGTTAACTGCACCCTTGACAGTTTCACTTGGATGTGCAGTGAGCATGTTCAGAACTGAGATCCTGGTCTTCCCCTAACAGACGTGGTCTTCTCCTTGAAGTCTTCCCTATCACAATAAATGGTGACTCCATTCTTCTAGTTGTTCAGGCCAAAACCTAGCCGTCATCCTCAACTCCTCTCTCATACTGCACATAGCAAATCCCTTTGGCTTAACCTAAGAAGTAGATCCAGAAGTTCACCGCTTTTTACCACCTCTGTTGCTACTGCCCAATTCAAGCCACTGTCAGTCATCTCTCATTGCAGTTATTGTGCTACCTTCGTGACCTGTCTTACCCCTTCCACCCTTGCTTTCCTGCAGTCCATTCTCAACAAAGCCACCATTGTCATCTTTTTACACTTGTCAGGTCATGTCACTTTTCTGCTCAAAACTCTCCTGTGACTTCCCGTCTTCGCACCGCCTTTCCCTTCCTGGCCTCTCATGGAGTACTGTGCACCAGCTGTGTTGACCACCTTGCTTTTCCTTGAACATAAGGCACATTCCTGCCTCAGGTCCTCTGCTTTTCTGGTTCCATCTGCCTGAAACTCGCCTCAATATCTGCATGGCTGGCTTTCTCATCCTTCTTCACGTCTTTGTTCAGAAGTCACCCTTTCAGACAATAAGCACATGAAAAGATTCTCAGCATCATTAGCCATCAGGGAAATGCAAATCAAAACCACAACAAGATACCACCTCATAACCACTGTGATGGCTATAATTTAAACAAAGCAAAAAAACAAAACAGGGGCCAGGCCGGTGCCATAGTGGTTAAGTTTGTGCGCTCTGCTTCGGCAGCCCAGGGTTCGCAGGTTTGGATCCTGGATGCAGACCTATGTTCTGCTTGTTAAGCCATGCTGTGGTCGTGTCCCACATACAAAATAGAGGACAGTTGGCAATAGATGTTAGCTCAGGGCCACTCTTCCTCACCAAAAAAACCCAGCTAGTGACAATTGTTGGTGAGGATGTGGAGAAATTGGGACCCTTATACAGTGCTGTTAGGAATGTAAAATGGTGATTCTGCTTTGAAAAACAGTTTGGCAGTTTCTCAGTGAAACATAGAGTTATATGACCCAGCTATTCCACTTCTAGATTTATACCCAAGATAAATGAAAGCATATGTCCACATAAAAACTGCTACATGAATGTTCATAGAAGTATTATTCATAAAAGCCCAAAAGTGGGAACCATCCAGAAGTCCATCGACCAATGAGTAGTTAAATAAAATGTGGTTTATCCATATAATGGAATATTATTGGTCTTAAAAGGGAATGAGGGGTTGGCCTGGTGGCACAGTGGTTAAGTTTGTGCACTCTGCTTTAGCAGCCTGGAGTTCGCTGGTTTGGATCCTGGGTGCAGACCTACTCACCGCCTATTAAGCCATGCTGTGGCAGGCATCCCACATATAAAATAGAGGAAGAGGGGCACAGATGTTAGCTCGGGGCCAGTCTTCCTCAGCAGAAAGAGGAGGTTGGCAACAGATGTTATCTCAGGGTTAATCTTCCTCAAAAAAAAAAAAAAGAGAATGAAGTACTGATATGTGACAACATGGTGAACCTTGGAAACATGCTGAGTGAAAGACACTAGTCACAAAAGACCTCAAACTGTATGATTCCATTTGTATGAAATGTCCAGAACAGGCAAATCCATACAAACAAAAAGTAGATTTAATGGTCCCCTAGGGCAGCAGCTTGGTGAGCGGGAGGGTAGTGTGGGAATGGGAGTGACTGCTAATGGATATGGGGTTTCCTTTTGGGGTGATGAAACACTTCTACAATTTATGGTGATGGATGCAGAACTTTATGACTATACTAAAAGCCACTGAATTGTATACTTTAAATGGGTGAATGGTATGAGATGTGAATTATTTCTTACTAAAGTTGTTACAAAAAAAAGTCACCTTCTTGGGCTTTTTTTGACCACCTTTCTTAAAGGCGGTTTTGTAATTTTTTGCTCACTGCGTTATGCTTTGCACATAGTAGGCACTTACTGTTTTTGAATACATTGATTCCTGATAGCTGTTTTCTGTGCCAGGCACATGGTGGAGAGTCAGTCAATAGTGCAGGGATGAATTTCCAGATGTGGAAAGCCTTACTGGGACTTGTGATCCGTCAGTTGATGTTGATGCATCTCCCTCTGTGAGTCCTCTTGTTCTTAAGATGTAGCCCGGATGACAGGCATATAAATGTGGGGCCAGAAAGCGACTCAGAGTGACCGCAGGCTCTCATGATGAAGATTTATCATTGAGTAGCAGAGGACTTTCTGTTCTTTTTTACTCTTTACTTTCTTTGGAGTCTTTCAGGTCACATTTAATTACAGTCTGAGAAAGCACTGGTATCTATGTTTTGTTTTGTTGTGTAGACGATACCTGAAATTCCACCAAAGCCTGGAGAACTCAAAACGGAGCTTTTGGGACTGAAAGAGAGACAACACGAACCTCAAATTTCTCAGCAGTAGAAACCTCAAAGTACAACTCTGCCAAGAACTCTGTGAATAGTATTATAAGTCTTAAATATGTATTTTTAAAATTTATTGAGTCAAACTGTTTGTCCTTAAGCACCTAATACATTGCTAACTGCAAGGGGAGGTGCTTAGTAGATACTGACTGATGCAGTGGGATTTAATGACGGTTTGACCAGTGTGTCTTGAAAACTGCCAAAGTTTCTATCATCAGCTTCCTGAATGTGGTTTGATGGATATTTAGTCTTGAATATGATGTGAAATAGGGTATTTGCACTGACTCTTGCCCTTATAATTCTGGTTTATTTCTCTGAATAACCTTGACTATAACGGCAAATGGAAATTATAAATTAACTGTAATAAAAGTGGCATTGACTTTTAAATGAATGCTTATGGTGTGAAGTTAATATTTCTCTAAATATAGGAAAGTACTATTTGTACTAAACTGAATTAAGTTGAAATATTTAAAGTTTGAAGTTTTTGGAATTGTGTACGTAACAAAATTATAACAGTTGTGGCTTGGACTGTCACAAATTCTTTACCCCCAAATTTGAGAAATCGTGTTGGCATTTCATTTTTCTTATAAAACATATTTATAAATAACTGATAAAATGAATATTATTATGGGTTGAATTGTGTCCCCCCTAAAAGATTTTGAGTCCTAATCCTTAGTCCCTGTGAATGTGACCTTATTTGGAAATAGGGTCTTTGCAAAAGTAACCGAGTTAAGATGAGGTCAATGGGGTGGGCCCTAATCCAGTGTGATGCCTGTCTTTATAAGAAGAGGAAAACACCATGTAAAGGACACACACGGAGAATGCTATGTGACAACAGAGGCAAAGACTGGAGTGACGCGGCTGCGAGCAGGGAACACAGAGGGCTGAGAGCCATCACCAGAAGCCTGGAAGAGGCAAGGAAGGAGTCCAGCCAGTCTCGGAGCGCGGCTCTGCTGACACGTGGATTTCAGATTTCTGGCCTTCAGAACTGAGAGAATAAATTTCCGTTGTTTTAAGCGACCCAGTTTGTGGTTTTTGTTATGTCAGCCCGTGGAAACTAGTAACAAACATTTCAACCTTTTTTCTGAGTCTATAAATATAGGACAAAAGTAATTCATAGAGCAGTTGGCTTTCTGTTCAGGGCTATTCTAATACAAGAAGTTTTTCAGAATTCTGCATGCTTAAACATAATGTCTAGGCTTACTTCTTAGCCAGTTAGCAGATTGCTACCTGACATAGATCTTTGGTGTCAGTGTTGAAATCTTAAATATTAAATCCCTAAATGCAAACAAAATGTTTTTGTTTCACTCTCCATAGTAAATACTCTTCAGTTTAACAGTATGAAGCAACTAAATGAAATAGCTTCTTTCCAGCCTTATATCAAGCTCGCTCTTTTCTGCTGCCATGTCATGTGGTGCCTTATCATATGCTTCCAGCACCAAGAGGCCTTCCGATTCCGTCAGTGACAGACGAGCGGTAGCCTACCCTAGGGAAAGGATTGGCATTCTGGGTAGAAGATGGAGTTTGGAGTTGAGGCTGCTTGCTGTTTGCTGGGACTTCATTGACTCTGGCCTTGTGCATGAGACTGACCTTCTCTGGATCAAATTTCATAGCTGCCATTAACTCAATGCTTTTTTCCTCAAAAAAATTGTATACTTTACAAATGGTGAAGCTTGCCACAACTGCCAATTGCAAGGGCTTTGTATCAGACTGGAAGAAGTTTGACTATTTTTTTTTAATTAAAGGAATTCAAAAATGGTTTCCTAAACGAGAATTCAGTATTTCTAATCTGGTGCCTAACTTCCTCCCAACAGTTGGAATTCCCAGAGGTGTCAGGAAGGGCACTTAGTATAAATCAACACTAAAAATCATTTTTAGCTCTGAACTAGTTTCAGCAACTGAATTTGTCAGGTGGAGTTTTTATTTCTCATTGCTAAACTGCCAATTTCAGATTCCAGTTCTCCACTAACTTTAGTGGATGAACACCAAGTTGGTGAGCTTTGATAAGGCATTTTGTAGATAGCAGCGAGGAGCCCCTCATTACCTTCCAGAATGAAGGCCTGGGGGCCTCTCCCCGCCTTGGCATGCAGAAAGGACCTGCCCTCTGGGGCCAGTCTCTGCACAAGGGGAGGACCCTCGTGCCATGGGTGAATGCGGTGGACCATACTTGAAAATAGGTCCTTTCATAGGTAGAGTGATTGGTCTAGTCGTTGAGGAAAAAACTCATGATTTGAACCCAACTCTCCTACAAGACAATGGCTTCATGAAGGTGAAAAGTTAATTTTCTAGCTATTAGAAATTTTCCAGAAGTAAAAATGCCATAATTTCAGTAGGTACTGATTCTAAGTGACTTTCACCAAGATATATATTCTTTTCCTTTTTTGAAGTTGACCCCCATTGTGAAAAACATACTTTGTGATGGGTGTTGAAATGTGTTACTCAGATTCCACGAGGAAAGGCTTGCTGCCCCGGGCTGAGTGCTGTCAGTGAGCAGCCTTCAGTTGCCAGCTCCTACACACTTGCCATTCAGCATGACACAGATCGGGTGGGCAGCTCTGAAGGGCCCTATTGTAGCTCAACGCCCCACTGGGTTGACTGAGGCTGTCTTTGTTCCTACCTTGACAGCTGAACTTCTGCTCAATTCCATTTCCTTTCCTTCCACAGGGGTTGATCCGAGGACACTCCTTAATAAACATCCTGTACACTAAACTCCATCCCCGTGCTTCCTGGAAAACCAAATTGGTGACATATACAAACCAAAAATTAAAACTAGTATTAGATTGTTCCTTAATAAAGCTGTGGAGGAAAAAAAGTCCAAGATAGACCAGTTGCAACCTGTTTGGCACACTATGGTAGGTCAGTTAAAGAGTTGTTATACAAGGTGTTTATGATGTAGCTGTTTCTTTTTACCAAAAACTAAGGGAGTATGATACTTTTTATGCTTCGTGCTGGAAACAATGGACATTTGGAATTTGTAATTAGAGGATTTTGAGGAGCAAAAGTTTCACGTCTCTAATTTAATGCAATCTGATGGCTTTAACTTCTGTATCATAACAATCATTAAAAATGGTAATTTATAGTGGCCAAAAAATTGGAAACAAATTATAGCTAATAGCTAACGTAACACTGAATTATGAAAGGAAGCTATACCTTAACTATAGCATGTTTCTCTATGACTGAGCTCCCATTTTATTTCTTGTAAGAGAAAAGGAGGGCAGATTTTTAAAAAGATACACATTCAACTAGAGTAGCTGGTGATTTCAAAACGATTATGGCAAGCTAACCCTAGAAAAACAGCTTGTGGGGAAGGGTAGGAAGGATACAATGAACAGAAATACTAGAAACCCAGAAAGGGGTCCTAGATTTTCAGGAAAATTGTTTAGTCCCTAACAAAACTTATAGTACAGGGGCCAGCCCTGTGGCCGAGTGGTTAAGTTTGCAGTGCTCTGCTTTGGCAGCGCAGGGTTTCACGGGTTCTAATCCTGGGCGCGGACCTAGCACCACTCATCAGGATATGCTGAGGCGGCGTCCCACATAGCTCAACTAGAAGGACCTACAACTAGAATATACAACTATGTACTGGGGGGCTTTGGGGAGAAGAAAAGAAAAAAAGAGGAAGATTGGCAACAGATGTTAGCTCAGGGCCAATCTTTCAAAACAAAAAACAAAACTTACAGTACATAAAATTAGGTTCCACAGAACTTTCTTACATACACATGATCTCTAAATAAGCAGTTGGAAAAGATTTTCTCTCTAGCCACAGTTACTAGAACAAAACTCCCATTTCGGATGGCTATATGACTACTGAAATTAGAGAAACTTTCTCCCGTAAGTATATATTTCAAAAGAAATTAAATGATAGCTCAATGAGAATCTTCCCTCAATCTCTATTGTTATCTCTGTGGTAGGATTATGGGTGTTTTTTAAAAGACTGCAACTTTTTTGTAAATCTAACTCCAAAATACAAATGCTAAGACAGTACTGTGTTGCCATATACCTCTCCCTATTTCCATGAATGCTATCGTACATGGTACATGTCAAAGCTAAGGAGCCAGTTAACTATCCTCCAGACTTCATTGGGTTTCACTAGTTTTAATCCAGGGCACTCCACTGCGTTTAGGTGCCATGTCTCTTTAAGTCTCTTCCAATCTCTATTTCTCTCCTTGGTTTTGACCTTGAAAGTTTTGAACAAGAGTATGGTTCACGTAGTCTAGGTTTGTCTGATGTTTTTCTCATTAGGTTATTTTTGGAAAGAATACCAGAGGTGTTCTTTCCAAAAGAAAGAACATTTCTCGTCATATCATATCGGGGGGGTACATGACATCATTGGTAATATTAACCTTGATCACTTGGTTAAGGTAGTGACTGCCAGGTTTCTCTGCTATAAAGTTACTGTTTCTCCTTTCTATACTCTGTTCTTTAGAAGACAGTCACTAAGTCCAGCCCTCATTCAAAAAGGAAAGGAGAATTAAGCTTCACCTGGAATTCTCCATATGGAAGATTCTTCTATGGGTGATTTTTAAAAATACTTGATTTTTAAAAAAACTTTTTGATAAGTATGAATTACTTTTGTGAGGAAAAAACCCAAGATGCGTGATTAAAAAAATTATCAGCCAAGTATAGGTAGTTTTATACAACACATTATGAAAAGACAGGCAAGACACTGAGTATTTGGGATCTTTTTTATTTTTATACACATGACAAGATTTTACACCAAGAATAGTCAGTTAAATAGTACAAATTTACATTCATGAGGAATGTTAAAAAAAATTCAACTAAAAAAACCCACTTCTTCCTGTGACCCACAATCCCAACATTTTACAGTGCAGGGGAGAAGGGGGTCAGGGGAGCATCAAAAACAAGTCTCTCCCAAAAGAAATGACTTAAATTTCACATTCCCTCTCCACACAGGATCCAAATGGTGAGAGTGTAATTTACAATTCATCTTTATCAGCTGTGGATTTCTGTAAAAAAAAAATCAGAAGACATTAAAAGCTAGCAGAAAAAACCTTAGCTCACAGAAGTTTCATGTATGGAAAAAAAAAATTTAAATGGACCTAGCCTATTTCCATGATTTCAGCTGTAGGCTAGAACCTCACCTTGCTAATATGCAAAACAATTCAGAACACACCAACAAGATGAATGGCCCCCAAACACAACCAATCAAAAATTTTAAAAAGCCCAATGCTGCTATACAGCGAGGCAGAAGCAAGTGGAAAGAATATGGAAGCATTGTAGGCTAAGGAAGTCTGTTTAAATACATCTCATGAATAGGATGGCTGGAATAAAGGAAGTGGGAAGATCAAAGTATACACTTTATTTAAAGAAAAATGTGATTTGCTCCAGCTTTTGAATTTGATATTAGATGCCTATTTTTAGGCAGAATTAGATGCCTATTTTTAGGCAGATTTCTCTAAGTCACACAGTCCTAACTTTGCCAGAACTGAAAGTGCAAGTCCCATTCTTGAGTTGCTATACCTTTGCTGTTTCTTCTTCTTCGTCATCTGCTCCTCCATCCATTTCTTCGTCTTCGTCTTGCTCCGTGTCGTCTGTGGTGTCCTCTGTTGTTTCTTCAGGTTCTTCTTCGGGTTCTTCTTCAACCTAAGAGCAACATTTATGAGCCCATTAATGGATCTATTTTCACTTTGCTCATTTAAATGTATAAGATCACAATTAACTTCACTTCCGTCTATCCAGAACTGTAGGTAAATCTTCTAATTAGAGTTAACAGTCAAACTAACAAAGGGAGACAGACAAAAAAAAGGATGTAAAAGGAGAATTTCTCATTAATTTCGAGCACAGTGTGATACCGGGGATTCAAAATTCAATAAATTATTTAAAAAAAGTAGAAATCAGTCAAACTTCTCTGAGCGACATCACTTAATCATGGGAAGCCTATTCCTAAAGAAAGGAAGAAAAAAATAAACCTCTGTGGGTAGGCTGAGCATACAAACCTTTGCATCGGGGTCAATGTTTAAACTGAGGCGCAGCATCCTTTCTATTCTATCTCCATATGCTTTCGTGTCTGGTAAAAGATATCCTGATCGCAGTGTTGCTGTTTCAAACAAAACCACAGCAAGATCTGAAACTGTTTTGTCATCTTCATCTTCCTGAAATAGAAGTCGTCACACTTGATTAATATTAAAAGGTACAAAGTATTCAAATTAAAAGACAAAGTAGCATGGCTGTATTATTACTCACCTTAACTCGTCGAAGCATATCTTTGATCAGCGGGTGTCTGGGATTAATTTCAAATGTTTTCTTCTGGCTGGCATAATAACTGTTCAGGGGTAAAAGTAAACGTTTACAAACAATCAATTTTAGGGTTCACACATTTCTTGTATTCTGTTACTAACTTTCATAATTACAGAGAATAACTCTTGGAAAAAATCATTGCTATATCACGCTTTCCCTTTTAAAGGCGGATGGACATGATTAGATGAAAGAGTGAAATGAAGAGAACTATTTTATTTATTAATGACTCCCAAGTGCCTAGAACATTTTGTTGAGTGGATGAACTGATTTAATGTCTTGTTCATCCCCTCTTAATTTATTCTCACTACCTTAATTGCAGCTCTGTCTCCCACAGAATTCTGAAGTGTCTGGGCAGCCTCTGGGTGCTGCAAAATAACATCTTCTCTGTGATGCCTTCACCAATATGGTAGCAAGAAAACTTGTTTCTTTCATCTGAGCTCAGTTCCCAATGCAGTCTGAACATCCCTTCGTGATCTTTACATTCCCTTGTCAGGTGATTGTTCTCCCGCCTGCAGCTGCATGCTGAGGGCAGGGAGGCACCACATCTACCCTATCTTGGTATACCCGTTATCTATGCCAGGCTCACAAGATCACAGCTTGATGTGTCATCCTGACTAGTCTGAATGTCACAAAGACAGAAGCAATGTTTGCTTTAGACGACCTGTGTATAGACACAGTAGGTGCTCAAATGTTTGCTGAATGGAAGGAATTTCCTGTTAATTACTGAAACAAGTGGCATTAAATGGCTATTATACAGTTGCAATGGGACATAAGCAGAAATCTGGTCTTCTCCACCTGAAATTTATAATCTAGACAGAGATCAAGACAAGCAAAACAGCATTTTAGCATTTTGTGTATATACATTATACAGTGGTGAGTCAAACTAATTATGAAATACATTATATATATATATTTTTTTTCTTTAAATGGAGTTTTGGCATTATGACAATGGAGACTGTACTTGTGAAAAGAATCCTTAAGCTAGGTCTTGGGTAAAAAGGTATGATGATTAGGTTGTAAACAAGACAGAAGATATTCCAGATGGAAGAAGAGAGAAAGAGCAGGAAAGAAGTTATTTTCAAGCCATTGCTGTGACATTAAAATATAAACTTGAACTATATATTTCTTGAAAGTAAAGGGTATTGAAGACCCACTGGACCTCCAGTACTTGGCCCTTGAGCTCAAATAACGAAAGGACCCTTTCAGCTCACGGGTCCTTTACCCTTTATTTTGTGGAGCACACTGTTGGTGGGGGGAGGGGGTAGTCACATTTGAGAAATGTAACTGTCACTAACCTCATCTGTAAATATTAACTAAAAATCTAAGAGTCCAGATACCAGGCCAAGAATATAATCTAATGAAAAGTATGTGTAAAAGATTAAGACAATTTACATTTGTGTACTATAAAATAAATCATGAGTCCAAGACCTTTTCTTTATCAATCTAATGTAGCAGGTATCCCTTTGTAAACTTGTTGTCTGCATAATATATACTACACAGCGTGGACACTTAACACCTCAGCTCTTGGCGGAGAAGCTGGCCTTATCTTCTAAAGGAAGCCTGGACAAGAGCTACCACGTTGGCAGGGACCTTCCGGAGGAGGCTTACTTTGTAGAGATGTCCTTGCCCGTTTGGTATGCTTGAGCTTTCATGATTCTCTCCATGTTCCCCGACCACCCGTACTGGCTGGCCACGAGAGCACACGGAGACTCTGTCAGGCGCTGAGACACCACAGCCTTTTCAATCTTAGGAGAAGAAATTAAAAGTTAGATACATATAAATCTCAATAGTTAAGCTCATTCAGTAATTGCATTTCAACTCTTTAAGGATTCATCAGTTAAGATCATAAACAGAGGCAAGTCATAAGAGTACCTCTCATTCAGATTCTTAGACACTGTCATTTAATAATCTGAATTTTTCAGTCAGAAATACTTAAACATCAACTTTTAAAAACATATAAAACTTAAATTTAACCTGTAAAAATTTATTACAAAAGCAGTATTAAACTACAGAAAAGTTTCAGTGATAAAGAAAAACAAACCAACCCAGTACCCTCATACAGAATAACCACTATCATCCTTTTAATTCTCTGTAGTTCATAAATTTTACGCTCCTCCTCCCAATAATTTAACCACAATATTAAATACCCTGTACAACTTTAATGGTTACAAGGTAACCAGCTGCAAAGCTGAATTTGTTGACAAAACTTTTTAAAAAATGCAGGTGCTAAAATTTTCACAATTTCGAATTTCCAGAAGAATACCTTGTCCTTGAGGGCTTTATCTTTCATCCAATTGAGCAGAGGCTCAAATTCTTTCTCAACTGCTTCACGACTCTCCTTAGTTTTCTCACTTTCATCAAACTTCACTCCTTCCTTGGCAACATTCTGGAACCTCTTCCCGTCGAACTCCGGAAGAGCCTGGATGCAGTATTCGTCCACAGGTTCTGTGAGATAAATCACTTCGTAGCCCTTTTTCAGAAGTCGCTCAACAAACGGAGAAGATTCGGCCTACGAAAATAAGGGCAGTACAGTTTTCCAAGTCCAGCCTTGGTATATGTATTCACTCATCCTAGCAGCTGTGTGTATATAGTAGTGACAATCCCATCTTACAGGTGGAGAAGTAAGAGGTGCAGAGGACATAAATGACATTCCTGTCAGTGACCAACCAGGCCTGCTCACTATGCCAGTTCACAATTACAATGAAGTTTTCCCTTTTTTCTCAAGAGTTGGCAATAAATCCCAGCTACGGACCAGGATCCCTGACAGTTGGAGTTCATCTCACCTCTTTTCTGCTGGACCCAGCCATGAAGTAGATTTTGTCTTGTTTCTCCTTCATTCTTTCCACATACTGGTCTAGACTAGTAATATCACTTGGATGATGAGAAGACTGGAATCTAAGAAGTTTAGCAAGACGTGTTCGATTTGAGTGATCTTCAATCACACCAAGCTTGATGTTGGTACCAAATTCTTTCCAAAAAGTATCATTGTACTTCTCATCAGCAATCTTCTTGATCATGTCCAGAGTTTTACGGACAAGCTTCTTTCTAATCACCTAAACAAAATTGAACAGTAACTGATTAGAGAACTTCATCTCCACCATCTGAGAACCTGCATATGTAAGGTAGCAGTGAGTAGTGGTGAAAGATGCGAAGACCGGGCATCGTCACTGGCATTTACCAGGGGGCAGGGAATGGGGGTCACTCACTCCAACGACGCAGCAGAAACTAAGCCACCTGTGGCAACAGTCACAAGAGACTGCTTTCACAGTATCTTGCTTTAAGGTCTACATTCTAACTTCAGACCAGGTAGTGGGTATAGACGGGTGTTCACTGTACAATTTTTTCAACCGTTCTTTTGAAAATTTTTGATATAAAATGGTGGGGGGAAAACAGATTTTCAGATTTGATAATTCCAGAGTAAAATTAAGCTCTTTATCTGAAGAGCCAAGGACTGTCTCAACGTCTGGTGACTCCACTAATGGAGCCTGTCCTCTGAAGCCCAAAGAGCAAAGCGGCCAGTCTGCTCCCAGACACTCACCTTAAGCAGTTTATGTTGCTGAAGAGTCTCTCGAGAAACATTCAAGGGAAGATCATCCGAGTCCACCTTTAGATGGCAAAAGAAAGTAGTTCAGTGAGCAATGAAAACACTCCAAACCCCGACACTCCCACCTCCCCCAAAAACTCCACTTCCAGACCCCGACTCTAACCCCTCCCCCCGAATCTTCAGATACTTACAACACCCTTGACAAAATTAAGGTACTTGGGCATCATATCATGGAAGTCATCTGTGATGAATACTCGGCGCACATACAGCTAAGGAGAGACCAAAAAAGAGCGTCACTTTCAGGAAATTAGACTTTCAAATTTTAAATTCAGTTTATACTACTTAAAAACCCACCTTAATGTAATCACTCTTCTTAGATCCATATTCGTCAAACAGACCACGTGGAGCAGATGTGGGTACAAATAAAATGGATTTGAAGGTCACTTCCCCTTCAGCAGTAAAGTGGATATAAGCCATGGGGTCGTCACTTTCCTACGGAAAGTTGGCACTTAGTCATTCAAAAGGCACAGGAAGAAGGCAGTGCAAAGGCCAAGCAATTTATGGGGTGGCCCACATTCAGTTTAGCATTTAAGGAACAAAAAAGTTCGATTATCAAAAAGGGGCGAGGGGCCTGGACGGAAGAAGAAACATTGAAGATTACAGTGCTAAGTAGCTAGACATGGTTGTTTTGGTGGTGATGTCAATACCATTATTCTATCTCCTAACTCAGGGAAGTGCAGATGAGCCTAGGTTCCACACGTGTGAGAGAACAAGACAGGAAAACCATCATCCTGCCTAAATGACAAAATAACATACAACACTTGATGAGTATACTGATCAACCACAAAAAGCACTCAGGAAGAAACTTCTTCCATGGGAACTGGACTACAGCAGTGGCTATAAAGAGATATGTAAATAGCTATAAAGATAGAAATTCCCTGGATCCGCATTATCCATTACAATACCCACATGTGGCTACTGAGCACTCGAAATGTGGCTTGTTCAAACTGAAATGTGCTGGTGTAAAATAACACTAGACTTTGAAGACACAGTACCCCTACCCCCACAAAAAAGGAGAATGAAATACTTCATTATTAATTACATGTTGAAATAACACTATTTTGGGTATGTTGGGTTAAAAAAATATTTAAAAATTAACATCACCTGTTTAAAAAAAAATGTGGCTTCTAAAAAATTTAAGATGACGTGTGGCTCACATAATATTTCTAATACAGCTGCCCCAGAGCAAAGTACATTTATATACACGTGGGAATAAAAATGGAGGCAGAACCAAGGGATAGTTTTTAGAAGTAAAGCTTAAAGAATGGTTGCATGTTTACAAAAGGAAAATGAAGAAGGCTCAATAAGAAATCAACAGATGGAATAAAGAGTAAGGAACAAACACAATCAGAGAATATTAAGTTTTATCTAGCCATGCTAAGTCCATTAAACTAGTCTATTTTGTACACACTGCTATCTGGGGAAACACTAACTTGAAACAATCAATCAAACACTAGTTTTGCATTCTTCAGAATTACAAGAAGGGATCAGTAAAAGAAAAAAAAAAAACAAGCGAGGAAACACAGATTTAGTAACTATTCCAAGGCATATGACCTCACAATAATTGTTTGATATTGCTGTAAACAAGCTCTTTGAAGATTATGTTAAAAACCACTCAATAACATGATTTTGTTTTATGATTTTTATAGTGGAAATCAAACTTCTACCTATGTGAGTGGTTCTTCATCTTTTCTGTAACAGAGACCCCCTTGGCAAGGTGTTGAAAGCCTCTAGATTCTCAGAGTAAACTTTTTTTAATGTATAATATAAAATACACAGGATTAAAAAGGAAACCAACTGTGTTGTAGTTATAAAACTATTTTAAAACATACTTTTGAGTTAGTAACGTTTCATTATCACATTATTCTAAAATAATACTTACCTTTGAAAATGATTTGTAGAAAGCTTTGTATTCATCATCTTCTACTTCTTTTGATGGTCTCTGCCATATCGGTTTGATATCATTCATAAGTTCCCAATCCCAGACAGTTTTTTCAACCTGAAGTTATAGTATTTGATTAACCTCCTAGCACTCATCAACAGTCATATGAGTGGTAACCACAGCTTTAGGACATTTCAAAAGAATACGAGAAACATCAAAGGATACCTTGAATCTAGTACAGCTCCTGCCAACTGGATCAAAATTCTTTTTTTTTTTAAAGATTTTATTTTTCCTTCTTCTCCACAAAGCCCTCCAGTACATAGTTGTCTATTTCTAGTTGTGGGTCCTTCTAGTTGTGGCATGTGGGATGCTGCCTCACCATGGCTTGATGAGCAGCGTCATGTCCTCGCCCAGGATTTGAACTGGCGAAACCCTGGGCCACCGAAGTGGAGCATGCGAACTTAACCACTCTGTAATGGGGCTGGCCCCCCCCCCAACTTTTTTTTTTTTTAAGTGTTTCTCTCAACATTTAAGCCTGGTATTATAATACAAAAAAGGCAACTGGTTATCATAATTGATAAAAAGCCGATTAAGGTTCTTGTGTTGTTTTTAACTAGCTAAAATGTTATTTCTTGAAAACACCTGTTTTGAGGTTAGAAGGATATACATATTATATGTTCTTATTTCGTGACTGATGGAAATCCAACATCTTACAATAAATATTCCTCAAAACCCACCACCACTACTTCTGCCTATTCTGCTACCTGAGCAGGCTGGAGAACTAATTTTATAGTTAATATCTATAAGACAAAAGAAGATGCAGAAAGCTTTTTAAGATTTTAAAATTCAAAACATATTATAAGCCACCAGTCCTGGGCAATATGTAGAAGTCAGAAAACTCTACAAAAATGACCTGTGTTCACTACTTAACACTTTCTAGAGGGGGAAAACACACACAATAAACTAAGTCCTTGTTTTAAAGGTTAGGCCTATGGGCTCACCACTTGGAAAGATAAGACCTTTAAGACCTGACGCTTAGCTCAAGCCAGTCTGTGCATACTTAGGTTTCTGTGTTCCCCTAACATATCCTAAACAATATTTTCAGTGGGGAGATGAACCAGACTTACTTTTTTAGTTTTCGGTTTCTTTTCTTCTTCTTCTTCTTCTACTGCAGCTTCATCATCAGAGTCTTCTTTTTCTTCTTTTGCTGCTTCTTCTTCTTCCATGGGTTCCTCAACTGTTTCAGTCTGTGGAAGTATAAAGTAGAATTAACTCGTCATTTAATAATTCTGACTTCAACTATAGAATATCAAACAAAATTACAGCTCAAAAAAATACGCCGTCTGTAGGAAAACCCCAAGAGTACTCTAAACGGAAAAAACCACGTTCAACCTTCATTCTGTAAGTGTTAAGTATTTAAATATGTGCCAGGGTCATACACATAAATTTTATCAACAGATTTACCTTGCTGCTCCATACATAAATAGGAAAGTTTATGAACTGTGAATATTTTTTCACGAGATTTTTAATTGTATCCAATTCAAGGTAATCAGATGCTTCTTCTTTCAAAACAAGGCTGCAAGGAAAATAAGATGTTTATAGAGACACATCCATGGCTTAGATGATTTGATTATAAATTCATCTAAACACTTTCCTGACAATGCTAAAAGCCAACCACTCTATGTAATCCAAGATGTTGTGTTATTCACATTAAGAATTCTCAGGCTGTCCCCATGGGGTAGTGGGATAAGTTTGGCAGGCTCTGCTTCAGTGGCCTGGGTTCACAGGTTTGGATCCCAGGTGTGGACCTACACTACTTGTCAGCCATGCTGTGGTGGTGACCCACATATAAAATGGAGGAAGACTGGCACAGATGTTAGCTTAGGGCTAATCTTGGGCAGGGGGAGACTGGCAACAGACGTTAGCTCAGGGCTAATCCTCAGCTAGAAAAAAAACAAAAAATTCCCATCATCAACAAGGGTTTGTGAGCTAAATATACCAAATGTCAGTAGGGTAAAGGGAAGAATCTTCCTTGCATTCCCTCAAGAGAGGACGCTCTTAGTTCTAAGCAGAAAATGAAAATGTTACCAATCTTCTGAATATGTTGGGTTTTTTCATTTGAAGAACTGAAATCTTAACACAGCTTAAGGTGAGAAGGCACTGGCACATTCTGGAGAAAAGTGGAATTACATGCACTCTGATAGTTACTCTAAAAATCAAATGATTATTGTAGATAGTGAACTCCTAATAAAAACATGCTAAAGTCCTTCAAAAAGCTAGAAAATTAATCTGAATTATTGTTTATATCTGCACTATCCTAAACAGTAGCCACCAGTCACATGTGACTACGTAAATAAAATTTAAAGTCAGTTGTACCACCACATTCCAAGTACTCAATAGTGACATGTGGCCAGTGGCTGCCATATTGGACAGGGCAGAAACAGAATATTTCCACCAGAGGTGTACTGTATCTAAAGATAATCCCAATACTGAAAATTGGAGCACTGCTTCCTCTTCTTCCTCACAGCCCCTCTGCCAGTCCCTCCTCCACCCACCAAACATAACAAATCACAACGCGCACTCAAACTCAGCGGGTGGCCCATATCTTGATGTTTGTGCTCCCAGTAAATATGGGACATTTATCCATGGTTCCCTTTCTGCCTCAAAAATCTTAGTTTAGGAGCACATGCCAACAAGTGGACAGTACACGATGACATAACCTAGTGAGCCAACTAAGTCTCTAGTCTTGGAGCAGCACACACCTTAGTGACGTGGGATTGGGGAGAGTTCAGTTTTGGATCTAAGTTGAAGCCGATGGTTAGACATCTTAGTCACAGATATTTAAAAGGCAATTAGATACATGAGCACAGAGCCCAGCAGTGAGACCCATACCAGGGGTTGACAAACTATGGCTGGCACCCACAATAAACTTTATCAAGACACAACCTCATCATATACTGTTTACAGCTACTTTCAAGATAAAACAGCAAGGTTGTGACTTGTAACAGATCCTATACTTTACAAGCTTAAAATATTTTCTAGCTAGCTCTTTAAGAAAAAGTTTGCTGACTGCTGCTCTAGACTAAGAATATAGATTTGAGAACCCCAAGAAAAAGCTGCTACCTGAATCCCGAGACTAAGACTGCATGAGGAACACAGGATAATGAGAAAAGGGCTGAAACTTAACTTTTTATTAACATTTAAGGAACAGGCAAAGGAAATAAAAAAAGATATACAGGGTCATGGAAGCTGGGTACTTGGTAGATTGTTTTAGGGAGTGCACAGTAGAAAGCAAATTCTGTAGAAAACATGAGAAAAACTAAGAAAAAAAGAGAATCTATTGCTAGGAGCAATGTTAATGGGAAAAAAAAAAAACAAACTCAAATCCACTGGATTTAGCAACAAGGATCACTGATGACTTATTTTAAAGGAAAGGTGGTGGATAAAGTCAAAACACAGCGGGCTGAGGCATGAACTGAAGGCAAGTGTACTTTTTCAAGCTCAATCGTAGGGCGGGAAGAAAGAGCGTGTGCCTGACAGTAGAAGGGGGCCTGGCACTACCTGCCTTCCAGCCTGCCCCTAGAGAGACTGGAACATGTTTACACTTTGATGTGAAAGAGGGAGGTGCGCGGGAAAGGCTGACTTTAGAAAGATAGGGTAGTAATGAATTTATGCTTAGTCTCTGAGGAAGTAAGATGAGAAAGAATAGATCAGAAGTCGAGACTAGCTTTAGGGGAAAATTGTGTAATACCTCCCTTGTTGTAGGAGGAACAGAAGCAATTATATCATCATATCAATTAGCATTTAGTGGATGCCAATTTCATAATCTCATTCAATCCCCACAAAATCTCTCACAAAGGTACAGCAGTGGCTAACACAAGGGTACAGACAGAAGCAGTAGGCAGGAAACTGAACTGATAGCTTCAATTATACTGGTTAAACGTGAGATGAAGTCACACATACAGGGCAGGATCTTGGTCTCGTCACTTCCTCGCCTTCACTCTCATTTTCCTTTGACCATTCTAGACTTTCAGTTCCTCAAACGGGCCTCTTGCCTCTGGAACTTCCAACATGCTGCGTGGCTGCCTAGAATCTCTGAACCTAACGCATCACTGTTTCAGAAAGGCCTTCTGATAAAGGAGGTGTCCCTTAGCTGCCGTTCCGGCAGCTGCCACTCTAAAATTTTTTGTTTTCCTCCCTTACTAGAACAGGCCATGCGAAAGCAGGAACCTCATCCCTCTTATTCTCCACGGTAGCTTAAACCCCAGTAGGTAAGCGGCACTCAAAGGAAGGCCTGGTGAGTGAGCGCGGGGTGGCAGGACTTGAAGAACAAAGGCCCTTTTGCCTAGGGAAAGCAGAACCTGTTGTAAAGTTTCATTTGCTGATCAACCACCTGTACTACCTGCATGAAGCTGTCCCGCTTACCTTACTCACTCATAAAATGTTTGCCAGGCGAGGGTTAGGCTCTGGGAAAGGAGCTGTCAACAAAACTCTGCTTTCCTGAAGCTTACATCTAGAGAAGGCGCCTGTCTCTCAGCACCCTAGGCCATAAGCACCTCTCGAGACAGCATTTCCTCTCTTTCTAGTTAAGACACGTGATTTACCGATGCTTCTCTAATGCCTAACAAGAGAGGACGCCCGGGTAGAACCATTAGTGATGCCTCCTAATGAGGCTGGGAGCCGTGCGTGTTAATAGCAAAGGCAGGGGAAGGCAGACTGGGAACAACCAACTGCTACAGGTACTTGAGCACAGCCATCTCATTAGTCTTCGTTAAAAGAACATCTGCGATAACGAAGATAGGACACGCTGCCTTCTGGGATGAAGAAAATTGGTCAAAATGGTAGATACATGCTTCTTTCCTACTTGAATATTTAAAAATCCTTAGTGTCGAGAAAATTTTAAACTGAACTAAGAAAAAAAATTGAGGCTGTAGACACATTTCACTTGACAGAACTGGGTAAGTCAAATGACCCCTGACACGGAATTTCCCTACCTCTGAGATGCGGGGCGAGGGGGAGGCAAAACGCTGCCCCGTCGCCCCGTCTCCCTCACAGTGCCACAAGCACCACGAGGCACAGAGCTGTCTCATCCATACAAACGATGGTGCCTTAAAGCCAATTCCAATTTGAATTCAGTCATTTGCAACTATCCTCAAATAAGACAATTTCTTCCAAAGAACTTTCATAACTTCCTTCAAGCCCTTTATCTGCACCTACTGTCTCCAACCTGCCCCCAACCCTGGTTACATCATGGATGTTGAAGATCTTCAATGGTCACTTCTCATCCAGTCCTGCCACCCTCCATGCCACCTTCAGAAAACTTTTTAAAAGTTGATCAAAAATTCTATCAGCAATTGCCAGGACGTGAGAGGAGTTCCTTTAATCCTGTGAACATGCTGTGCCTTTATCCAGGAGGCTCCAGGGACTTGACACTACTTTTCTAAGTCTTGCTCACCTGGAAAACCAGGCCACTTCTCTGCGAGGCCTCCAATTTTCCTTCTCCCCTGGAAGAGCTAACCCTTCCCACTCTATACAGGTCCTCCAGAGTATTTCTTCAGGTGATGAGAACAGTTCAATTTCCTCATGTTACAAGCAAGGAAATAAGACCCAGAATAAGCCATGTGCTCAGAGAGCCAGAACTGGAGAGTCAAGGTCCTCAGTACGACTATTAGTTCTTATTAGGGATTAGTAATACTCACGTAATTGTTGTTCCCCGTCCTAGAGTGTTTCCTCTTGGGTCAGCAATTACGGAAAACTCATTGGAGTCGGATTCCCAGATGTGCTGGGTATCGTTGTTGTGTTTTGATGTGACAATAACCTTATCTGCCACAAGGAAGGCAGAATAGAAACCGACACCAAACTGACCAATCAATTCAGAAGTTGACTGGCCATCTTCCTGTGCCTCAGTCATTTTGTTCAAAAACTCGCTTGTGCCAGATTTGGCTATGGTACCAAGGTTTTTAACCAACTCTTCCCGGGTCATTCCTACACCAGTGTCCGTGACATGTAGCAGGTTCTTCTCCTTGTCACACTAAAAGCAAGTCAAGGACAAGATAGTTATACATGCTTAATATTCACGGTATGACAAGTAAATACTGAGCCATATATTGAGAAACTACCAACTTTGGGCCACATCAGTTCCAATACAGAAAATAAAACAGATATTTTCCTCCATATAGTATTTTATAGCCTTTTTAGAAAGTACACATCTTAAGTACAAGCATCTTTCTTTATAGAGAATACTTTCAAGTTCAGTGTATTTGAAAAAGTATCAATATAAAGAGGGCAGAGATGGACCTAAACAAGTTAATTTTGAAGACAAAATTAAAAAAAAATTTTACGCTTTGCCTATTTCTCTCATAGAAAATAAAAGGATTCAAAACTTGAATGACTTCTATATTTGGAATCTGTGGTGATCAATGTTTTTCACTAAATGTTCCAGGCTCTCTGCCTTCCAGAAACACCATAGGAATATACTTTCTCCATTTGTGGTTGGGTAAGGCCACGTGATGAATTCTGGCCAATGAGTTGCAAGTGGGAGTCAGGAGTATGGCTTTGAGGCTGGAGCCTTTAATTGATGTGAGACCCTCTAAGCTCCCTCTGCACCAGGGTGACCAGCTCCCAGTCCAGATGGCGCTGCTCAATCAGCCTGTGTCCTGGAGTGAGAATGACGCAAAGCAAAGGGCACAGGCAGCCTGTGATTAATGATTTAAGCCCGGGGTTGGCAAACTATTTCTGTAAAAGGGCCAGAGAGTAAATATTTTAGGCTTTGTGAGCCATATGGTCTCTATCAAAATCACTCAACTCTGCCATGTAGCACAAAGGGAGTCATAGATAATACACAAATGTGCATGGCTGTGTTCCAATAAAACTTTATTTATAAAGAGAGGCAGCAAGTTGAATTTGGCCCACAGGCCATATATTGCTGACCCCTGAGACTTGGGGGCTATTTGTTACTGCCGCATAACCTAGCCTATCTTGATGGATATGGATTCACTGTCTCTAAGGGTTTTTTCTTTAAAAGAAAATTGTTTTAGCTTACCTTAATTTTGACCGTTAGTTCCTCATTTCCAGAAAGAGCATTTTCATCCGTCAGTGATATTAGCCTTATCTTATCTAAAGCATCAGAAGCATTTGAAATCAGTTCTCTCAGGAAAATCTAAATGGAAGCCAGATTTAATAAAAACTTAGATTAGCCTCAAGATAGACAAGATATTAAATTTGATGTCAGACATTTTATTTCTCCCCTGTATTCTGAAAAAGCACTCTTTAAGGAGTAAGACTTTTTTTTTTTAAAAAACATTTTATTTTTCCTTTTTCTCCCCAAATCCCCCCAGTACATAGTTGTATATTTTCAGTTGTGGGTCTTTCTAGCTGTGGCATGTGGGACGCCGCCTCAGCATGACTTGATGAGTGGTGCCATGTCCACACCCAGGATTCGAACCAGTGAAACCCTGGGCCGCCAAAGCGGAGCGTGTGAACTTAACCACTCAGCCACAGGGCCGACCCCAGAGAAAGACTTCATATGGTACAGAGATGGCTTTACTCTCTTGGTAAAAAGAGGTACAGCTCTTTACACAAAGGACTGCAGAAACTAGAAGGGGTACCTGAACTGGTAAGAGCAATAACACTATTCCACTAGTGATCTTTACGTATGCAATACATGACATTCAGTTTGTGTGACTGCTCTCAAGATTCAACTACATAGCAGGCCATGAACACATTTGGAGGGCAAAGAAAAAAGAAAGAAGGGAAAATGTCTAACAATCCTTCCCTCATCACCCAACACACACACACACAATAGGTACCCAGTGGCAATTCTTGTACATAGTGGCTATTTAAACTTCACTAACCACTTACTTGCAATTATCATGCAAGTACATTTACTGTGAAAGTAAACAAGTGTGCTCAATGACATAGAGACAAAATAACATGATCCTAACCACATGTTGCTTACCTCTTTATTTTTATACAAGGAATTGATGATAAGTTTCATCATTCTGTTAACTTCAGCTTGGAAGGCAAACTTTTCTGATTTCTCTCTAAGTTCTCTTATTTGGGATGCATTTAATCCATCCAACTGAATCGCCTCTTCCTCTCTAAGGAAATAAATTCGGTAAGCAAATACTGCATTGCTTGCTTCCCTCGAAAAACATAGGATCTGTGACGAGAGCACAGTGGTCTCTTACGATTGTCTTAAGGGTTAAAAGGGTAAAATGGAAACCTTAATAAAATATTACTGTCTACCATCTCATTACTATTTTACCACAGTAGCAGGTTACCTGTAACACCGAGTTGGAAATACCCAATTCTTAAAATTGTCAGAAAAGTAAACCCAATTTTCCTCTACTAAAAAGCAAAGTCACATTCATTTATGTCCCCTTACACGTGGGACCGCCCCTTTGCCTGGGAAGCTTTCACCTCTAAGGACCCACAAAACTGTCTATAAGTTCTAAGGGGCCAAATTTTAAAACATTGCTCAACTGACAGAAATCTTTTTAAAAATTACTAACTGTACACATTTTACTCAGTATACAACCCACTGAAAGTCTTTTCTAAGGTCTGAGAAAGGTTATAGTGCTAATATTCTGAAATAGTGTTATCAAAACAGTTTTCAAAGGAATCCACTCAATTTTGATCTGTCACTCTTCGGGAAAAGAGGTACATATGTAGGCACACACTTGCTACATCTATGTTTTCTCCGACCATTTTTTTGGTATTTAAATTCGGGATGTTACATTTCATCTGAACCTTCTGAGAAGAGACACAAAAGCAGCAACTGGATTCCATGTTCACAAGGGCTTATCTGTAGTTTCAAATGAGCACAAACCTCTGGACCACTTCATCATCTGTCCTTGAGCCTTCTCTGCTTTTACCCAGATCCTCTTCTACTGTACCATCCACATCGACTTCATCGTCAGCTCGGACCGACCCTAAGGAAGATTTGACACCGGAGAACTCTTAAACATCAGCGCTTCGTGTACTTCTCAGCAGAAATATGATCCAACAGGGCAAGGGTAGGGGTTGCAAAATTCGGTTGGTACATATGGGAGGTGGGGATGGAAGAATGGATCCACCGGTTTAAGTGCCCAACGTAAGCCCGCATAGTTCTTATTTAAGTTCAGGTACTGGGGGCCCCCAGTAGATTCTGAAATACGGAGGCAGCCACGACTTATAAATTCGAATCCTTTATAAATAACGCGTAGCACATTGGACACCATGTCCCTTCCACCCTCACACGTGTTGCGCACAGGCCGAGATGAGGCCTCCAAACCGACCCTGCCAAAACTCAGGCCTTCGGTATCACAGATCGGAATATAAATAGGATTTGTGCAACCTCTGGCGAAGCGGAACTGAAATCGGGCCCGGGGGCCTGAGAAGGGGAAGAGATGGTAAGACATTGTAAGATGTTAAGGACCTCGGGCAAAATTGAATCAACCCCGCTGACCCTGCCTTTCCGCGGACCCGGGCCGCGCGCTCCCCGGACCAGCGCCGAAGAAAGGCGAGGCGCGTTGGCGAGGGGTCGGAGGACCGGGCGCGGGCCCCCACGCCGACGACCAAAGGTTGCGGCGTCTGACAAAGTCCTCGGGGAGGTGCACGCGCAGGGCTCGGGGGGCGAGTGCGGCGGGAGCCCCGCCCGGAGGCGGCGGAGCCCTGGGGAGCCCCGCAGGGGATTTGAACGACTCCGTTCTCCTTCTTTCTTTCCAAAGATAGAAGAGAGCGCACGAAACCCCTGAACCTCTTTCGAGGAAAGGCTATGGGCCAGCTCAGGCCCCCTTCTCTCCCTCCCAGGCTCAACGCCCCCAGAACCTTCGAGAAGAGGCCGCGCTTGGGGAGGGAGGGGGCGTCCGGGGGTGCCCGCTCCTCCGGAATCACTCACCAAAGGTCAGCAGGACGCAGCAGAGGCCCAGCACCCACAGGGCCCTCATGGCGTGCGGCCGGTGAGTCTCAAGTCCCTTCTGATCGCAGGAGCCGCCTCCGCCCCCCCACGCCTGGGCTCAGCTCCTCACACCTCAAGCCGTGCGGTCCGCCCACTACCCCCGAAGCAGGTCGGGCCGCTTTTCACCCCCACTTCTCGCGGGCGGGGGACGGGAAACACGAACCCACCAATCGTCCCACACCACGCACCCCCTCTACCCAATGGGGACTCGTGGGGGGGGCCGCACTCCACCAATCGGAGCTGTCCAGGTGCGGTGCCCGATGCCCGAAGCGTGGCTCCGTCCGATTGGTCATCTGTAGCCTCTGTTCTCCAATCTAATGGCTCCGCGGGCCCCTCTCACGCGGGACCGCCCCTTTGCCAGGGAAGCTTTGGCCTCTCAGGGAAACCGTCCAATGAACGTCAGCGCAGAAAACGTCCCTCCTTTTAGAGAGGTCGCAGCGGAACCACTTCCGGGTTGCAGAGCACGTTTATTCCGTGACCAGGGGAAACGGTAGCCATGGCAACGCGTTCTTCACCTTTTCTCCCTCCTACGCGTGGGGGTCGCCTTGGGAATGATTCCACTGCGACCTTTCGCAGTTACTTTCTATTTGGCAGTGCTTCTCGGAAAATAAAAATGCGTGAGAGGCTGAAAATTCCCCAGAGCGCTTTTAGATGGGGGTGTTGAGGGACTTCAGTTCCCGGCATGCAACGTACTAGGGGGTACACTATTGGATGCTGGGAGTCGTAGTCTTTGACCAGCTGCGTAGTTTGGTCCTTTCTTCCGCGTTTTCCCAGCGTGTGTTTGCGGCAACTCTGCGCTGTGTGTTTCAGAATTGACATCTCGTTCTAATTGTAGTACAAACCTGTACCGATTCCAGGACTCTCCAGTCTACACAGCCTTTAGAAGCGGGCTTAGAAAGCCGTCACGCCTTGGCCAAGGCCGCCGTAGGTTCTGGGGCTTGGCCTCTTTGAGTCTGGGTTCCGCCTCCAGCTCTTGAACACGCGTTTTCGAATCTGGCTTCTCGTGTGTCGCTTGGGCAGCCTGAGCCCTCTCTGTCTCTGAACCTTCACTGTCTCTGCGCTATCTGTGGCCGGAATCCCGAGGTCTTTCTGCTTCCGTTTACAGAAGAGGGTAGTGGGCCGTGTTTTTCCTTTCAGGGAAATTGCGTGCAGCCTTGATTCCCTCGACTCCCTCAGAAAGTTGAAAGGCGGTGACCCGGCGGTCCTAGAGTCCCTGCTCTGTCAGGTGGAGGGCGTGATCGGAAGGTGCAGTCTAGGACAGAAAAGAAAAAAAACTCTTAGTTTAACGAGTGCAGGAGGATACACCTGCAGATATTTGAAAGCAAAACCTGTGGGGCTGCAAATGAGAGAGGGAGTGCAGCTTTGTAGCTTCATAGAATTACGCAGCGTTTAAAAAGGCGTAAAACACCAGGTGTCTTTCCTGTGAGGGAAGTCCCTCACACTAAACTTGCGCCTTCGGAGATAATTTCTATGTCTCTTTAACCTAACCTTTACATACCCCCCCGAACTCGACCCGCATCCCGTTTCCAACAAAAACACTCCCTTTCTTTCTTTAGGAAAATTGAACTTTGAATTTGTTTTCAGATAATCTCCCCAAATTCCTGAAGTCAAGCTTTTCAGTGACAGTCTATCATAATCTTTATAATTTCCCCTATTTAGACATGCCAATCTTAATTCTGTGGTTGGCGTTTACACATTGTGGTGGTGTCTCATTTACATCTGCCAAAATTACCTACAATTGTTATTGGTAAGCAAAGGCTAGCTTACAAACCTTTTTTTATGCTTCTGTGCTTCCATTGTTTTTTAAAGAGTACACTAGTGTGTGAATTACATTCAGAAATAAAAAAATTGCATTTTTATATGTATTAACTCGTTTCTTTTTTGCTTTTAGAAAAAGACGAGTTCCTTCACTTTTCTGCATTTCACAGCTCAGCTTCTTCACCTTTTTCTCTAACTCTGAACAAGTAAGCAACCAGTTCTGAAACTGCAAATTCCCATCGTAACTGGTCAGTGGTGGGTTGTTCGTGCTGCACCTGGAGGGAACTGAGAATGAGACATGCCCTCCAAAATAGATCCATTGCTTGTGGGTAGGTGTTTCTGCAGATGATGGTGGGGATTTATGAGGCAGGCAGAACGCAACACAGTAGACTGGCATAAGAAGATGGCTGGCCCTTGTCTGGCTCAACTCTGCCCCTTTAAGACGGGGTCCCTGGCTGTGCACCCTGTAAAAGGAGTAGGCAGCTTCCTCAGTTCTCAGCCTCACTGCTTCTCTCCTGTGGTCTCCACTTCTTCTGACTTTTGACCCATTTTTGAGCCTCAGTTCCCATCTTGGTCTAGCTCCTCCAAAACTTAACTCCTGCTTGGGCTTAAGCTCCCTACCTTTGGATCTGATTCTCTTGCTTCCTAATTTTAGTTTTTCCCTTTTGACACCATGTGTCCATGGATGCTACTGGAAACAGCCACCTGTGTTGTTTTTTGTTATTACTGCTGTTAAGCTTCTTCTTGGGAGAAAAAACCAAATAGGTAAAGGGGTGCCATTAGGGGCAGTGGATGGCTCACCTTGTAGACAGGTGTCTTCCAGCAATGAGGAGTCGGGGAGGATGCAGACTGGGGAGTTGAAGGCAAGAAAGCAGTTGGCATCAGGGAGCATTAAGGAATGGGGCTGAACACGAAGATGAATTTGTTGGTTGGTTGATTGGTTCATTCATTCATTCATTTATTAATTCAGCAAGTGTTGAGGACTTGGTGTGTGTTGGGTATTATGCAAGGTGCTGGCAATATAGGGGTGAGCAATACAGATGCATTCTCTGTTCGTACAGCTTGAACAAACATTAACAGTGGAGTTGCATCATAAGTGCATACATCTTATTTAAACTGAAGCAATGATATAAAAGAATGACTTCAAAAGAATATAAGGGAATTTTTTGGGGTGATGGGAATGCTCTTAATTTTTATTTTGGTGGTGGTTAAAACTCATCAAACTGCATTTTTAAAAGAGTGAATTTTGTTATGTAAATTATACCTCAGTCAAAAAAAATCCCACAAAAAACTTATAGCAATTATCATTCTAAACAAGAAAACCCTAAAACCCATTTCAGTAGGGATCAGCAACCAGACTGAGGTGCCCACTGTTGTCAGTATTGTCCCATACTATTTAGGAGGGTCCAACGGTAAGGCAAGTAAAATAAGTAATCGACAGTTTTAGAAAAGGTGAAGTCTTTTATTTTGAAATTCCTTCTTACTGGTGAAATGATGGTATATCCTGGAAACCCAAGAGACTCTAGTTAGAAAAATATATATATTGTATATAGAGAATGAATATGTGAATCTGGTAGATTATTGTCTATAATGTAAATACATAAACATCAATAGACTTGCTTGCAAAAAACACATAGAAATGGACTTTTTTTTTTAAGGAAGATTAGCCCTGAGCTAACATCTGCCACCAATCCTCCTCTTTTTGCTGAGAAAGACTGGCCCTGAGCTAACATCCATGCCCATCTTCCTCTACTTTATATGTGGGACGCCTGCCACAGCATGGCTTGCCAAGCGGTGCCATGTCCGAACCCAGGATCCTAATCGGCGAACCCTGGGCCGCTGAAGCAGAACATATGAACTTAACCACTGCACCACCAGGCCGGCCTGAAATGGACATTTTTAATAAATTTCATTCATATAAGACACAAAAGACATAAAATACTTAGGGATAAACTTGACAAGAAAGACATAGTTCCTACATGAAGAAAACTATAAAATCTTATTGAACAGTATTAAACAAATGGAGAACTTGGGTCAGGTGCCATAACCTATGTATTATCTTTTGTTGCGTAACAAATTACCCCAAAACTATGCAGCTTAAAATGATAAACATTGGGGCCAGCCCTGTGGCCAAGTGGTTAAGTTCGTGCATTCCACGTCAGAGGCCCAGGGCTTCACCAGTTCGAATCCTGGGCACAGACCTCCACACCACACCGCTCATCAGGCCATGCTGAGGCGGCGTCCCACATAGCACAACCAGGAGGACCTGCAACTAGAATATACAACTATGTACAGGTGGGCTTTGGGGAGAAGAAGGAGAAAAAAAAAAAATAAAGATTGGCAACAGATGTTAGCTCAGGTGCCAATCAAAAAAAAAAGATAAACGTTTCTTGTCTCACACACTATGTGTAGGTCAGGAAGCTAGGAGCACTTCACTGAGTGGCTCTGCTTCAGGTCTCTCAGGAGCCCACAGTCATCCAAGGCTTGATTGGACCTCAGGATCTGCTTCCACGGTGGCTCACTTGCATAGCTGTTGGTGGGAGGTCTCAGGTCCTCACCACATGGACCTCTCCACAGGGCAGCTTGAGTGTGCTTATGGTATGGCAGTTGGCTTACCCAAGAGTGAGTGATCCAAGTCAGAAAAGAAGGCAGGAGTCACGCTAACTCATGACCAACCTGAGAAATCACACAGCATCATTTCTGCAATGAGCCTACTCCATGAGAGAGGGGATTACGCAAGGATGTGAGTGCCAGAAGTCAAAGATCACCAGGGCCATTTTAGAAGCTGGCTGTTAGCACACCCTGGCTTCAAGGGAAGCTGAGAAAGGCTCTGTGGGATATTTTCAACTTCTTTCACGAGAGATGGGTTCATAAGGTGGAGATAAGAATCATAAGGTGGGGATTTTCCCAAATATAGGAAAGGGGTTCAGATGCCACATAGTCAAAAAGAATGATAAATGTCCACTACATGTTTGACTATACAGACAGATTGGTGCAACAAAAGAGAGAATCCAGAAATAGATTGTTTCAATTTAATACATGAGAAAAGTGATATTTCGATTTAGAGGGGAAAGGATAGTTTATTTCATAAACAGAGCTGGCTTTGACTGGTTGTCCATCTCAAGCAAAATAAAGTTGACTCCTACCTTACACCATATAAAAAATAAATCCCGCTTAGATGAAAATAAGAGAGGCTGTGAGTACACGCTAGGGATGGGGGAGACCTTCTTAACCAAGATTGGGCATCCAGAAAATACAAGAGTGAGCTGAGGCCTCCTCCTTGGTGGGCCCCGAACTACAATTTTTTGTCTTCGTGGCACTCATGAGGCTGCTGAGGTTTATCAGCCTCGCACCTTCTAAGAATATTGGTTCTTGTGGCATGAGAATCAGCAAGTACTTTGAGGGGAGAAGCACTAGAAAATGTAGGGCTCACTTCTCAAAGCCTCCTTTCTTTCTGGACTCCTGGTTGCCCAGGTAGCTATCTGATGCCTTTAAATAGCTTCTCAGATATCTCCTGCAGCTCCTCTCGTTGATGTGGGCGGAGGGCTGGTTTATTTCAAATTGTCCATCATGGTAGAATGTAGAAATAGAGGTAGATCTACACAGCGAGTGTAGAAGTCCTCAGTCCTATTTTAACGCTTCACAAAAAATGAGATTTCAGCTAAGACATTAAACAACCATCATTATTTTCTCATGTTAACATTTTGGTGGTTTTTCATCAAGCCATTTGTACGATGTTTAATGTTTCCAAACTATGGAACTTGTAGCATTTTTGGCTATAGAACAAAAACATGTGTTTCTAAAGATTTAGTGTCATTGTCACTGCAGTTTACATGACATCTTCTTTTTGAATAGTTTTAACTGCAGTTTTGGGTTATTTGTGATCTTCGCCCTTCCCCCTGCCCCAGTTCCACCACGTTACTTACCCTCCTGGAGAATTGACTGGATTTATCAAACGCTTACCTGCATTTGCTCATAAAACCTCTGCATGCTGTGACTCTCTTCCATGCAGTTGGAGAGTTTAAACCTGTCATAGATTAAACTTACCCACAGTCTTGTACTTTACATTTTATCCTCTATAAATTAAAAACAAGCGTCTTTCTAGAGTCTGCCTTAGAAAAACAGTTCAATGAAAAAATATCTATCCAATCATCCCCTATCAACTTTGGACACAGGCAGAGCGCCAGGAGAATTGAATTTCAAATAAGAGATTTGTTAAACTTTAAATTGTGGTAAATAAATTTGATACTTTGCTTGATCAGATCCGCCATGTTGATGATCATTTACATTAGCGACTTAAGGGAGTGTTAGAGCTGGAAGGAATCTTAGAGGCATGTAGTGCTGCAACTCTCCCTTTTGGTTTCAAATCATAAAACTAGTACATTTTCATGGTTTAGAAAAATCCAATATAGAAAAGTCTAGGGGCTGGCCCGGTGGCACAGTGGTTAAGTGCCCACATTCCGCTTCAGTGGCCCGGAGTTCACCGGTTCAGATCCCGGGAGCCGACATGGCACCGCTTGGCAAAGCCATGCTGTGCTAGGCTCCCATGTATAAAGTAGAGGAAGATGGGCACAGATGTTAACTCAGGGCCAGTCTTGCTCAGCAAAAAGAGGAGGATTGGTGGCAGATCTTAGATCAGGGCTAATTTTCCTCAAAAAAAAAAAAAAAAAAGTCTAAGGTATAGAAAAGTATAAGGTCAAAGGTGAAAATTCCAGGTTCTTCCGACTCCACCATTCCATTCTCAAGAGGTCACTACTGATGGAGGTTCCTCATGCATCCGTCCAGAAATTTGTGTGTGTGTGTGGGTAATAAAATTAAAAATGAATTTTTTTATTTTTTAAAGTTAAATGGAACAATACTCCACGCGTTAGCTGATTCCAGTTAGCACATCTTGGATGTCTCATTCCTTTTTATCTGCCCCCCTTTTTGATAGGCGTTTGTCTTGTTTCCAGCTTGTTGCTATCACAGTCAGTGCTGCAGGGGTATTCCAATTTATGCTCCCATCTCAAGCCTCCCCTGCCTCCCTTTTGTAAAAAGCTTAGGAAATTTGAGGACCAGAGAAATTAAATGAAGTCTCCGAGTTAGTAATGGCAGAACAAAGTGGAACTCACATTTTAAAAATTCCTTACGTTGTTCTAGCCACCACATATAAGCAGCTAGACTTGACTACTGGAAGGAGTTTGAAAGTCTTTTTTTAAAAAAGAAATTTTATTTTTTTATGATTTCAAAAGTCACAAATGTGTAATATAAAAAATTTGGAAATTAAAAAAAGGTCAAGGAAGAAAATTAAAAGTAACTCGTAGGCCTTAATTAGACATAACACTATTAGCATCTTGGTTTCTTTATTAATATTTAACATATATATTTTAAAATTAAAAGTAGGACTACACAATAATACTGTATTGTAACTATCTTTTTCACTTGCCAATATATGGTAAACATTTTTGCATATAAATATTTTTACAAGATATCTTTTAATGGGTGTACACTATTTCACATCATGACTGTCCCATAATTATTCTTAGACTTTTAGTTTGTTACCAATTTTTTTTTTAAAAGATTTTATTTTTTTTCCTTTTTCTCCCCAAAGCCCCCCAGTACATAGTTGTATATTCTTCGTTGTGGGTCCTTCTAGTTGTGGCACGTGGGACGCCGCCTCAGCATGGCTTGATGAGCAGTGCCATGTCCACGCCCAGGATTCGAACCAACGAGACACCGGGCCGCCTGCAGCAGAGCATGTGAACTTAACCACTCGGCCACGGGGCCAGCCCCTGTTACCAATTTTTAAACCACTATAAATGTTGCTTTATTGAAAATCCTTAGAGGTAAATCCTTATGGACAAATAGAATAAATTCCTAAAATTGGAATGCTTCCCAAAAATGTATGACTTGTTTTAGAAGGCTTTTGATATACACTGACAAATTGCCCTCTAGGAAAGTTGTACCAATTTACATTCCCACCCACTTATATTTGAAGCATAAAAAGCTTAAAGAAAAAAAGAAAACAAAAGGAAAAGTTCAGCCTGGGACTGTCAGGGTGAAAGTACTAAAATTAGATGCTGTAGTCCTTGGGGCTGGGGAATGGGGGGTATGGCGTTTGAATATAGAAATTTCTAAGCCTTAAAATATTTAGAGAAATTTCTGAAAAAGGTCAGAGGAACTTTTGACTAGTCAGTAGATATTCTCATAACTTTTAGTTACAAGCTACAGTGATAAATACTGTGATACTATTGAGGCTGCTTTATTGCAAAATATGAAATCAAACATTTGCGATAGAAGTAATATTAACATTGACAAGAAAATAGGAATAGCAAACATTTATTGAGGGCTTAGTATGGATCTTACAGATTCTAAAATATAAATTAAACAGTGATAATTGGATTAAGAAATCTGTTAGGAAGGTTTTTTTTTTTTTTTTCTGGGTGAGGAAGATTGGCCTTGAGCTAACAACTGTTGCGAATATTCCTCTTTTTTTTTTTTTACTTAAGGAAAATTGTCCCTGAGCTAAGATCTGTGCCAGTCTTCCTCTAATTTGCATGTGGGATGCTGCCACAGCATGGCTTGGATGAGCAATGTGTGGGTCCGTGCCCAGGGTCCAAACCTGTGAACCCTGGGCTGCCAAAGCAGAGCATGCAAACTTAACCACTACGCCACCAGGCTGGCCCCAGGAAGGATATTTCTTAATAAGTCCACCTTAGAAAACAATTTTAAATAAAAGTTTATTAGGTGCTTTTTATGCAAGGTCTCTGCCACATGGGTGTGGTCATTATTCCAGATTTACAGCTGCAGAAACTAGCGTCAGAGTCAGACCTTGAGGCAGGGTTTACATGACTCAAAGCCCACGCTCAGCCTCTGGGAGAGTACCTGACGCTGTGGGAGGTGTCACTGTGATGCTACTTGCCGGGGTCAGGCAGGCCAGGGACAGAGATTAAATAACTTTGGTTCCCTGGTCAGGAGTCGGATCCTTTCACTTCTGTTTCAGCCTTTCAGATTATGCCATGAGATAGTCAGTTTGGTACAAGTTTGTCTAAAATGTCTCTCCAATAAGTACCTGTTACTCTACCTTTTTAACATGTTGTCAAGGTCTGGGGTTTGTTGTCTTCCTTTAGAGAGTGTTGGGCTTTGTTAAATGACCTCTGGATGAGTCGATCCTTGTGAGGTTTGTTTTTATGCTTTTTCAGGGAAGGTCTGGAGTAGCCTTTACTCTAGGGGATCATTTATCCTTATAAGGTGTGACCTTTCTGGAGTCTCTACTGAAACGCCTTGGGTGATCAGTGAGGACTCTCCGCTCTAGCCAACTGGAACTGGAAATTCTCTCTGCCGCATGTAAGCCCTGGAGATTGCTGAATTAAGAGTTCCTCAGTCATTCTTTGCTAAGCTTTATGGAATTTCGCCCAATGCATGTGTGGCTGGGTATTCAGACAAGACTCAGTGGGACCCCTATGCAGGTTCCTGGAACTCTCTTTCCGCATGGCTCCTCAGGCTCCCTGCGCTACCAGCTCCGTCTCGTCAATTAGCCACAGAGCACCACTGTGCTCTGCTCTGGATCCCTCTTCTTGCACCATCGTCTGGATGGGTGTCCAAGATGAAAGACGGGCTGACCAAAAGATGCATCTCATTCATTTTCCTTCTCAGGGATCACACTCCTCTACTGCCTGATGTACAACATCTGAAAACAGCTATTTCATATCATTTGTCCAGTTTTCTAATTTTTTGAAGAGGGTAGTTAAATCTAGTCCCTGTTATTTTATCATGGCTGGAAGCAGAAGTCCATGATGGTCTTTTAACGGTCATACAACCTGCCATGAGTGGTTTTATCCTCTTAGTTATTCCCTTTGTGAAGACTGTTTAGCTTTCTTTCTTTCTTTTACTATTTTTTTCTATCTTAAACAATGCAATGAAAACCTTAATGTCTATCGTTTTCCTATTTGGATTAGTTCTTTGGAGTAATTCCCAGAAAGGAGAATCAGTGAGTCAAAAAATTATAAACACTTTAATATAATTTGAATTATATTGCCATTTGCTTTCTAAATAGACCTTCTGATTGCTTTCCAAAGTTACCAATTTACTCCATAACTAAATGAGAGATATAAGATTCATCAATATTTAGATTGCTATGATTTAAAAAAAAATCATTGCTTATTTGTAGATTTCTTTGAGCGCTGTAAAGGTTGAATATGCTTTTATGTGTATTCTTGTATTGCTTTTTTTTTATTTGTATCTTTTGCTTATATGTCCACTGGAGTGTCTGTGTTTTTCTTAGAAGAAAGGTAAATTTATTGTCTATTGTTTGCCTTTTAAATCTTTTAAAAATGTAAATATATCTGTCCATCTTTTCTTTTGTGATTTCTTCTATAGCTTGTAAGTTTTAAAAGTCTTCCCCAGGTTTGGTAAATATTAAATTATGTTTTCTTTTTATTTAAAAGATTATATTCAGTTCTTTCATTCGGCAGATATTTACCCAGCACCTCCTCTGAGCCAGTCATTGTACTCGGTAGTGGGGACATGATAGTAACGAAGACAGAAATGACCTCTGATCACGTGGGAACAGGAGAAGGTGGATATTGCAAGTGCTGTTAATCTAATTCTAGCTCCTACATGGCAGGTGAGAAGTCTATTAATAAAGCACCCTGCTGCCTATCCTTTCATCTTTTAGAGGTTTTTTTTGGTACAATAGTGTGAGATTATGGCTTAAATTAATTTTTTTTCAAATTGCCACCTATTTATTACAATATTGGCTATTGGATGGGTGTTTCCCACCTGTTGATTTGCGTTATCTTCATGACCTAGAGTCTTATCTCTATAATAAGGAGGCAGTATAATGTGTATGTTCTAGAGCCAGGCTGACTGTGTTTAGATCCTGGCTCTCCACTTACTAGCTAAGTGATCCTGACGTGTTGCTTTTCCTGTCTGAACTTTCGTTTCTTTGTCTGGTAAAGTACTATCATAGGATGATTATAACAAATTCAAAAGGATTAACATTTTTTAAATAACATAACATAACCAAAAAAGTAACTTTAGGTATGGAAATCAAGAAAAAGCTCATAAAACTGGGTAGTTTTTGTTTAGTTTTTTGCTTCTGAGCAAGGTGCAATCATATCTGCATCCTTGTGGGGAGGTGTGTATTTTTCCATTAGCTCAGTGGAAGTGAATTCCCAGCACATGTAGATAAATGGAATGTTGTGTGAGCCTGCACAACTTCAGATTAGAAATATCACGGAACCCCATCTAGTTCTTAGCTCCAGACCTCCTTGCCTCTCAGATGCCAGGTGCTTTACTGCTCTTGGGCCTTGTGATACTTTGATTTCTTCCTCTTGTCCTGACCTCAACTTCATACCTACTTTCATTCTCGCTTCTGGTCACAGTCATGGGTCTTGGCTTGTCCTGCTCCTAGATACATCAGGCTCTTTTTTGGGATTTGTCTTCCTTTTCACACTCTCAGCAAGTCCCCTTGCCTAATTTCCAAATTCATAGGGGGCAGAAGTAGCAGCTGGCTGAAGGAAGAGTGGGAAGGTGGAATGGGAGGCGGGGGAAAGGAGGGAGGGCCTGTGTCCAGTGCCCACTCTCTCCCTTGTGGTTCTCAGCTCTTCAGCAAAGGCTTTGGGGAGAACAGGGCAGACTTGAACTTGTGTAATCCTAAAATGAGTGTGTTTTCTCATTTTCAGTCCCAGCTTTAACTAGATTGTGTTTCTCCTCTGATCTGTCCATTGGTTGGCCTCTCTCACCTTCAAGTGTTGATAAGAAAGAGACAATTCTGGGGAAAGATTTCAATCTGTTTGTAGCAAACATACTTAGGAGGAAGTCTAAGAAGCAGTGGAGGTCAGTGGCTGCACCAGGAGGAAAATGTTATATTTTAAGTATTATATTTTGTCATCTCTGAGCGAAGTGAAATGAACCAGAAGGCAAATGAGAACGTAGACAGGTATGCCCAATTTGTTTTTAAGCCCCAGAAACCCGTTCAGCTTTATATCTGCTTGACTTGGAATGACTTTCAAGAAGAGACAGGCTTTTTGGCAAACTGTGTGTTCCCTCAGCTTAGTGAACTCTGCAGTTCCCAGGGCACATGTTTCAAAGTGGTGGGCCTGACATGGTCAGTGTTCAAGGCCCAGGCACCCTAACCCACCAACCTGTTTAGACAGCATTCTTGTCTCCACTGCCACCATCTCAAGCTCTGTCTCGACTGTGTGAACAGCTGCTTTCCCTTTTTCATCTGCATGCTGGGTCACACATCTGGGGACTTTCTCTCTGACTGCTCACCTTTCCTGTTCTCCAAAGCAACTGACTTGTCAAGTTTATTCACAGTAGAACAGAATCTCTATGTTGCTGCAAAAAACAGTTATCCCTGGATCCTAGAGAGTCCCACATGCAGTCTGACCGAGCTTGAGATCATCCAAGCAGCATTGCTGAAGGAGTCTCAATGTCAGTATTTTTGCTGTAGGACTGGAACCATGCTGCTGGAGACTTCAGATGGGGAATAGGAGGAGAGGCTATTCTCAGGTTCTCTGGCAAACGACGAGGAAAAATTAAGGATCGGAAAGCTTAAGGCCAAGATTATTAGCAAAGGGCCCCCTGTCAGATTCTGTAGAGATCTGCATGAGGTGGATGAGCTGGTTTTCCAGGACTGATTGGTTGCTATAGGAAAACTGTACCTCGCCACTTTAATGATTGAAAATATAGGTTCGTAAATATGGAGATAGCCAAGTCTAGCATCAGTACAAAGTTAGGTGTTTTGTCTGTCTTCCATGTGAAAGGAATTGTGAAATGATTGGAAATATTCCTTAAGCATTTAATTCATTTAATTAATATTCTTAAGCATTTAATTCATTTAAGCATTTAAAATTGTTACCATATTCCTGTAATATGCATTTCTCCATTTGAAGGTTTTTGAAACTGAAAATAAGAAAAAATAATGGATCGTGGAAGATTATTTAGGCAGTTAAGGAGCTCAGAGAAGTCTTAGGATATCTGGCAGTTAATATGTAGATCTAGAGTTAATATGTAGATCTAGAGCTAATATGTAGATCTAGAGCTAATATGTAGATCTTGAGCTAATATGTAGATCTAGAGCTAATATGTAGATCTGTTAATATGCAGATCTCAACCAGGGCTGATTTTGAGCCCAAGGGAGATCTGACGATGTCTGAAGACATTTTTGGCATCACAGTTGGAAGAGTGCTACTGGCATCTACCTGGTGGAGGTCAGCGATACTGCTACACATCCTACAGTGCCCAGGAGAGACCCCCATAATAAAGAATTATCCAACTCCAAATGTCCATAATGCCAAGGTTGAGGACCCTGATCTGAAGGGAAGAGAACTTCTGTTAATTGTCTAGTGCTTTTTGCATGTTGTCATATTTAATCTTTGAGGTTGAGCCCTGCAAGGTGGGTACTATGTTCCTGTTTTACAGATGAACAAATGAAAGCTGCTGGGTAGCAGTTAAGTGACTTACCTAATGTCACATCGCTGGTGAGGGATCATTGCAGGATTTGAACCACAGGTCCTTTGACTCCAAAATCCATGCATGTTTTCCTTCACCCTTAGTTCTCAGAGGGTAACCCATGGACCAGCAGCGTCGGCATCACCCGAGAGCTTGTTAGAAATGCATTCCAGGTCTGCTGAATTAGAGTTTGCATTTTAATAAGGTGACCAGATGATTTGCATGCACATTAAAGTTTGTGAAGCACTGACTGACATCATGCCTCTAAATGAAATGATTACCTTTATTTTTAAAAATAGTGCCTCATGGACATGTACCAGATTAAAAAGCAATATCAGTATGGCAGAGATTCTTCACCTAGGCAGACTTTGGGAGGGATCTATGATACCCTTAAAACTATATGAGAAATAGAACAATTATATGCATATGTGTGTTTTGGGGGATAGGAAGATGTCCTGGGTCTTTGATCAGATTCTCAAAGGGTTCACTGACCCAAAAAAGGTTATGAATTACTGTCATAAGGGCTCAATAACATGGGGATGCAAAATCATGGCAGGCCATGCATTCTCAAATGCTTTCAGCGATCAGGCAATAGTCCTTGTAATGTGATAGGGAGCAGATGGATCTGTGGTGGGAGAGAGTTGACTCACCTACAGTCATTCAAATTCAGTGTTGGTGGTTTGCGGGGGGTGGGGAGTTTGACCTGTGCTGGTCAAATGAAACTACCTACAAGCCAAATCATTTTGGAGTCCTGGAAAAGAATATTGTATCAATCATAACTCTTCTGGTTGCAAGTGACTCAAACTGGCTTCAGCAAAAAGGGAATTTATTAGCTTATATAACATTAAAGCCAAGGATTGGGTCTGGTTCAGCTCAGGGTTCATCCAGTGTCTCAAATGATGTCACCAAGCCCTGGTTTCTCACTGTTTCTTGCGTGGCTCTGCTATCTTGATGTTGTCTCAACCCCTTGGCTCTTCTATCTGGAGGGAAGGTGGTGTAGCAACTCCAGGTTCAAGTCCAGCAGAAATGGCTCAAAGTCCTAGCACCGAGTCTTTCTGTCTCTGATTAGCCTTACCTGGACCATATGCTTGTATCTGACTCAATCACTGATGCCAAGAGAATATGATGCTCTTCTTGGCGAATCCTGGGTCATATGCCACCTCTGGAGCTGGAGGTGGAGTCAGACCCACTGGAGTAACATGAGTTGAGAGTTGGGAGGGTGGGATCCCAAATGATAATCTGAGGCTGTTACTGGAACTAGGGTAGGGTGAGTGGATGTTGGGCAGCCAAAAATTATCCTGAATATATACTACAGGCTTGGAGTTTTAGTATATCGAAGGATTCTCCAATCCCATATCTTTTCAGCTCCTAGCTGTGTGACCTTGAGCAAATGACTTACTATTGGTAACCCTTAGTATCTTCTTCTATATACGGTCATGCACCACAGAATGACGTTTCAGTCAACCATGGACTGCATATGCAACAGTGTTCCCGTAAGATCAGTACCATATAGTGCAGGTGTGTAGGAGGCTATACCATCCAGGTTTGTGTAAGTGCACTCTATGATGTTCGCACAACATCAGAACGTATCCTCGTTGGTCAGCGACGCATGACTGTAATGGGTTAACATTAACGACCTTGAGAGTAATGATGTGTGTAAAGCACCTAACAAGAGTGCCTGTCATGTATTAGGCAGAGAGTAAATAGTTAATGAGAATAAATAATAGCAAAAGAGTCCTGGAAGAATATATACATTTGGCTAAAGCATGAGATATGGCTGATAGTGATGTTCTTCGACTAATCTCAGTCTGAACTGATTGATGTTTAATCAGTTGATTAAACGTTTGCTACTTTGTTCAAGAATCAAGACTCTGTGTATCTGGTTTAGGGACAGGTTATTTCTCCATAGTATTTTCCTTAGTCTTCGGTTTTGATTATTAATGAAAGATTAGTTTGTTTTAGATTTTATTTTTGAATTTATAATATGTGGACTAAATATCTGAATTAGAAGGTGCAGAATGGATGGATTATAAAAAAGGCTTTAGAAAGTAGTGCTAGATTATTTTTCTTTTGGATCTTTGACACCCGTTAATCACGCAGGTGGTTCTAAAATCTCACAGCTGGGGTAGCAGTAGGCCATTTGGGCAGCTGGTAGTTATTGTAAGGCAAGGTGGAACTATCAGTTCATACTCTTGACCCTTAGAAGCACTTCCGAGGTCATTGGGGATACCTGAGATTAGTGGGTGAGGTTCAAGCTTAGCTCAAGAGACCCATTGGACTGTGGGGTCATCCCAAATCCTGTCTAAGATTTTAAAATTTGAAGCTGACCATGGCCAGACAGTATGTCCTCCAGGTCTGTTCCGGCCCTAGCCTGAACCACAGGGCCGCCCAGTTAACTGTGGAGGTACAAGGTGAGTAGCTTGGGAACCTACCACGCTAACCCACCTGGTGTTCCTTTCCCTACATAACAGCTCCTCCCCACCCACACCCCCATTAAAAACCAACCAACCAACCAACCAACCCTGGGGAACATAGGTGTCTCCAGAAAAAGGAGGGTATTTTGGTAGTCTGGAACACCCTGACTTGAGTTAGGAAATAAGTCTACAATCACGGTAAGTTGAAAATGGGAGGAATCTCAGAGACGGTCCAATTGTCTGGCCCTGCCCTTTATTTTACCAGAGAGATTGAGGGACTTGCCCAATGGCAGGGTGGCAACTGTACCCATATTTTTCATTGTTTCAGAGCATCTTATCCTAAAAATAAACCCCACATCCCCAGCCCCTACCGTGCATTGACACACGCACATACCCCACAAGATTGAATTAGGTAACTTCATTTTAGCTAACACTCTGAAAAGATGAGGGAATATATGTAGCAAATCCATTTTTTTTTTTTTGCCCCTGTCATTTTGAGGTCATGAAATAACTTAGAATCCTAAGTAAGATTTCATGTACAAATAGCATTAGGAAGACGAAATTGCTTGCTGTCATTAGAATAAAGAATGGGCTGTGAAATATGGGGCCAACACAGAAGGGAGATGATACAGATATGGAAGGGGAGATAGGGCATTCGTAATAACTGTGTGTAACTGAAAATGTGAAACTACAAATCTAAGATATTAAAACTTATCTTTTTGACTGTAAAGACCACAAGCACAACTTTGAACATTTCTGTCATGAAGCGTTCCCTGAGAAAGTGCGAGCAAGCATTTGTTATTACCAAGTAATCAAACAGGACCTTTGACTCTTGTAAAGATTTGCCTTAAAGGGTGTGGAATGTGATTTTAACAGTGTCACAGCAGGTTCCAGTTTAGACTGTTCTCAGGTAAGATGTCAAGAAATCCCAAGCCTTTTCACTGGGCTCAAGCAAAACAGTGTGACTTTAGTCAATGTGATCCCCCAGATTTGGAGTATCTTCCCTTACTTCGTCTGTGCCCAGCCCTTCCTGCAAGAGAGCCCCTGAAAGCCAGCCGTGGGTTAGAATTTCCATATCAGATGTCATTCTGCATCTGCAAAGTTTTCCTGGCTATTCCACTCACCTTCTTCCAGTCTCCTCAAGAAGATTATACACCCTGGGGGGCAGAGAGCTTGCCTCCCTTTTTCTCCCTTAGATCAAAGTTGGTCTAGTAATTCTTGACAATGATGGAATGACTTTAAGGAGAAGAAATTAGATTAGAAAATATGAATAATGCATCTGTACAGTATTGTATATTTTACAAAGAGCTTCCGCGTACATCAGCTCATTATTAATTATATTAAGATATTGAGCAACACATTAAATACCTACTATGTACCATATTATTATTTGATTTATTACTATTGTTTTATTATTATTGTTATTATTATTGTTTGTGTGGAAGGAATCAAGTTTTCCTGCCCAAAGTATGCACTCCTTCATTGTTTTATCCGGTGTCCTCTACATGAGAACTCCTATATCGTTTCCCATCCTGAGTAGTGACATACTCCGTTTGCCACTCGCAGGCGTGAAGAGGCTGGGGCATGAAGTACGAACTGGGGTTGTCCTGGGGTCCCTCCCAGTCTCATCCCTAGAAATGGGGAGGTTCATAGAATAGCTTTATTTCTTCCATCCTCATCCTCCAGTTCTCACTACAGGTCTCTGTTCTGTGAGTGCTCTGTGGTTTGACATGAACCCACAGCGGCTGGGATGGCTCCAGGCTCTCCTTCACTATCTCTTCTCCTGTCTCAGCATCCACCATTTTAGCCCAGTGAGGCACAGAGCTACCAACATTCTTGCAGTTCTGGGAACCCATGCCAAGAGGAAGACAATTTATTTGGTTAATACAAAACGGCCATCAGTCAAGGTTTCTAAGAGGACAAGAGTTTGAAAGCTGTAGGTCACACGTTAAAAATCTTAGGTTTGAATCGGCAAATCTATAGAGACAGAAAGTAGGTTAGTGGCTGCCAGGGGATGAGGGTAGAGGGGAAACCGAGAATGACTCCTAATGGGTGTGGAGTTTCTTTTTGGGATGCTGAGAATGTTCTCGAATTAGATGATGGCGATATTTGTACAACCTTGGTACTTTTGAGCAGAGCAATGACCTATATGACACATTTGACAAGCTCACTCTGGCCGCTTGGCTGAAGATAGACTGAAGGAGGGCAAAGGTGGAAATAGGACACAAAATCAAATTCTACCATTCAAATTTGATGGTGAAGTATTTAAATCAATAAGGCACTGATTCCTAATTCATATTAATGGAGATGGAATTCTAATGAAATAACTAATATTGAATGATCCTCTTTTAGGTTTCTTATTTCAATGGGTTTTCAGACCTCTTTCTTTGCTGAACCTGAATGTTGGGTTTGTTTATTTCATTTCGCTCACTCATTCGACTGTTTATGGTCAAGTACTGTGCCAGACACTAACTATCCGATAGTGAATGAGGTAAGCCTGGTAACTGACCACACAGAACTTACATCAATGAAAATCCACTAGACACGTATTTATTAAAACACAAGTATGTAAGGAACGGGCTGGAGTCTAAGTACAGTGATACCTGGGAATCTTCTGCATATCCAGAAAAAACTAAACAACTGGACAAGTTATATTGTGCTCATACCAGTTCAAAGAGATCGTACTTCTACAGTACTATAAGCCAAAACGCCGCAGTAGAGGAGCGGATTACTCAGTGAGTCTCTGAGAACTATGGTAATTGTGTAGGATTTCTGATGTCATGGTCATCAGAATTGATGGGAATCCTTCACATATGAATGCTTCAATGTTTTATTCTCTCTTAACATGATGTTATATGGAGGACCAGTCTGGTGGTGGTGGCAGTGACCCCCTAAAGGGATGGCCAGGGCCGAGATGAAGGCAGTGGACCCTCGTGGCGGAATCTCCCTGAGCCTTTGGGCAGGTTGGCCCAGGTTCAAATTGGACAACCCTAGGATCTGCGTAGCTGGAAGGGTCTTCTAAGGTTGCTGTCTCTCTACTCTCCCAATTTTACAGAGGACAAAGCTAAGGCCCAGACAGCAAATGACTTATTTGGAGCCAATTGAGGTCAAAGTTGAGAGACTAGAATTTCCTATCTCTTAAGACAAACATATGCAGGAAAATTTTCCCTTCCTTCCTCCTTTCTTTTCTTCCTTCCTTCCTCCCTCCCTCCCTTCCTCCCTTTCTTCCTTCCTTGCTCCTTTCACCAAATGTTAATCGAGTACCTTTATGTGCCAGGCACTATTCTAGGCAGCAGCCATACAACAGAGAACAAAATGGACAAAAGAGCTTACCCTCATGGAGTTTTCAGGCTATTGGAGAGAGGGAAGGACAAAGAGTTAACTAACTAAACAAAAGATGGAGAACGATTGATGATGGTAAGTTCTATGGAAAATAGAGCAGAGAAAAAGGGGAGAAGGAGGAAGAAGGTGCTCACTGGAGTGAGGAAAGCGAGTGCCTGGTGGGCCACTTTTGGTAAACAGCTGGGCACAGTAAGATACAGCAGGTTTCCCTGTTTCGCAAATGTGATGTTTGTGGGCACAGAGGGGTCCTGAGACACTTGTAGAAAGAAGCAGTGTGTGTGTGGGGGAACTGTTAGGATTTTAACAGTGTAGCCTGGGAAAGCCTCACTAAAAAAAGACATTTGAATAAATACCTGAAGGAAGGAGCCAGGCGGGTATCTCAGGGAGAGCATTCCAGACAAGGGGATCAAGGGCACGGTCTCCAAGGTAGGATGTGCCCCTCAACTATCGCCCCTCCTATGTAATTCTGTCACTGTTTTTGAGTGTGGTCATTTACTCACTCATCCAGCCATTCGTTGGTTACAGAATATTTTTGGTTGCCTGTTGTGTGCCAGGCACTGTTCTGGGTTCTGGGGATAGAGATAAATAAGGTCATGGCTCCTAGACAAGTGATGCACTGGTTGAGGAAGATGGATAACACATAAAAAGAAACATATCAAGTCATGATAAACGCCATGCAGAGTGATGTGATGAGGTGACAGGTGGTTATCTAGGTTGCATGGTCAGGAGCTAGGTTAGGTACTATGTTAGACTAACTAACTCTAGTGGCTATAACAAATAAATCCCCTATCAGTGGCTTCTCGAATGGAGGTTTATTTCTCACTCATGGAACAGTCCAGTATGGGGTTTCTAGTTGGGTAACACTTGGCTTTCCTCCATGTAGTGATTTGGGGACACAGGCTCTTTCCATCTTCAGACTCCGTCATCCTCTGAGGCCTCAGAGTCCTCTGCTTTTGGCTAGAGCAAGAGGAAAAAGAGTGGAAAAGTCACACCTGTTCCTTTAAAGTCTCGGCCTGGCTGTGAAACACATCACTTCCACTCCTGTTCTTTTAGCAAGAATTTGGCCATCCTGGGCCCACACGGCCACACTGGGAGTCAGGCAGGGATAGAAAGCCAACCCCACCATCTGGAAGGGGAGCGTGGACTTCTGCAGAGAAGGTAGCCATCCCTGCTACACTCTCCAGGGAGATCTCATGGACGAGCAGGAGCCAGCCATGGGGAGATCAGAAGAAAGAACATTCCAGGTAGTGGGAACAGCTAAGGCAATACAGGTTCTAAAGTGGAAACAAAATGGAGTGTGTTAGGAAGGGAAAGAAGGCCAGGGTGGTCGGACTCTGGTGGGCTGCAGGGGGAGTTGTACCGGATGAAATGGGGGTGAAGGCCGGGCCACTTCATATCTGGGCTCTGTAGGCAGAATATTAGGTTGGACCCTACCAAGTGCAATGGGAGGCCAGTGGAGGGTTTTAAGCAGGGGGAGTGACATGAATTGATTGACATTTTTAAAAGATCGCAATCAGTCTGACGAGTGGAAAATGGACGTAGGGGAGCAGGCATGGAGGCAGGAGCCCTTGTTCGGGGCTACTGAAATGGTCCAAGCAAAAGATGGTGGTGGCTTAGAGGAGGGCAAGAGCAGTGGAGGCAAGGGCTTCGGATGGATTGAGAATTTGCTGAGGAATTGAATGTGGGGTTGAGGGAAAGGGAGGAACTGAGGACCACTCCTAGTTTTGGGCTTTGGGAAACCAGATGGATGGTGAGGGCTATTCACTGAGAGGGGACAGCATGGGGGGGGCAGCAGGATTGGAGGGGAGTCAAGCGTTCTCCTTTGGACGTGTGACATTTCAGATACAAGATGTGGACAGGGAGTGATAACAATGGTGTAGGCTCTGCATCGGGCCTGCCTGCGTTCTAGAAGCAGCTGGGGAGCCCGACCACCTGCGGTCAAGCCCCACACCACTGCTTATTAGCTGTGCGACCTCGGGTGAGTTATTTTAACTCTCTGTGGCTCAGTTTTCCCATTTGCAAAATGTGGATAATAATAATAAAAAATTGTCCTTATAGGTAGTTGAGAGCATTAACAAGATAAAGTATGAAAAACTAAGACATTTAGCACAGTGCTTGGCGCCTAGTAAGCACTGATAAATATTAGCTATTATTATTATTGTTATTAGCTGCCTGCTTGTGTTGACATGTTTGTGGGCGTCTGACTCTGTCTGCTCTGGGGAACTCCTCCCTCAATTGAATTTGGGGAATGTGTTCGTCTCCCGCAGGGCATGTACCCGTGTGCCTCCGGGTACCGAGGGAGTGTGTGGGGCCCAGGGTGAGTTTTGATGGATGTGTGTTATCTCCGTATGAGGGGACAGATATTTGAGCTCCTTTCTGTGTGTGTGGTGGGTGTCCGTGAGTAAACACGGTGAACATGTGGGCACGAGTGCTCTGTGGTCGCGTTTCTCAGCGTGTGTAAAGTGGGCAAAATCAGAATCAGTAGCAGCAGGTGTGACTGTCTCTATAAGAAGGCGACAGTGCTACTCAGGGACATCCCAAAGGTGTCAGCTGGCCAGGCTGATGCTATAACTCAGTCATACATGCCCAATTGTGATTTTATTCCCAAAGTGAATTGTTATTTTAAAAAGTGTGTTTTTAGATGCTGGAAGCTCCTAATAGAAACAGCTGCCATCTTTCAAATAAGCAGATCTTTAGGCTGACAACAACAGTGAATAAGCTCGGGAACAGCCTGGGCATCCTTGACAGCCAGGCGGTCCCTGCCATCCCTGAAAGCACAGCCCTCCTCGTTGACGGAGGAGGCCGAGGGAAAGGGCTGGGGTTCTGACTTGGCCGCCTGCATTTTCACTTCCGGCTCCGCTACTTACTAGCCGTGTGCTCTTGGGCAGTTTACTAAAGCAATCTGTGCCTCAATTTCTCATCTGTAAAATGGGGATGGGATTAATAGTACCTATCTCACAAGGCTGTGTGAGCATTAAGAGATAATACATGTAAAGAACTTAAAGTGTACCTGGCACACAGTTGTCATTAGTATTATTATTGCTGTTATTTGTTATTTATTATTCCTCACGGAGCTAGAGAAAGAGGCAGGGAGTGGGGGACTGCTGAGGGAGACAAGAGACTCCTATTCTTTAGCTCGACTAAGGAGAGGAGGATGGCGAAGCGAGAGAGTTTGCAGCTGTGGCCGCTGCAGCCGGGAGGAAGCGGGGGCGAGACAGCCGGCTGGCCCCACGGTCATTTAGCACTAAGCTGGGTTGCATCTGGTTGAGGTGGATGTGGGCAGAGGAGAAGGCGTTGCTGCTGAGAACACAGCCGGGCCCCAGAGGTCAAGCGCTTGGAGCAGACTCAGCTTCTTTGCAGAGCGCATTTTCCTGTCGCCCACCTCAGCTGTCTGCAGCTGCAGCTCCTGAGCAGCTGTGAGCCAGGGGCCCTCCCTAGCAGGGACACCAAAACGCCTCTGCTGCCTGTGCCAGCTCTCCTGGCCCCCGTGTCCCTCACCTGCCTTGCAGGCAGCTGATGTCCCTTCTGTGACCTGCTTTGTAGAAGGTCAGAGAAGAGTCGCTGACTTTCTTACTGACGTGCTTCCTCACCCTGTTACTCCTGTACGCTGGTGGCAGCTCTGAATAACAGTGAGTTCCATTTATTGAGCTGGCTTTCTGAGTGCCAGGCACGGTGCTAAGGGCTTTATCAGCACCTCATTTAACGCTCTCAACATCCAGCATCATCGTCCCAGATAAGGAGACTGAGGCTCAGAATGGCTGGTCACGCAGCTTCCTGTGGGTAGAGCACGGAGTTCAAACGCCGGTCTTCGTTGAGTTCAAAGGCCCTGGTCCCCGTGACTGCACCGTCTTGCCTCCTTGAGCCAACAGAGGGACATCGCTCTTTGGGGTGATTTGCATCTGGTGCTCTCCCAGCATCGGTTATCAGGAGAGTCTGCACTGAAGTCAGTGGTGTGGAATGGGCGGAAAGACTAGTAGGGATCCTCCACAGGGTTTCCCAGGCCTGCACCCCGGGCCCTGCTGACTCCTCCAACCTCATCTCTCACCCTTTGTTCCATGAGGTTGATCTCCTTGGAGCAGCCAGTCACTTCTGTCCCTCCGTGTCCGTCCACTCAGTTCCCTTTTCCTGGAATGCCCCTCCCTTTTCTGAGATCAGTGACATCCTCCTCCCTCTTAAGGCCTATTTAAATGTCACCTTCTGTAGAGGAGGGGCTAATGGGTATTTCTCTCCCTCACCCTCAACTTTGACCAGGTGGCAAGGATAGCCCTAGTCACGTCATATTCTAGTTTACATGGCTGACTCCCTGCCAATACTGTGAGTTTGCCTGCCTGGTCCAGGTGACATACACACGGCCCTGCCACTTTCCATTACATAGTCTCCCTCTGCAGTCCTGCGAGTGCAGGGAACCATGTGTAATTCACTGGCCGTTGTCATACCCAGTGCCTGGCACAGAGCCTGACACATAGAAGGTTCTCAATAAATTCAAGTTGAATGATGAGAGACAATACGGCCAAACAAGTGAAAAAGTTAATCACTAAGTCATTTTGTTACAAAGTATCATAGAATTATATCAATTAATTTTTTTCTCTGCCCATAAGTTTTCCTATCTGAATAGGGTGTTTAAACACTTGAGATGTGATCATTTAAATTGGGCAAATGGGCCACCGTCCTTTAGGAGTGACGGTTTGGTCTTGCCAGAGTAAAGAGGACTGTTTAGGATCATTTTCCAAGACTAGCAATGCTCACTTTATCTTCAACATCATGTTGAGGAAAAATAATTCTAATCACCCAAAATGTGATTTTAAAAACCCTGAACATCTGCTTTCCTTTGTATACAAAGAGATAAATCCATAAGCATCATCTTTGAGTATTTTTTTGCCTAGGATTGTTTTTTAATGATTATTATTAGTGATATTGTGCTTTATGATTGTCAGGCTGTGTGTATTTTTGGAGGTTCATTCGCCTCCATTTTGTCATTTAACCTCGATACCGGCTTTGTGAAAGAGGTGAACAACCCATGCCTCCCATATGTGACTCCTAATGAACCATATATGCCAAGAAATAGTGACCCACACAGCTTGAAAACTCAAAAATAATATTCTTTAGGAGCCGGCCCTGTGGCCGAGTGGTTAAGTTCATGTGCTCTGGTTCAGCGGCCCAGGGTTTTGCCGGTTCGGATCCTGGGCACAGACCTAGCACTGCACATCAGGCCATGCTGAGGCAGTGTCCCACAGAGCAGGACTAGAAGGACCTACAAGTAGAATGTACAACTACGTACTGGAGGGCTTTGGGGAGAAGAAGAAGAAAAACAAAAAGGTTGGCAACAGATGTTAGCTTAGGGCCAATCTTAAAAGAAAAAGTAGTATTCTTGAAATGACTAGTTGTTGTTTGAAGAAAAACTGTTAGAAAAATAAGTATATTTTAAAAGCTCCTGATGATCTCTGTGCTCAGGTCCCGTCATCTCTCTAGTCCTCAGATTCCTCATGTGCCAGTAAGGGGTTTGGACTAGACTTGATCTCTAAGAACACTTGATGCTCTGAAATTCTGTCATTTAAGGTCTGAAATCTCAAAATTACCCATATTTTAAAGATTTTTTTTTAAATAACCTTCCACAGATAGAGCATTAAGATTAATTTCTCTCTTCCCATTCTTTTTTTTAAGGATTGGCACCTGGGCTAACAACTGTTGCCAATCTTTTTTTTTTTTTTTTCTGCTTTATCTCCCCAAGCCCCCCTGTACACAGTTGTATATCTTAGTTGCAGGTCCTTCTAGTTGTGGGATGTGGGACGCTGCCTCAACGTGGCCTGATGAGCGGTACCATGTCCGCGCCCAGGATCCGAACCCTGGGCCGCCGCAGCAGAGCGCGCGAACTTAACCAGTCGGCCACGGAGCTGGCCTCCTCTCTTCCCATTCTTGAAAAATACTTTTCACTGTGTGAAACAAGCTCAAATGTTATCTTTTTTGCTACCATCTCCTCCTTTATGTCCCATATTCATATATAACTTTTAAGTCCTTGATTTTATGGTCATTTTCTGATATAACAATATCTTTAAAAATCAATACACTTAGTTATAAAATAAATAAGTCCTGGGGATGTAATGTACAGCATGGTGACTACAGTTAAGAATACTGGCTCCTATATTTGAAAGTTGCTAAGAGAGTAGATCTGAAAAGTTCTTATCACAAGAAAAAGAAATTTTGTGCTATGTATGATAATGGATGGTAGCTAGACTTATTGTGATCATTTTGCAGTGTACACAAATATCCAATCATTATGTTGTACACTTGAAAGTAATATAATGTGAGATGTCAATTATACCTCAATAAAAAAATCGATACAACCCCCTACTGTCATATAAAAGATGTAGAGAAAGTAATTTATTATAAAATAATAAGTATTTCCACATGGATCTGCTCAGACATGATTCCCATGGAAGACACCATGGAGTGGGAGGTGCCTACCTCTATATGGAAAACGACCACGAAAGGAATAGCTATACAGGTAGACCGAAACGGGTGTGTTGTATTCAAGGCTCAAACATCATGAGCAGTATTGCTATCAGGGTCGTGATTTTCTGAAATTTCTGAACAAATCTTGTTATCATTTCAGACAAAGCAACATCTAATCTTCTATCAGTTTATATGGCAGTTGCATCCTAGAAAATTCAATGTGTCTCAAACCCGCGCAAAAAACACTTTGTGTTTACATGTAGAATGCAGTTGGTTTCTAGGCTGGGTAATTATAAAGTTTCCCCCCTTATGTGACCATCTGACAGAAGATGTGGAAGTCAGGCAGACCCCGGGCCAGGGCTTCATTGTGTGTGACTGTCCTGGGTTGTGGGATGTCCAGAATCCCTGGAACACCTGCTGAGCTCCACCGCTCTAAGCAACTGCCTGTTTCTCGAATGTTCATGTGCTTTCCCACTTCTGGGCCCTTCCCTGTGCCTCCTCTGGCTTGATATGCCCTTGCCTTCAACTCCACCTGTGCCTTCGCCACGGCTCATCTCAAATGTCTTCTGCACGGAGCTTTTCTTCCTTGTGATGGTTCCGCATCAAACTCCCGTAGCCTTCAGACTCTTTTTTGCCGTGAAATGTGGTTATTTGTGTACAGAACCCATTTCCACTCCCCTTAATCCTTGACTTTATAATATGGATCATTTTATCTCCTCTATCTCCCGGGCATCTAACACAGAACCTTGCACGTAATAGGCAACCGATAAATATTTGTTAAACATAATTATTCTCAGTGACTCTAACAGAATCGTAATGCATCTGAGAGACTTAATCCAATACAGCTTCTTTGCATAAGTTGATATTCAAGATTCTAATATGCCTTAATTTCTCTGGAATATATTGCTTGTGAAAAACAAAAGCAAGACAGAAGTTGTGTGTGGTAAAATGCTCTTAGAATATTAGGCAGTTGATTACAATTTTGGGTTGCCACTACTAAGTCTTTTAATCACAATTTCAAAGTTAGTCCTTCCAAATTACTTCCTTTACCCTTTTCTGGTTCATAACTTAATTCTCCCTGGTAATTTCTAGAATCCAAGGTCTGGGGTCCAATACTGTGGGTAGAGTAATTTAAGATTGGTTATGTTAGGTTTAATATTGGCTAGGACCAAAGAGACTAGGCAGTGGGTGGGAGATGCTGTGTCTGTGTGCACTGCTGGACCACTCAGGGTGGTGGCCGTGACCCCTAAACAGGCACCTGATGTTAAGGGGCCGCTGAAATTCACAGAGCATGTAGCCTAACTTCTCTTTCTTCCCATCCAACTCTTTGTAACATGATCTATTTTTGCATTTTGGAAAATGAGAGTAATGCTTTGAATCTTACAAAATATTTTTTAAATAAAATCCTGAAAATGTATAGGAGACATCTGGTCGTAAATTTCATTATCCCTTTTGGGTTGAACATTTTGAGGCTGCTAATCACACATATACATATATATATCAGCTGTACAGCTGTGAGTAGCACTCACTGTTCCCAACCCTTTCTGCCTCCTCATCCCATTAGCATATTATAGCAATGATGGAAACATTGTCACCTAATTTGAGCAAATTTCTATGCTGTCGGTATTCAGCTTGAAACTGATATTCTTATGAAGACTCAAATGTCCTGGTCTTTTCACTTCTTGTAGAAGTGTTGATTGCTTCTATCAGTTTAAAGCCATATATCCTTGTACTAGATGGAATCGAAGACGTGATTGGCATTCATGAGATTTCAGAATAGAAGTGAATCTCTTTTAAAATAATATCTATTTTATAAAAAGAAAACTGCATAATTTAGAATTACGTAACACCTTTCCATTGCATCGCATATCTATAGTTATCGCCAGCATTGCTTATAATTGCTGCGATATATTTTATTGAACGAATGCTTATGTAGCACTTACAATGGCCAGGCACCATTCTAGGAATTCTAGAAATATTAAGGCATTTAATTCTCACAATAACCTTATGGAAGAGAGACTGTGATCATCATTCCTGTTTACACAGAAGGGACTGAGCGTGGAGGTGTTAGATGGCTTGTCGAAGGTCCTAAGGTAGTGGTGGACTCGGAATTCAGACATGGGCAGTCTTGTTCTAGACACTGTGGCCTTTACCCATGCGTGGTCCTGCTCTGTGTTGTATGCTTTGATCCGCCTCATCCACACTGATTTTGCACAAATCAAATCCCGTTGTCTGGTTGCTATCTTTAGTTTTTCTCCTGTTCGAAGTGATATTGGATCAATGGAATCTCTAATATTTCTTAGTATCAGTCATTATTTTGTGAAGCATTTGCTCTAAAACTTAAAAATATATCTAATCAGCAATTGATGTAAGTAATCTATGTTTCTCATAGAAAATATGATGAAGAAGAGAAGATAGAAAAGTAACTATGCCACAGTCTCACCCGTGTTAAACATTTCGGTGAGTGGCCTTCTTTTCCCTGTGGATGTCTATATACACAGAGATGTTGGTGCAGATGAAGTTACACATCATATTGTTTTGTAAGCTGCTTTTTAATTTAATCCATGGCAACCACCATGCATTCAACAAATAATTGTTGAGCACTTACTATGGGAAAAGCACTGTGAGCAGAGACAGATTTGGTCCCTGCAAAGAAATAAAGCTTTCATTCTAGTAGGGAATGGCAGATATTAATGATATCACCACACAAATAAGCATAAAATTGGAACTGTGACAAGTGCTGTCAAGGATCAGTATGTTGTATCATGAGAGCCTCTAACGGAGGGACTTGACCTTTGGAGAAGGCCTCCTGGAAGACGGGTTGCAGCAGAGCTCTGCAGGAGCAGGGATGTCCAGGCAGTTACCGAGGCTGTCTGGTGCAGTGGTTAGGAGCCTGCCTCTGGAGCTGGCCTCTGGGTGTGAATGCCAGCTCTGCTGCTGACCATCAGAATGAATTAGAAAAGACCTTTAGCCCCGCTGTGCTTCAATTTCCTCCTCTGCCTTTCTAGAGTGTTCTTGGGAGGACAGAATGAGTTAGTGGGTTAAAATTATACCCGGGATTTAATTTATAGAGAGATGACTAAGTGATGGCATGGGGAAGCCAAGGCCATTGAAAGAAGGATTCATTACTTATATTTCCTGAGAGGAGACACAGCACGCCACACAGGGCCCCAGGGGAAGTATCAGGATGGTCAGGAGGCAGAAGACAGGAGCCAGGGGAAAGTGGAGGCCAGATCCTTCCCTGGGGTTTCCAGGGAGAAGGCAGGGCAGGGCTGAGGAAGCAGCTTAGGATCGGCTAGGTTGAATAATTCTGGCAGGCTCTGGGGATATAGGGGGATAGACAACTATCCCCAGTGGTCTGGTCCCTGGCCCTGGGATGATTTGGGGCAGGGGAAATACTGGCTTGGTGAGAGTTAGGTGAGGAAGTGGGTGGGGGCATGGTCTGGGATTGGCAGGTCTGTGTGTAAAAGGCACATTCCAGGTAAGCTGTCCACCACCCCAGGAATTAGCTGGCCTAGGGAGGTGCAGTCTCTCCACAGATCTGTAAGGCCCCTGAGAGATGTCAAAACATCGGAAGATGGGGTGGGCCCAGTAGTGTAGTGGTTGGGTTCGCCCGCTCCACTTCGGTGGCCTGGGGTTTGCGAGTTCGGATGCCAGGTGTGGACCTACACACAGCTCATCAAGCCATGCTGTGTCAGTGTCCTACATACAAAATAGAGGAAGATGGCCACAGATGTTAGCTCAGAGACAATCTTTCTCAAGCAAAAAAACAAAACACAAACCCCCCCAAAATTGTAAGATACAGATAATAAAAAACTATAACTAATACAGTGAGTACCTGAAGACATACTCAACACAGTGTCTGGCTCAGAGTAAGCAGTCAGTATGTGATAGTTGCTATTATTAGGCAAAGAGGGGTGGGAAAGTCTGTTAAAGGAATCTAGAAAGATCTTCTTAGATGTTTCTTTTATTCAAAAATAAAAGTGTTTCTCTTGTGACAGTATTGTTGCACAAAGCCACAGTTCATCATAAATCACTGTTTCCCTTTGCAGTCGAATGGTTCACTTTGCACTCTCTCAGGTTTCCTTCAGCCATCGCTGTAGGTCGTTCTTTAGAAGTCTGCGATTTTGTTAAATTACTTGCTTGTAGGAACCTCTTTTCAGAGTCCACATTTGTACTATCAAGTTCATAGCAGATCAGTGAGTCAGCCAAATACAGTTCTATGAAGTGTGAATTGGTATTTTCTTATCACCATATTGCTTACCGTCCACGTTTCTATTAATAACCATAACCCCAACCCTTACCCTATACTTACTCCCTACTCCCCCTACTCTAAGTTTAAAAACCATCAGCAAAGTGGTTTTAAAGTCTTTAAAGTTTTCAAATGTCTTTGACTCTCTCCCTCAGGCAGAAGATTTTTCTTGGCTGCCATGCTCGCTGTCTCCTAATTGCAAATTTGTCACGAGCCCCGTCTCCTCCAGCCTGTCCTACATGTTGCTGTGGGCCCACCAGGTGTGAGGACAGTGGAACTCATTGGCACAGGAGATGAAGAAGCAAAACTAAACATCTTTAGACATCATCTCTCCATTCCCAACAAAGACCCCTTCCCACAGAGCAAACGCTGAGGCAAAAAATGAACCTGAATCCTTTATAGCTCACAATGCCAGCAAATGAAGTGAAAGAACGCAGACGCTACCGAAATGAGCTTCATGTCTGAAGGAGGACTTGGACGTGATCTCGTTTGAGGAGCTCTGAGAATTAATTCTGAAACGCTGGATTGAAGACTACAGTTGGACTTTTAAACAAAAAAGGCAAATTCAGACACTGCAACTTCAGAAGAAGGTAGGCCTTGGCTGGTATTGACAACTTGGTGGGAATCCAGGGGAGAAAGATGTATGGTGGACCCCCACCCAGGCGAGGAGGGTCCAGGGATAGGATTGTCAGGGAACATATAGGATACCCAGTTAAATTTGAATTTCAGATAAACAACAAAGGGTCTTTCAGTATAAGTATATCCCAAATATTGCATGGGACATACTTATACTAATGTGTTGTTTATCTGAAATTCAGATTTAACTAGATTCTCTGTATTTTTATTTGCTAAATCTGTTAACTCTATCTAGGGATCTGTCTGTGGCTGACTGCAAGGAGACCTGTATTAGGCATAAATTTCAGTCACATTTTTCAGGGGCCTAAGAAATGGACCTTTATTATTCTATAATTCAATTTCATCTCTCTTTTGAGCCTACAGTCGAACTGACGGCAGAAACCAGGTTAATTCAGGTTAGCTCCATCAGTTCAGTTTATTTTCAGTCAATTCAGGATTTTTTTCAGTCGAGTGAGGATTTGTGTCCTGCCTGTGTCGCCATTGGGTTGAGCTTAGATCTGAGGGCCTTGATGCTGGGTGTCCTTGGTTGTCGTCTGTCCCTTCTGTCTTCCACTGAGGTGGTCACAGCTCCAGATGGTCCACAGACACTGACGTCCTCCATTGTTGGCATCCTCTGGGATGCCTGTGTTCCCCTCTGTTTTTGGACCCTTCAGTCTGTGCTGCCATCTGCTGCCACATTCCCTCATCCCAAGGTGAGGAGGCCCCCTTGCTCAGCAAACTTCTGCATCTTCGGGAGCCTGCAGGCGTGTAGGTATTTCACACTCCTGACAGAAAATGTCAGCTGTTCCCTGCGGCACTTGGAGGCCTGGGCCCTATAGGTTTCCCCTGTGGTCCCTCCCCACGGCGATTTCTCCTCTCTGGTTCTTCCTGGAGACATTGGGAGACCTGCAGAGCTGCTGCCGTCCTGGCCTCCGATGGGAAGCCGAGCTCAGGTCCTCCCTACTGTTGGGCCCCAGGTGCATCTGCTGAGTCGATGTCTCCCTGCCCACAGCTGGCTTGGGTCCGGGGTGGGTGAGGCACGGGCCCCTCACAGAACCCACTGGAGCAACTCACGGCAGGGCTCTCTTCCCTCACCCTCCCCTACGCCTTTCTCAGGTCAGCAGAATCTCTCTCCTTCCTGGGCAGGATAAAACGACCTCTTCAGCTCATCCTGTAATTGTCTGGGTCTGTTGTTTGTGGTAAAAAATTTATTCCACGAGTTGGTCAGGAACTTGTCTTTCGAGATTCAACAATCAGGCTTTTGAGTCAAAGCTTGTTCTCGCCAGCTACTGTCTCTGCTGTGAGCTTCAAAAGCCTCTTTTGAAAAAGGTGAGTTTTCCTCTCTTCATTTCTGCTACATAACAACCTTCTCTTAAGGGCACGAATTTAGAATGGAGCAGGGAGGGGGAGGTGGGGGTGGGGAGAGAGAAGCAGAAAATACTTGGAATGAAAGACACATTGCTGTGTCTTCCCCCACTTTTGCTCTAGAGTTTGCATTTCTGCAAAGAAAATTGATTTCAAATTTAGTATGCCCTCCCCACCCACAAGCGGGTGGAAACAAGGTCTGTGTGTACCCCAAGGAGAGTCACTCAGGCGAGGTGGCCCACGGCGGTGCCATGGCTGTCCCTATATCTCTGGGATGTGCAGGAAAGCCCAGGCCCCCTCATTTTCCCAGGTGACCTTCCTCCTCCCAGCACTGCCCACTGACCCCACTCAGGCCCCGGGGCTCAGCCACAAGTACAGGAAGAGCTTGGTCAAACTGGGGTCATCCTCAGAGGAAGCTGGGGCTGAATTGCTGCCTCTGCTTAAAGATTCCAGGTATTTTGGGCTCGTTCCCCAATCCTAGCAGAGGAAATACATTTAGAATGATAGACCTTTGTAGTCATTTCTCTCAGTTGTCTTAAGGATCTTAGTGTTGGTTGATCGTAAAGCCAGTGGGTCTGGTGGAAACATCGAAGAGTCAGGTGAGGAAGGAATAGCCGGCCCCAGTGGTGTCTGGGAATGTGTGTCAGGACAGCATTCAGACAGAAAACCCACTCACACCCATAGATGCAAATCTGATGATGGGAAATCTTAACAAAGACGGCTCAGCAGAAATGCTAAGCGTAATGATCGGAAAGCTTGCCAGTTTGTCACCATAGCTAACATGGATGTATTAGTTGGGACAATACAGATGCTAACTTAATGGCTAAGAGGATGGGCTCTGAAGCCAGGCTGTCTGCGTTCAAATCCCAGTCCTTCACTTATTTCTGTGTGACCCGGGGTAAGTTACTTAACTTCTCTGTGCTTCATTTTTCTCATTTGTAAGACAGAGGCAGTTACAGTGTCCACCGTAGGATGATTGAAAGAAACAAGCTTATTAGTCATATAAAGCATTTAGAATGATGCCTGGCGCATGTAAGCCTTCTTTTTGTCATCATCGTCATTATGTTGTCTGCATAGGGCTGGGAGGCCGACATTCTGTGCTTATTGAGCATCTCTCATTGTGGGTTGGCCAATGGGATACCCCAGACTTTGCACATGCCGGGCTATAGGAATCATTGCAAAGTGATCACGTTGCACTGGGCTGCCTTCTGCAATGCCACCAAAGCGTGGGTGTAGGAGAAGGCCAGTGGCCTCCTGCACTTCCAGCACCAGCCCCTGAGAAATGCTGTGGAGCACAAGCTTCTTGGTCAGGCTTGAATCTGTGCAAATGCCTGCTGGCTAAGGGAAGGGAAGGTTGCACACAAGCGAAAGCTTGTAGCTGGCATTTCTCAAGTAGAAATGAATCTATAAACATGCATAAAAATGGTTATATAAATTAATGCTTGTACTTGGCTGTGAGTAACAGAGACCTGACTTCAATGGCTTAACACTCAGGGTTTATTCTCTTGTATGAAAGACTTCTGGAGGTAGTTGGTCCAGGGCTGCTCTCTTGGCTCCACAAAGTCATCTGGGACCCAGCTTCTTCTATGTCCCTGATCCACTACACTGGCTTGCATTTGTAAGATAACCTCAAGCTTATGACTCCTGCAACAGTATGGCTGCTGGAGCTCCAGCCATCATATTTCAGGCAACAGGAAGGAAGAAGAAAGGAAGAAGGGCTTGCATTTCCTTTGAAGGAGCTTTCCCCGAAGTTTTCCACCAACATTTCCACCTATGTCTCTTTGACCTAGAACTTCATCATTTGGCCAAGGGAAGTTGGGGAGTAGTTTCAACTGGTTGTGTTCCTACTTTAAACCAAGGTGGGGTCTGTCATTAAGAAAGGTGAGGGAAATGGATATTGGATAGGAATTAGCAGTCTCTGCCCTAATTCTGAAATGAAATTCGCATCCCATTCTGAAAAAAAACTGCAGGTCTGAATCCAAGAAACTGTGGCAATCACAGACCCCTGATACCTAGCAGAGGACCTTAGCCATGTCATTGACCACTCTGCACCCAGATCTCTCATTCGTAAAACAGTAAGTTACTTGTTGTTACTTGTGAACATTCAATGAGTTCATTCATGTAATTACAAGACTTAGACTGGGTCTGGCCCATAGTATATTCTCAAGAAACATTAGCCATTATGAACCCCCTTTGCTTTCCTCACCCGTCTCCTGTGTGGACTCCTGCCCACCACCTTTCCCTTAATGATCCATGCTAATCAACTGGTGACCTTGAATTCCATTGGCCTAAGGATCATTCTGTTTCATCAGACACCCCCGAGCAGGTCTGAATTCCCTGGAACCCACTCGAGTTACACTCAGTAGATGCTTGCTGAACGAATGCATGGCTATTCCTGGCTGCTGGTTTGGCAGGCCTGCCATTTCCAGAAGCCTCCATATCCGTTGTTTTGAGAACCAGAATGGAACCTCAGCCTCTGGTGTCTGCCCATAGTGGAGGCAGGATCTGGAGGGCTGACCACAGGTCAGGAGGTGGGAGGCTCCCCACATGACACCGTGGTCCTGGGAGAGGAGCAGCCTCATTTCGCCCTGTCTTCCCTCACTCCCAGGCTGCATGCTGTTTGGCAGAGTCCACATTGTCTCCTATCGGCATTCACCTTCTACTATAAGGACCTAGTGCAAGGTCCTTAACTTTCTAAGACTCAGTTTCTCACCTGCAAAATGGGGATAATAACAGTAATTACCTTGAGTATTAAAAATGCTAAGTATGCCTAATGTGAGCTGCTTAATACAGCCTCTGGCACAATAACCACTGTGGTGACCATACAGCCAGTTGCCAATATTTCCAGCCCCTCCCCCTACCAAGGGAAGTACTTCCTGGTCTTCTTGTTGGGTGGCCCCTTGTGACTAGTTCTGTTCAATGAGTTGTGTGAGGCGACTGGCACTGTTCAAGATGGCGGCTCGTCCGTCAGTTCTGGAGTGAGCAGACCTGGATTTGGAGGTCCAGCCAACCTGTGATGGGCGTGATAGACCTTTGTGGTTTGAAGCCATTGAGATTTGGGGGTCGTTTGTCCACACAGCATAAACTAGCCCATTGCGAGAGACAACACTCTGTATGTGGTCAGCCAGTGAGTCCATCCATGAGAACTGTGCTGAACTCTGTATGCACAGGTGATGCTGTGGTGGAGCGTTCCTCACCTCCCATATGTAATCGGAGGAGCCCTGGAAATGAGCCAGAAGGTCTGAATCCTGCTTCTCCAGTCGTGTGCTGACCAGAGGCCAGCTAGTCTCTCTGTTTTTAAGTGGCTTTATTTTTCATATGGGGATTGTCTTAGTCAGGGTTCTCCAGAGAAACAGAGCTAATAGGAGATATAGATGTAGATACAGATATAGATAGCAGCCGTTGTATCTAGTGGTTAAGATGGGCGCGCTCTCACTGCTGCAGCCTGAGTTCATTTCCCGTTCAGGGAACAACACCACCCGTCTGTCGGTTGTCATACTGCAGTGGCTGGATGTTGCTGTGATGCTGAAAGCTATGCCACTGGTATTTCACATACCAGCAGGGTCAACCATGGTGGACAGGTTTCAGCGGAGCTTCCAGACTGAGACAGACTAGGAAGAAGGACCTGGCCACCAACGTCCAAAAGAATTGGCCATGAAAACCCTGTGAATAGTAGTGGTGCATTGTCTGATATAGTGCCAGAAGGTAAGAGGATGGCGCAAAAAGACCAAGCAGGGTTCTGCTCTGCTGTACACAGGGTCACTAGGAGTTGAAATTGACTGGACGGCACTAACAACAATAGATATAGATACAGATATATAGAAAAAGATTTATGGGGCTGGCCTGCTGGTGTAGTGGTTAAGTTCGAGTGCTCCACTTCAGCAGCCCCAGGTTTGCAGGTTCGGATCCCGTGTGTAGACCTAGCACCACTCATCAAGCCACGCTGTGGCAGCATCCCACATAAAACAGAGGAAGATTGGCACAGATGTTAACTCAGGGACAACTTTCCTCAAGCAAAAAGGGGAAGATTGGCAACAGATGTTAGCGCAGCGGCCAATCTTCCTCACAAAAAAAAAGAAAGAAAGAAAAAGATGTATTATGAGGGATTGGCTCACATGATTATGGAGACAGAAGTCCCAGGATCTTGCAGTCTGCAAGCTGGAAGCCCAGGAAAGCTGGTGGTGTAGTTCCAGTCGGAGTTCGAAGGCCTGAGAACCAGAAGTGCCGAGAAGATAAATGCTCCAGCTGAAGCAGAGAGCAAATTTGTCCTTCCTCTGCATTTTTTTTCTATGTGGGTCTTCAGTGGATTGGACGATGCCCATTTGCATTGGTGAGGGTGGTCTTTACTCAGTCTACTGATTCAAATGCTAGTGTTTCCCGGCAACACCCTCACAGTCACATCCAGAAATAATATCTTGCCAGCTATCTGGGCATCCCTTAGCCCAGTCAAGTTGACATGTAAAACTAACCATCACAGGGATTTTCATATCCTCTCCATGAGGTTATTTTGTAAAAAGATAAAATGTTTTGTATGCTTTGAGCATTGTGTTTAATGCTCCAAATCTTGGACTCAGCGTACTGTTTGTCCCAGCTCTCTTTCTCTCTCATTCCCCACCTCACTTTCCCAACTTATGACATAAAAATGCCTTTGCCACACACAGGTGGGAGGGAGTTTTCTTTTTCTTCCATGGGTCTCTTAAGCACTGCACACGCCACCTGGGCATATCTGCCCATTTTAGACCAGCCAGCACAGCGTCTCTCCAAATGGGTGGGTCACCTGGAGTCAGTGCAGCGGAAATGCAGGATGGCTATGTGAACCATGGGCTCCCCTTTGGTTAGAGTTCCTTTGAAGAGCTGGGCTTGGCATGCCATCCAGCCGTGGGTCCCGTTCATCTCTCAAGAAAAGTGTCAACCAGAAAATTAGAAATACTTCTATTTCAGTTTTCAAGAATGAGTATCACCAAGATTTAATGAAACAAAACCCTTCTGTTTTTGAGAAGCTTGTTTCTGGGTAGTGTGATCGGTTGGAACCATTTTTCTTTGGAAATGAAAATACAGTAGTCTTGGCTCCAACATCCAGTTGGCCACGAGTTTGCTCAGCTACCCCTTGGCCTATATGAGATCCAGGCAACAGATTAACTTCTCCACAATGCGTGCCCTCAAATATTTGAAAGTGCTTATTTAAGCGGTAACCATGCTGTATAGTTAAAATAGAAAAGTAGGTTACAAATATTTCCTGGGGGAGGAGGAAGACTCAACATGAAAAAGCAACATGCTCACAAGCTTCTGGAAATCTAGGTCAGTGTTCATAACTCTAACTCACTCTTTGGTAAATTCTGACTGACCTATAAGAAGATACATTTTTAATATTTCAATTTTTTTCAAGCTACTTTGATTTTTATTGTCTCCATAGATGGCCATAGAGCTCTTATCAGTTTGCTGTAGTGTTTTCATATACTAAAAAGTCAGATGGTTCAACTGTAATTGACTTTTAAATAGGTGTAATCACTCCTCTCAGAGAAAGCTGTCCATCCACCTTTCAGATCCCCATGAATCACAAGAAAACACATTTTCACCAAATCTGGGTCAGATAATTCCAATGGCACACGGCTCTCTGGAGAGTGGGGGGAATTGCCATGGCGTATGCAAATGAGCAGCCAATGGGGATTTGTGCTGCTTTCTCTAGAGTCCTAGGTAAGTCTCATTGTTTTTACATTGTTTGGGCAGATTTAGCTTTTCCTTTTGCTAAGCACTGTTTAGATACCCATGGTTCCCTTGAGTAAGACGCATTCATTCATTATTCATTCAACCACTTGTTCGTTCGTTCGGATGGGACAATCATCTGGCGTCAACTTCTATGTCTGACGGGTCCCCAGTGTTGCTCCATTTGGTCGTCTAGCTCTGCAGAGTGTTGTTGTCCCTTCCTGACTCCCGTGGTTTCCTCTCAAAGTTGAGACATCTGCAGAGCCGAGGACTCGGAGTCGGGCAGGGATAAAAGATGGGCCTCGTTCTCCTGCTAGCCCCTCCTACCTTCTTCCCTCCCCCTCCCCTTCCTTCTCATCCTCTTAGGCATTCCTTCGGCAAACTTCCCTCCTTGCCCACGCTGTCTCCCACTCTGTTCTAGGCCCTGGGGATGCAGGAGTGAATGGGAGACAGCCCCAGCCCTTGGGCGCTTTCCAGCTAGTGGGGCAGATGCGGAGCCAGAGAATTGCTATCCGTGGTGGTAAATGCTTCTCTAGAGCAACGACTCAGAGCTGTGCAAGCTCGGAAGAGGGTGAGGCTCGCCCTGCCCGGCAGACTCAAGGAGCCTGCCCAGAGGAGGGGGCCTGCTGGACACATGAGTGGCATTGGCTTTGACTGCTGAAGAGTGAGAGGTTCATATTTATCTGGTGACCCACCAAAGTCATGTCAGTTAAGAAATTTGTGAATAGGCTAATCAAATGTGGTAAATAGAAGAATAGCTTCCTTGGAGGCATGAGATACTAAAATGACTTACATTAGTACATTGTGTTACAGTTATCACAGACCTTCTATCAAAGATCCAAAGCTTCTGGACAAGGCCGACCTCACCCACCACTGGAATGTATTACGGGAAGCCAGATAGGATGCAGCTGGGGCCTATTTACTCACAGTGGCCAAGGTTAAAAAACGAGTGCCGCCCAGTGAGGAAGGAACACACTCTCAGGCACAGTGAGCAGCGATGTTTCAGTTGTCCGTTTCGCCGGGATGTAGAGTGGCCAAGAGTTACTCACTTAATTCTGATCAATCCAACAGACGTCTCCTCCCCACAACGCAAGCCAACACTTTCTGAAGACAGGAAATTGGGAAAAGGGTTAATTTGGAAGTGGCTTCTCTTTACCCTCTTGCTGTGGCTGTTTTCCAAGGGTCTGTCCTTAGCATTTTCTCTCTCTGTACTTTCTCATGGCTTCAACCACACCCCTAACATATTCCTTCTTTATCTGAATTTCCAGCCTCGACCCCCTCTCGGAGTATCAGGGTACGTGCCCCATTTTCTGAGAAATAGTAATAGGATTGCTCCATGAATAGCTTTCCTGAGTGACCAGTTGATAGTTCAAATTAAATAGATTATTGAATTAAATAGATGCAAAACCTAAATTATTTCAGATTCCCCTTAACCTTGTTCTTCTTTCTATGTCCCCTCTATCTACTGATGGTGCCACTAACTCCCTCCGTCACTCAGTGCTGGAAATGTGTAATTACTGCTGAGAGTGGCCTCAATCCAAATTGGGATAGCTTTTTGACTTTCGGCCTATTGGCTTGGGTTTGGATGGCACTTTGGTTAATATTTCTTCTCTTTGTTCTCCACAGCTGCCACTTGCCTGTCTCCCTCTTGCTTTCCTCCTATATTTCCTGAATTATGAAACAGTAATAACCTTCATGTATTCTTTCAAGAACTAGTGACTGTGCACCTGCCTTGGGCCATGGACTCCCTGGGCGCTGCTGACATAGCAGTGAACTTGGCAAATGGAATCCCTGCCGTCATGGGGTTTACCATATAATGATCATAACAACAGATTTTGAGCATTTGTCGTGTGCCAGGCTCTAAGTTAAGTATTTACATGCATTATTTTGTTTAATTCTCATAAAAACTATAATACTATTAATATCTTGGTTGACATTAAGGAAACTGAGTCTCAGAGAGGGGAGGTAAGTTGCCCAAGGTCTCCCAGGGAGCTTGGCGTGGATTTGGGCCACCCCTCCATCCCTCTTGGTCCTTAAACATTTAGCCTCTGTTTGTTCGGATTGCCACGTATGATCTGTGTCATTTTGGAATCTGTCTGATCCACTAATCCTCCATGTGCAAGGACCCAGGCGATACTAAGGATACCAGTGTGTTGAATAAAGCCAAGATCCGTCTGGAAACGGGGCAGTGCTTAGAGACGCAGGGCGGGGGAAGGAGATAGGGCGGTGAGAAATGGGGTGGGCGGAGGTCTGTATGTCATAGGAACCTGGGAGCTGACCAGAGGAAGTCCTTCCTGATAATGCCATGACTGCTTGTCACAAGGTGTTTGTTATGGTGATGGAAGGGGCTGGGGCTGGGGGCTGAAAGTGGAGGAAATCCTAATATTTGAATGTGTGAAGATTTTCTGGATGTAAATGAACCTAGCTGAGAATGTGTCCCTTTGAATTAGGCTAGAGACATCCACTGGGCTCTTCTGGTGATTCTGTGGGCATGATGCTGCTTGTACCATCAACTCAGATGCTGCTGGTCAGTCTCCGTGTCACTCGGGACCTCCAGAGGCTCCTCAGCAGGGAGTCCTGGCCTCCATCATCGCCTCTGACACCTTCCAAGTCCTGTAGATTTTACTTCCATAAAGCCTCTCACATCCATTCTCTTGTCTCTACCAGGCCCCCATTTCCTCTCTCTGATCAGTCTTCATAGAGCAGAGCTGTGGTCCAATCCCTCTGCATATCGTCATGGTCCACCTTCGTGTCTTACCTCCCATCCTGGCTGGCAGAGTCAGCCCAAGGCCATTTAGGGGGCCTCCTGGAAGTCCCCCCAGGACTGTGTAGGTTCCCTTTCCTCCCTTTTGGGTTGCTGAAAGTAGAAGTCACAAGGCCAATTACTTGTCCCCAGAGCAATAGAGAATGTGTTAGATTCATCAGAACGAGGTTTAATTACAGCAAGAATCCCATATAATAGTTACAGGAGGCCTTACAGTGGTCTGGTGGGCTGTCTGGGCCCACCCAAACATTTGTTTTCTACCATGGTTATGTAGCCACACAGCCCTGAGTCAGTCTGCCCTCCTGGGGTGCTGCTGGAGGCAAGGCCCTTACCAGCAATACCCTTTCAAAGGGGTTTCGAGAAATCCCGTTTTATAGTCTGCAATCTCAGGAGTTGCCTGCCCGTTCGCCCCTGCGCTCCTTGGTAATAAAGAGTGTGGGCAAGTGCTGTCATTCCTCTGGATTAATTCACTGTCTTCACCGAGTGCCTGTGTAGTGCCGAGCATGGTGCTAGATGCCAGGGACGCAGCAATAGAGAAGACAGACATGGTTCCTGCCTTAATGGAGCTTATGGACGAGGGTCAAAGATGGACACTATGGATTCGGCCTGAGGAGCGTGGTACACAGACGTGGCGAAGAGCCTAGAGCAGGGAGAGGTGGTCTCGTCTCAGGAACAGTGGACGTCACCCCAGAAAAGTGACATTTCACTGGAGGATGAGTGAGAGCTAATTGGAGAAAGGGCAGAGGGAACAGTGGTTGACCTTCCAGAGTCGAGAGGGAGAGGGGTGAATCTGAAGGACTGAACAAGCCCAGGGCGGGCACTGAGGGGAGTCCGCAGCTGCAGGGGCAGGCGGGAGCCCAAGTACAGAAGGTCATGCGAAGGATTCGGCCCTTATCCCACGAGTGGTGGGAAGCCGTTGGGGATTTAAGCAAGATGGTGACAGGTTTTGAAAGGTCACTCTGCATGTCGTATGAAGAATGAAATGGAAAGGGACAAGCACGGCTTCTGGGAGATCTACTAGCGGTAACAACCCAGGTGAGAGGCAGTGGGGCTTAGACAAGGGGTGGGGGTGGCAGTGGGGACGCAGAGGAGGGTTCGGACGTAGAATCCGCAGGACTTGATCATCAGGTGGGTCCAGGAGCTGGAGGAGTCAAGGATGACTGCACTGGCTCTGACTTGAATGACAGGGTGGGTGACATTGCCAGGGACCAAAGGAGGAAACTCTCCCAAGGAAGCAGGTTTAGGGGACGGAATCCATGTTGAGTTTGGAGTGATTGTAGAATGCTGGGAGGAGATATTCTCTGGGTTCAGAGAAAGAGATCTGAGCCAGGAATACATGCACGTTGTGGGGACTGAAGCCAGGAGAGGCAATGACAGCATCCAGGGACAGGAAGAAGAGAGGGGGGCCTAGGACAAAGCTCCGAGGGGTGAGCAGAGGAGGAGGAGTTAGAGGGTAGCCAGAAACCCAGGAGACCAAGGAGTTAGAAATCCCAAAAGTGAGGGTGGATCTCAATTAAATGCATTTAATTAAATGTTTAATATTTCACTTTAAATTATTTTCTTCTCTGTGTCGTGTTGAAACCCTCCTCTGATACCCCTACATTTTGAGTAAAAGTCTGTTCCAAATTGTTTAGGGACATGAAGGAGAATCCATAGTGTTCCACATTTAAGGCAGTGTGGATCGGAGAGGGGGCAGCAAGCAGCCTCAGGAAGCTGCCACTGGAAGCACAAACCCAGGTGGGATGAAGGGTCCAGGTGGGAACAGGAGTATAAGGCCTAGAGCACAGGTAGAACCAGGCAACCCTTGAGAAGTGGGACTGGCCTGGCCCTGAAGTGGATGTAGGACAGAAATTCCTTTCCCCAAATCCACCAGCAGGAAGAAGAGGCTCGAGGAGGGGACAGCCAGATCCCACTGCTGCGTGGAAAGGAGCCTCCCAGGAAGGCCCACTTCCAAGTAGAAAGCAAGCCCCGATTCTTGGGGACAGTGGGGAGCATCTTCCCAACCACAGCGCCTGGCCTCCCTCCCATGAAGGAGATGATTCAGAATTCCCTTTTTGAGGCTCATTCTTCATTATCCCCATTCTGTTCTGAAAGATAACTAGGCTACTTACCCTTTTGACTCCTGCCTGCTTCTGGAAAGTTCCTTAAAAAGTGCGAGTTTTCCAAGGGTGCCCAGTCTCTCTAGTCTGATGGGCGCGTGGAAGTGTCTGACGTCTCTCCTGGCTCCATGAGGCTGTTGGATGGAGGGCACGCCCAGCTGTTTCCCTGTCTCCCGCCGGCCTGTGTGGTTTGGCTCCCCCTGGTGGCAGTGACGAGAACAAGCAGCCTAGTTTCTTAGGTTGACGGAATGACGCTCAGTTTGTAACAGTCTGGAAGTCGCTTCTCCCCAGGTGCTTCCTGTCGGTCTCCCCTGCGCCGGAGTTTTCCCCTCCTGGCGGGACGTATGTGGGGAAGCTGCCTCTCTGACTAATAGCCAGTAGAAAGGTTTTTGAACTTGTATGGTCAGGTCAGTTTTTATAGCTTCTCTGTGACATGACACTCTTGGTTTTGGCTGGAGCCCTGGGTCACATCAAAGTGAAGAAAACCCGTTTCTGTCTGCAGTGGCATTTTCAGACAATGTCAAAGATGAGAAGAGACAGACTAGAGCAGATGTGGCAGAAGGATGGGTCCCAGCGTGGCTCCATCTTAATAGATGGCTGGCTGCCCTCCAGGTGGCGGATGTGCTGAGGTGGGGAGAATCATCTTGTTTTTGAGGGGCAGGATTTCTTATTAGGGCAAAGGGTAAATGCCTTACATTATAGCATCTTGTCAGAAGTTTGCAGTAAATGGCACAATACTAGCTTTTCATGACTAATGTGTGAAGCATTGTTCTCGATACCTTCAGAAACCTCTAAATATTTTGGATAAATGGAACAAAATGGTTTATTAAACATTTTTAAAGATAGCTCTACAGAAAAGTAAAAAGGTGATGAACACTTCAATAAAAATAAGCAAGACCATGAGCAGGCCATCCAGAGAACATTTTCAGTCCTTGTCTGATTTTGCTTCTTAGCATCTGTGTTTTTTTTTTTTTTTTTTTGAGGAAGATTAGCTCTGAGCTAACATCTGCCACTAATCCGCCTCTTTTTTTTTTTCTTTTTGCTGAGGAAGGCTGCCCCTGAGCTAACATCTGTGCCCATCTTCCTCCACTTTATATGTGGGATGCCTACCACCTCATGGCTTGCCAAGCAGTGCCATGCACCTGGGATCTGAACTGGCGAACGCCGAGCCGCTGAAGTGGAACGTGTGCACTTAACTGCTGTGCCAGCGGCCCGGCCCCGATGAGTATTTTTGACCATGCCCTGCTCTTCCAGACATGCTGGTCTCTTGGCTTTGCTGATGACCATTCACCTGCTTCATCTTCCGTCTCTCTGCTCCTTTTCTGTCTCTTTTGTTAGTTCTTGCTCTTCTACCAGGCTGCTAAGGGTTAGAGTTCCTCAAGGGCCTTCTCCTTTCATGCTTAATTCCACTCTAAGCATATTGTCTATGTCCATGACTTCAGTCCATGTGCACGTGATTCACATGTTTATTTCCCCATCCACACTTAACCCCTGAGCCTCAGATCCTTGTATCCAGCTACCTACTTAACTCTCCACTTGGATGGTGTCTCCACAGCTCCCCCAACCCAGCACATCTGAAACTGAAGGCACCAACATCCCTCCAAAACCAGGCTCTCTTCCAGGGACCATCTCTCCATCTACCACCTCGGAGTAATCCCTGACGCTTTCTCTCCTTCGCTGCCTCCCCAAATGCATTTCATCATTGAGCCCTGACATTTTTCACTTCCTAAATGTTTCTCAAACTTGTCCACTTGTCTACCTCCACCACCACTGCCCTTCCCTAAGCTGTCAGGGCTGCTTACTAATATGCATTTAAGATTCCTCCAGGTCTTTTCGTGGCTTGATACCTCATTTCTTTTTATTGCTGAAGAATATTCCATTGTGTGAGTGTACCACCGTTTATCTATTCATCTGTTGAAGGACATTTTTGTTATGTCCAGCTTTTGGTGATTATGAATAAAGCTGCTATAAATATTTGCCTGCAAATTTTTATATGTACATAAGTTTTTTAATCAGTTGGGTAAATAGCCAGGAGCATGATTGCTGGATTGTATGGTAGGACTGTGTTTAGCTTTGTAAGAAACTGCCAAACTGTCTTTTAAAGTGGCTGTACCATTTTGCATTCCCACCAGCAATGAATGAGAGTTCCTGTTGTTCTGCATCCTCACTAGCATTTGGTATACTCAGTTTTTTTTTATTTTAGTCATCCTAATAGGTGTGTAGCAGTATCTTACAGTTGTTTTGTTTATTTATTTATTATTTTTATTTTTTTGTGAGGAAGATTGGCCTTAGCTAACATCTGTGTTGCTGATCTCCCTGTTCTTGCTTGATGAGGAACAGTGTGGCTTGATGAGCGGTTCTAGGTGTGCGCCCGGGATCTGACCCTGTGAACCCTGGGCAGCTGAAGCCCAGCATGCACTTAACTACTATGCCACCGGGCCGGCCCCTTACAGTTGTTTTCATTTGCAATTCCATAATGACAAATAATATTGAGCATCTTTATCTATCTTATTGTTGAGTTTTAAGAGTTCTTTGTATGTTTTGGTTAGAAGTCTTTTATCAAATATATATTTTACAAATAGTTTCTCCCAATCCATGGCTTTTCTTTTCATTCTGTTAATAATGCCTTTCACAGAGCAGAAGGTTTTAATTTTAATAAAGTCTAACAATATTTTCTTTCATAAATTGTTCTTTTGGTGTTGCTAATAACTCATTGCCAAATCCAAGGTCATGTAGCTTTTCTTCTGTTTCCTTCTTAAACTTTTATAGTATTTCATTTTATATTTAGGTCTATGATCCATTTTGAGTAAATTTTTTGGGAAAAGTGTAATGTCTGTATCTAGATTAATTTTTTTTTGCATATGCATGACAAAGTGTTCCAGCCCTATTTGTTAATTAGACTATGTCCATTACATTGTCTTTGCTGCTTCATCAAAGATCAGTTGGACATCTATAGAAGATTTTTATTGGGATTGCACTGAATTTATAGGTCAAGCATCTTAACAGTGTTAAGCCTTCCAATCCATCAACATGGAATATCTTTTTACTTAGATCTTCTTTGATATCTTTCATCAGCGTTTTGTAGTTTTCTGCATATGGATCATGTACATACTTTGTTAGATTTATACCTAAGTATTTCATTTTTGGGATGCTATTATAAAGGATATTGTGTTTTAAATTTCTAATTCCAGTTGTTCATTGCTGGAGAACAATTGGCTTTTGTGTATTAACCCTGTATCCTTGCTATGATTGCTTATTAGTTCCAGGAGTGCTCTGTTGATTTTTTTGGATTTCTACATAGGCAATCATATCATTTGTGAACAAAGACCACTTTATTTCTTCTTCCCCAGTGTGTGTATCTTTTATTTCCTTTTCCTGTCTTATTGCACTGGCTAGGACTCCCAGTATGATGTTGAATAGGAGTGGTGAGAGGGGACACACAACCTCAGCTTTTCAGTGGCATCACTCTAGTGACCCCAAGCCACCATCACGTCTCCTCTGGCCGATTGTAGCGATCTTCTGACTGGCCTTCCTACTTTCATTTTTGCTCCTTTAAAGTCCATTGTCTGTATAGTAGCCAGGATGAGCTTTTAAGAATATAGACCAGGTCATGCCACTTCCCAGATTAAGGAAACTCCCGTGGTCTGCTGTTGCCCTTGTACTAAGATCTAAACTCCTCACCTTGATTTACAATGCTCTGTGTAATCTGCCCCTGCGTGCTTAGGTAGCATCATCTTATAAGATTCTTTTTCTTGACCTCTAGATGCCAGCCACCCTGGCCTTCTCTCTGTCCTTCAAGTCCCTTCTGCCCTTGGGACCAGCTGTTCCCTCTACTGGGGATGTTCTTCCCAGTCCCATTTGTAGCACCAGTTCTTTCTGGTTATTTAGATCTCAGCCGAAGTCTCACTTTCTCAGAGTGGACTCCCCAGTCTAATGTTATACCTAGTCGTCCTCTCTCATGTCAGCGTGTTTTAATTCTTTGCATAGCTTTTACCGCTACCTGACTCCATCTTGTTTGTTTGTTTCTTTCTTTCTTTTTTAAATTGTCTGTCTCTGCCCTCGACCCTCCCAGCTGCTGGAATGAAGTCTCCTCAAGAGCAGGCCTCTGCCTCTCGTGCTCACCCCTGTACCCACAGTGCCTGGAGCAGCGCCGGTCATGGTGTGGGTGCTGAATGGCCCTTCCCATGTCTCCAGTCTGACCTTGAACCAAACGCCTTGCTCTTTCTGCTCTACGGTCTCCATCTTTCAGTTCCCGCAGCATCAGGCTTTTTCTGGCCATAGAGCTTTTGCACATGTTCTTCCTTCTGCCCAGAGTTTCACACCCTTCCTCCCTCCTTTTGCCTCAAAACCTTCTATTCTTTTTTTTTTTTTTTTTGACTCTCAGCTCAATTGTCACGTCCACGCAGAAACCTTCCCCAATTCATCTCATGATCTCTTTCATGGCTCTTTTCGTAGTTCGAATTTGTATTCGTTTGTATGACTCTGTGCTGGTCTGTCTCCCCCAGCATCTGATAGCCCACCTGGTGAGGCCCAGGGCTGTCTGGGCTCATCCTTTGTCTATTGCTCCTGGACGGTCCCTGGCTCACAGCAGGTGCTCAAGGTTCTCGGTAAATGGTTGTTGGCAGAATGAATTCACTAAAGAATAAACACCAGATTTCATTGGTTTTAAGAAGCAAGCTTTCTCAAAACTTAACCTTTCTGACATAAGAATTCATTTTGCAATTGATGACTTCTTAGACTTGATGAAGAACACAGAAATTGTTAACAAATACATTACAATAGTCTGTTTCACTAATAATCAGAGAAATGCAAATTAAAACAGTAGTTAGATGCTATTTTTCAGGTACCAAATCAACAATGATTTTTTTGGTAATGATTTTTAAAAACAATAATAATATTGGTAAAAGTGTAAGGAGGTGGGTACCTTGACATGCTGCAGGAAGAGTTTACACTGGGACAATCTTTTAGGGAGCAATGTGGCAATATATATCCAAAGTCTTAAAAATATTAATAGCCTGTAGCTTATTCAACTTCTAACAGTTGCTCTAAGGAAATAATCAGGGATGTTTAAAAGCATTTCTGCCAATAATTCTCACTAGGTAGCAATAGTGAAAAATTGACTAATGGTAATCTGTAAAGTGGAATATAATCCAGCCATAAATATGTGTATTTTCAAATAATATTTAAGGATACACAAAAATATTCACAATACAATATGTTTTCCAATAGACTATAAGTTCCCTGAGGGCAGGAACCATGAATATTGTGTTCAACACATATTCAACATCTAGCACAGTACTAACACATAAATATTTGTTGAACCAGGAAATGAAAAAGCAGGTATTAAACATTATATGTAGGATGATCCCAATTTTAACTTAAAAAAATAAGTATGGGTACACTCAAATGTTCAAAAGTACATACAACAATATGTGAGAGATTATCTTTGAATGATGCAATTGAGTGATTTTTGGGTTTTTTTGTCCTTTTGTATATTTTCCATTTTGTCTATAATGTGCACATATGAGTTCTTTGTTTTTGTTTTTTTTTCAGGATGCAAACTGCAGTTTATTCAGGCTTTAGAGTGACAATTGGTGCTTTGTTCTGGGCAGAGGCGGGGGTGTCCGTGGAACGCAAGGGAGCTGGGCCCAGACAGGTTGGAGAGACTTCCCGCACCCCCTTACCCTCAATAATTAAAGTTTCAGCTGCAGCTCACGGTGCTGGCACAAGGTTAGTTTTGTAATGAGAACAATTCCTTTCTTGTCTGTTCCAGCTATATGTTGGAGCTGAGTGAGGAAATACGGTGACATGGTGAGTGGGAGGCAGCGTCATGACTGAGAGGTCCTTGGGGCACACGAGATTGTTGAATCGAATATTAAACACAGTGATGGACCTTGGCCATGCCAACCTGAGCCCTTACAGGAATCTGGACCCAATAATCCTCCTGGAATGTGCAAAAGCCCCGCCCTGGGCAGGAGCCCGTCCCTTGGCTCTTTGTCCAGACCATCCTCATCTGCCTGCTCTGAGCCTGCTCTGCTTATGGCTCTTAGGTTCCCCTGTCACTTGGTTTGATCCCTCAGTTCTCATCCGCACTGCAGGCCCCTTTGCTCTGATGGCCACTGTGGACAAATGTCTTGGACTCTGGCTCCCAGTGCTCTCTCTCTCGGCTCTGTTTCAGTTTTTGCTCCCCAACTTGAGGCACCATAGCTCTGGTTGAAGCCTCCCAGCCTCCCTGAGTGCTGAGGGCGCCACCTTGTGTGCTGTGCCTGGTGTTCAGAGCCTGGAATGCTGCCTAACACAGAGGACAAGCTGGGGAACCATGTGCTCCATGCGGGAATGGCGAGCCACAGACAAGTGGGCAGAAAGAAAGCAGGAGGTTGCTCAAGGTCAAGGTGGCCCACAGCATGAGCACAGGAACGGACGAGGAACAAGCAATAATATACACCTGTGTCAAACACATTAGACGCAGCAATTTAAAATGGAACAAATGAATGAATGTAGAAATTTAGATACCGTGATGTTAGAAAGAGAAATTCTGAAAAAGAAGACCTTACAGTCCCGTGTATTTAATTGAGTCTTCAAGTTCAAAATTTCTATATTTTCCTTTTTTTTTTTATTTGAGGAAGATTAGCCCTGAACTTACATCTGCCGCCAATCCTCCTCTTTCTGCTGAGGAAGACTGGCCCTGAGCTAACATCAGTGCCCATCTTCCTCTACTTTATATGTGGGACGCCTACCACAACATGGTGTGCCAAGTGGTGCCGTGTCCACACCCGGGATCCGAACCAGCGAACCCCAGGCCGCTGAAGCAGAATGTGCGCACTTAACCGCTGCGCCACCGGGCCAGCCCCAGTACATTTTCCTTTATGTATAGTAAGGTATAACTACACATACACAGACACTCACACAAAAGGTATGCTCCTATTTTATTCATTTAACATTTTGTTCTTTTTGTTAAAGCCAGTAATTCAAGATAGTTGCAACAGAGGGCAGAATTGTGTAGGAAATTTAAACACCTTTTCCTCCTTGCCTGAAAATCGCCCCCGAATACAAATGAGAGCAACAGACACATTGAGCTATAGAAATACTCTTTTTTGATTCTCTGGTTTTCCGAATTTACATACCAAGATTACTTAAAAGCACTAGAGTTATTTTTCATGTCATAGTTTAAAATACTTGGGAATATATGCAAACCTTAATAAAAGCAAAATGCTGATCTCTTGGGAGACACAACACCAAAATAAAGCTGATGTATTTTACTCCTGTATCGAGATTAAGTGATGGGCATTCGTCGTTCCCTTTTAAATATGCCTCGGCATTATTTGCTTTTCTTCCATTCCAGTGCTGGAATGCAGGCTTTCTGAGGTTGCTGCCACTGACAAATGCTGATGAATGTTCTTTACTGTGAGATTTCTGAAGCTTATGGGGAAGATCAAGAAGCGGGAGAGTTATTCTTGAGTGTTGAGAACATGTTAGTGCAGCTAAAGTGGGAAATAATTTTAAATCCTTCAAACGTTATTCCTTTTGTATAGAGATTTTCAGATATCATTTACCTTTGTCCCTTTACAATTTGGTCCACAAACAGAGGAATCAATGCATTGTGTTCATCAATGAGGAAGCCATGATTTTAATCCATGCCCCAAACTGTATGAAAATGACAAGACACAGTAAATAGATGGGAGTCACTACAGAATGAATGAATACCAGTAGGTGTCATTTTGGGGGGAAAAAGGATATTCATAAAGCAAAGAGGAAAATACAGTGGTGGACTGAGATGAACTAACAGAAGGCGGGCTAAAGACTCGGTGACGATCTTCATAAAGATGTTGGGGAGATTGATTATCTTGTCTCTACATTGATTTACTTCTCCTGAAATACGAACTTTGGGCTTTGTTGAATACACTGAACGTTTTGCTTGTAACATATAACTAGGCTCAGCGTGACATTTAACTGCCCTTTAAGAAAAGTTAGAAATTTTCACTGATTTCAGTAGAGTTTGTGGACCAAGGGTAATAGAATCCAAGACAAAGCTGTTCTTATTTTAAAACAAAGATTTCAGATTTTCATAAAATGCCACCTCCACCCCCATCGACACACATGTTTGTAGAAAGAATTCTATCTGCAGAGATTTATAAGACTCGACCTTGCAAGTCCCTTTATGCTTATTGACCAATTTTTGTGTCTTCCATGACATATTACAACCCAAGGGTGCTTAATAAATGTGACGAGTGAATCCATTTCAATTTGCAAAGACTGCGTGTCCTTGAAAGGTAGCATGGAGTAGTGAATAGAGCATGGGCTGTTTTCAGAGTGACCCACATTCAGAGTGCTTTGGCTCTTGCTGCTGTGTGACCTTGGCAAGAATTTTAACCTCTGACTCAGCGAGTTCTCCGAGTTGGGGATTCTAATATCTGTCTCATGGCCTGTTAACAGGTCCAGTGAGAAAGTGTACAAAGCACTTCACACAATGTGTGACACGTAGTGAGATCTTAGGAACTGGTAAGTATTTTGTAACTACCGTCTGTGGGTTATAAAGTACCTGAGGTCTAGGTTCGGAATAATAAGAGAGTTTGATTTAAGCTAGTTTGACCACTCTTTCGTCTTTCAGGCGGTAGAGTCCAATAATTCTGGCATCTTATTAAGCTTGTGGAATTTCCGCTTGCACCAATTTTTTTTCCACGAGGTCCACATTTTCATCACTGACATGTGTCTGTCTGGAAAGCACCAATTATTTTGTTAGGTAATCATTGAGTGCCCCGTGGCAGTCGTTCGCTCATTCGTTCACCCAGCGAACATTCACTGAGGGCCTTGCTTAGCCCGCGCGCCGTGCTGGGAGTTGGGGTGATGGCAGCGAACAAGGCAAGCACAGCCCAGCTCCCTGTCTAGCTGGAAGTCACTGCCTCACCAAATCAGCGATGCAGTGTAGCCCCTGAAATGCGTGGTCCTAAAGGGAGCAGGATGGCTTCCTAGGAGCTGTGCCAAAGCTTAGCCATCCAAACAGGAGTTCCCGCTTCAGAGCACTCGTCTCAGAGGCATCAATCTTAGGAGTTTATTCTTAAAATATTTTTGCAACAGTTCTTTGGGACTAGCCACCACGGAGACTATTAAAAGAATTTTCTTTAGTCTCTGAAGGCTCTTCCAAAAGAGGAGTTCTAAAACCCTTTTGGGCAATAAGTTCTTTGCAACACATACCTAGCATTCTTGAGGGGAAAGAGCTGTTATTTGTCATGTCTATGCTCTGTACTACACCACTTTTATGATTTCTTCAGCTTAGGTCCCTTAAAGATTTTAATGCAGTGGTTTTCAACGGGGAGGCACTTTTGCCCCGCCAGGGGATATTCGGCAAGGCTGGAGACATTTTTGGTTGTCACAACTTGAGCGGAGGGTGCTACTGGTGTCTCGGGGCTAGAGGCCAGGATGCTGCTAACATCCTACAGCGCACGGGACAGCCCCCACAGCACAGAGTTATCCTGCCTCAAATGTTGACGGTGCTCAGGTTGAGAAGCTCTGGTTTCAATGGGATGTTTGTTAAAAAAGTCGGTCTCAGGACTCTGCCCCCTACAATTTCCCAGAAGGTGCCCCGGGAAGCGGGAACACTGAAGGGTCCATTTGTGAAAGGGCCTCTGTTGGTGCCTCAGAGGCTCACTTGTTAAGAAGATGTTCAGAGCAGGGCCTTGGCGATCCGCAGGTCTGGGTGGACATCTTGCTCTTGTACTTGCTAGCCAGGTGAGTGTGGGTGATTTATTTAACCTCACCGAGCCTCAGTTTCCCCATCTGTAGTAGAGGAGTAATAATGCCTATTTCCTAGGGTTTCTGTAGATATCCCCTGAGGTCATGCACGGCATGAGCTTAGTTCAGTCAGTGCTCCACAGGGAGGGGCTAGTACGGACTGTGACCTGAGAATGAGTGTTTGTGCCTCATGATGACCCTGAATATCAGCAAATATTTACTGAAGACCCGCGAAGCACCAAGCCCATTGTTCAACTGTGGGGTCTCTGCACACAAGAAGTAGATAGTCTGGAGTAAGAGGAAGATAAAAGACACATCTTCATGAAGAGGAAACCAGCACCATATGACTGCATTTGACAGGCTGGTTAGTATTTCCGGCCATGTGGGTGGTGAGATGGGGGTGGAAGGACCACTGTGGCCTGGTCATGACAGGGGCTTCTGGCCCACTCAGACCGATTAGAAAAGTGGCTGTGACATGGGGTGGGATCAAGGAAACCCTGAGGATTTGACTCTGGTTGGCAGAAGTGGGGAATCCAAAAAGGAAGCTGGGTGTGGAGAGGAAGATGCTGAATTTTAAACATTTAAACTGCCGAGTTTGCGGTTCTGGAAAAATATCCAAGTGGAGTATCCAGCCAGCTGGGGGAAATGTAGGGCTGGAAATCTGGAGAGAGATTGGGGCGACATCTACATACATGTGAATGATTACAGGAGAAGGGCTCAGGATTTTTATGGGACAAAGGGAGGAAGATGGGGTAGGTCGTATTAAAGAAGCATTTGTGGGGCTGGCCCCGTGGAGGAGTGGTTAAGTTCGCGCGCTCTGCTGCAGGCGGCCCAGTGTTTCGTTGGTTCGAATCCTGGGCGCGGACATGGCACTGCTCATCAAACCATGCTGAGGCAGCGTCCCACATGCCACAACTAGAAGGACCCACAACGAAGAATATACAACTATGTACCGGGGGGCTTTGGGGAGAAAAAGGAAAAAAAAATAAAATCTTTAAAGAAGCGTTCGTTGGTGGTAGATGAGGTAAGGCTAGGTTTATACTTCATAGATTGGCTTGAGATTTGGTCATCAGGCAAAAGGCTAGACTTGTACTTCATTGATTGCTTAGGGATCTGGTTATCAGGAAAGTCCAGTTTCTTCAGTCCTTATAAACAGGATATTCTTGTCTTTACTGACTTCTTGGAATGTTAGTGGTTTGGAAGATAAAGAAAACAAGACGTGCAAGGCAATTCCTCTGAAATGGCTGCTCCAGCTCTATCTTAATATGGTTCCCTTCATGTCCTCTTTCGCAATTCTTGTTTGAGAAGTTTGTCGGTGAAAGGAGAAAGATGAAATGTCAGGTTCAGGTCAGGTTTGATCCAGGATATGTGTGTTTGTGTGGAGCAGGAAATGAGCCCAGGAGAGGGGCAGATTGGAGATGCTGGTGGGTACTCTGTGAGGAGGACAGGCCTCCAAGAGCTTGGGAAGGAGAAGGTCCTTGAGAAGGATGTTGGGCGTCCCTTCCTTTGGGATAGTCGAGAGGGAAGAAAATGGTGACAACACTGCTAATTTGAAATTTAAAAGAAAAAGGTATATGCAGTATACCAGAGACTGTAATTTCCCAATATCTATTCTCTCTTTCATTCGTAGTAAGCAGTGTGCCCCCTCCTGAATTTTTAGCCCAGAAAATGACTGTTGGGAAAGAAGTCTACTTTTTCCAGCTTTCCTTGAAGCTGAAAGAGAGCACATGCCTAAGTTTTGGCTAATGGGATGTAAATGGAAGTGCTGGGGATAACTTCTGAGAAGTTTCCATAAGGGGAAGGGGGTACCCTTCTTCTCCTTTTTCCTTTTTCCTGCAGGTTAGACTGTGGATATGATGGCTGGAGGTGGACAAGCCACTTTAGACCAACAGGTATCCTTGGGAATGGAGATCAGGCAAGGTGAAGCAGCGAAATAAAAGGAACCTGAGGGGCCGGCCCCGTGGCTGAGTGGTTAAGTCCATGCACTCTGCTTCAGCGCCCCAGGGTTCACTGGTTTGGATCCTGGGTGTGGACCTACATACCACCCATCAAGCCATGCTGTGGCAGCATCCCACATAGAAGAACTGGCATGACTTGCAACCAGGATATACAACTATGCACTGGGGCTTTGGAGAGTAAAAGAAAAAGAAGAAGAAGATTGGCAACAGGTGTTAGCTCAGGGCTAATCTTCCTCACTAAAAAAAAACCTTATCCTTAAAAAAAAAAAAGGAAACTGAGTCTCTGATATTGTGGTGTGTCAACTAGACTCAAATCCTCAGGGGGGTCCTTGATGCCTCCCCATGTTATGGCCACAGTTCCATTTCCTGGCCACTCGCTTCCTGACTTTTGCATGAGACAGAAATCAAATCACTGCTAATTTGGGTTTTCTGTTACCAGTAGCTAGTTGTAGTCCTAACCGATATCTGAGGGCATTCTTTCAGGGTAGGCTTGACCTCAGTAAAGTCAACATGGAGAGCCAGCCCTGATGGCCTAGTGGTTAAAGTTCAACGTGGGTTTGCTCTCTGGGTGTGGAACCACACCACCCACCATCTGTCAGTAGCCATGCTGTGGTGGCAGCTCACATGGAAGAACTAGAAAGACTTACAACTATGTACTGAGGCTTTGGGGAGGGGGAAAAAAAAGAGAGAGGAAGATTGGCAACAGATGTTAGCTCAGGGCAAATCTTTCCCAGCAAAAAAAAGTCAACATGGAGACCATCTTTGAAGTGGAGGATGTGAAGTACGAGCAACAGGGATGGGATCTGGGACGGCTGCTGACAGTGAGACACTTCTAAAGATACACCTGGAGGACGTGTGAGAGAACTGCCTGCCTATGGGGCCAGGGACTCCAAACCACACCCGGCTGCCTCCAGGACAGAGGAGATCAAGATCTCAGTTTTCAGGACACCTACTGGAAAGCTCTGGGTCGAGCTGCAGAAGGTCAGTTTGATATGGAAGAGCACTTTCAGTAGATCCAGGAGACCAGAAAGACTCGAAGTCTTTAACTTCACACCAGGGAGCCAGGCTCAGTCAATCCTTTTCTGGGCTAACATTGCGCTATGACATAAAGTATTACAGAGCTGGTGATGATGATAATGCTGTCCGTTGGTATAGGGCCTTATTAGTTATCAAATATATTCACATATATTCTTGTTACCGTTGAGTTTTCTGAAATGAGATATTAATAGAAAGATAAGTCATCACTAACTCTCTTTTCTTGCACTGGACATTTAAAAGATTATAACCAACTGGAGTATTCTTCTCTGTTGATAACGTTTTGAAAGAGGAGTGATTTAAGATAGTGAAGTTTAAGTACCTCTGAAATAAATATGCTAAACCAGTAAAGAGAACTTAAATTCAAATCTCTAAGCAAAAATGTGTTGAATGTAAAGTGAGCAGATCTCTGGTCACACCTGAATTTGAGGGCCGTGTAGGCAGTGTTTTTAGATGTTCATTTTAATTCTATATAATACCTCCTCCAGGACCGCTAACGTATGCAAGACATTGTCATGTTATTCTTATCTTCAAAAATTCTCATTGCCGTTAACAAACAACCTGTGAAAAACATTTTCCAAAGTTTATTTTTAGTTTTTAGTGTCTCCCAATAAATGTTTCACTATCACCATCGTTTTATAAATATTTAGGATTCCCTGGGAAGTGATAGGAAGTGTGCCGTCTTTTGCAAGTTTGCTGTGATATGAGCCTTTCTTGGGAGGGTGTCTGGAGGCTGGGCCTGATCTGATGCTCAGTTCCCTCAGGAGTGGGTTCAGAGTCCGTCCATGACAGAAGTGCTTCTCAAGGGACAGAGTGCTCTTGGAGAACTCTATCTTGAAATAGGGATGCGTCAGGAAGGGTTCCAGTATTTCCAGAAAGCATGGTCGAACCTGATGGAGTTTTCACCCAGCCAGGACTCAGTGAAGCAAAAAGGTGTGGCGGACACGCGCAGACAGCGTAACCTCTTACGTCTCAGAGTCAGACTCCTGAGCTATTCTAGTCCAGGAAGAAAAGGAAAGGGATATGTGTGCTTGGTTGGTTTGTTTGTTTTGGCGGGCTGGTGGGCGTGTGAGGGTTGACCATATGCTCTCCTCGCCTCACAGATGACCCTTTCAGTCAAAGGCCGTCATGACGTGCCTCAGAAAAGGAGGCTGCCAGCATAAGAGGGGCCGTTCAGAGCTTAACTCTGATGCTAGGCTTTCTGGGTTCAAATCCACCTCTCCGCTTACTAGTTCTGTGCCTTTAGACGCATGACAACCTCTCTGGGTCACAGTTTTCATATTTGTAATGGAGGGATAAAAATGATATCTACAGTGCGCATTGTTGTGAGACTAACGTGCCCCTACGAGGCTGCAGAGCACCCAGGACAGTGGCTGGCGCGTAGTGAAGTACTCGTTAGTGGCGGCTGCTATTTCATCCTCCAGTATGTGATGCTTCAAGCTGCTGTGGCGCCACCGATAGAGCAGAGACAAAGAATGTTCAGTGAATTAAGATATTAAGCATTTTTGACCCACTGGTTTACAGTCAGAGTAAACTAAAAGACCCTAGACTTATGTCATATTTAAATGGCTTTTGTTGCATACAAACCACCCCATACTCAGCAGCTTAAAACGACAGCCATTTTTATCACCCACGGGTCCCTGGGTCGGCTGAGGGAGTCCACTGGTCCAGGGTAGGCTCAGTCGGTTTGGGCTGGGCTCCCACAAGAGCCTGAGATCAGCTGGCAGGGCTGATGGGGCTGCCTGTTCTAAGATAGCCTCACTTAGATGTCTGGTGGTTGTCTGGCTGGGGTGTCAGGGGTGGCTTGGCCACGTGTTCCTCATCCTCTAGGAGGATAGCCCGGGCTTGTTCAGAGGATTCCCAGGGGAAGAACAGGAGGCTAGGCCCGGGTTCAGAAATGGCACCACCCCCACTTCCGCTGCATTCAATTGGTCAAAGCAGGTCACAGGAGGCTTCATTCAAGAGTGGACAGAGAGACTTCACTTCTCAGTGGGAGGAGGGGATGAGTGGCATTGCAAAGGGAGTTGGGTGCAGGTTGGCGTGGAGAATTGCAGCTGCTTCTACAATCTACCGCCACGGCCATAAATCAGAGGTCACCTTGAGTGAGTACTTACCCTCTTGAGATTCTCATGGTAATCCACTCTTATGGTCATGGTCCTCGTTTGGCCAACGCTCACTGCGTGTAAGGCACTGTATGCTCACCATCTCTTTTTAAAAGCTTTTTTTTTAATTTTAAAAATTATTTTATTGAGGTCATATTGATTTATGACATTGTGTAATTTCAGGTGTACATTATTATATATCAGTTTCTGTATAGACTGCATCTTGTTCACCCCCAATACTCTAGTTTTTATCCTTCACCATACATCATAGTATCCTTTTATAATCCTTTGTGTTTCTGTGGTATCTGTTGTAATTTCTCCTTTTTCATTTCTAATTTTATTTATTTGAGACTTGTCTCTGTTTTTCTTAGTGAGTCTGGCTAAGGCTTTGTCAATTTTGTTTATCTTCTCAAAGAACCAGCTCTTAGTTTCATTGATCCTTTCTATTGTTTAGTCTCTATTTCATTTATCAATAAATTAATTTATATTATTTCCCTCCTGTTGACTTTGGCCTTTCTTTGTTCTTCTTTTTCTAGTTCTGATAGGTGTACTTTAGGATTACTTATTTGAGAATTTTCTTGTTTGTTGAGGTAGGCTTGTATTGCTATAAATTTCCCTCTTAGTACTGCTTTTGATACATCACATAAGAGTCAGTATGTTGTGTTTTCATTTTCATTTATCTCCAGGTACTTTTTGATTTCTCCTTTGATTTCTCCATTGATCCAATGGTTGTTCACTAGCATGTTGTTTAGTCTCCACATATTTGTGACTTTCCCAGTATTTTTCTTACAGTTGATTTGATGTCTAGTTTCATAGTATTGTGGTCAGAAAAGATGCTTGATATGATTTCAGTCTTCTTAAATTTATTGAGGCCTGCCTTGTTTCCCAACATATGGTCTATGTTTGAGAATGTTCTATGTGCACTTGAGAAGTATGTGTATTCTGCTGTTTGGGGATGGACTGTTCTATATATATCTATTAAGTCCACCTGGTCTACGGTTTCATTTAAGGCCACTGTTTCCATGTTGACTTTCTGTCTGGATGATCTAGCCATTGAGGTAAGTGGACTGTTGATGTCTCCTACTATTATTCTGTTGCTGTCAATTTCTCCCTTTAGGGATGTTAATAGTTGCTTTATATACTTTGGTGCTCCTGTGTCAGGTGCATATATATTAATAAGTGTTATGTTGTCTTGGTGGAATGTTCCTTTTATCATTATTACTGCCCCTCTTTGTCTCTTATTATCTTTTTTATCTTGAAGTCTGCTTTGTCTGGTATAAGTATGGCTACACTCACTTTCTTTTGCTTTCCATTTGCTCAGTGTATCATCCATTCCTTTACTCTGAGCCTGTGTTTGTCTTTAGAGCTGAAATGTGTTTCCTGGAGGCAGCATATTGGTGGTTCTTGTTTTTTATTCCATCCAGCCACTCTTTGTCTATTGATTGGAGAATTCAATTCGTTTATATTTAGATTATTGATATATGAGGATTTAATCCTGCCATTTTATCTCTTGTTTTCCAGTTGTTCTATATTTCCATTGTTTCTTTTCCCTTGTATCTCTGACTGCCATTTCAGTTTGGTGGTTTTCTCTTTATTTGTGATTAGTGTCTCTGCTCTAATTTTTTGTTTAGTGGTTACTATGAGGTTTGTTTAAAAGCTCTCATGGATAAGATAGTTCATTTTCTGATAGCCTATTTTCTCCATTGACCTAGGCAGGTTCTATCCCTTTCTTCTTCCTCTTTTGAGTTATCATTTTCACAAATTATTCCTTTTTGTGTTGTGAGCTTGTGACTAAATTGAAGTGTTTATTTTTGATGCTTTCATTTCCTTTATCTTTTATGTTATAATTAAGTGTTTGCTAACATATTCTTATAGAAAGCTGCCATGTTCTGACTTTGTCTGTCTATTTATCTCCTTGCTCAAAGCTTTCTAAACATTTGCCTTTTTGTTTCAGATAGGAGGGCTCCCTTCATCATTTCTTAGAAAACACTATCTACTTTTTAAGAGCCTATATTGTTAGAATATTTAATTCTCAATAAAGGAGCAAAATATTGCAGGGGGTACATTCCCAAGGTGATGTGTGTCTAGGTACAGCCTATTATTTATTAATTGGTTTTTGGGGCTTATTCATGTGCTTCTTATTGTAAGCCTGTACCATTTTATTGTTTCTTATTGTAAGACTGTACTGGTTGCCTTCTGTAGGACTCAGTTACCACGGTGACAACTGGTTCCACTACATTCACATTCTCACTCTATGTCTGACCCATTCATTTGCAAAACAGACTCAGAATTCTGTTTTGATCTATTGTGTTAGCTCTTTGGCCCTATAACTGCTGTGCACACACAAATTTGTTGTGTGAAAACCAAGCCCTTTGCAATGTAGGTTAGTAATTGATTTATTAAGAAAAAACCTGGCTATTGGCAGTGATGAATAAATGATATTAAATGCTCTGCCTATTGATATATTAAGTCTTTTGTGGAAAAAAAATCCTGAAGCATCATCTTCTTTGCCAATGTTTGTTCCCTGTAGGCAGAGTGCTGAACAACCTAGCAGAGTCAGCATCTGAGGAGTACTTAAAAGAAAATCACACTTTGGAGTGTGCTTCTGGAATTTCTGGCTTATTGGACATCAACCCCTGTGATCAGGCTACCATGAAATACAACAAAGTTGTTCTGATGTGAAATATATTTTTTCTTGAAAAAATTTTTTTTCTGTACTAGCTATTACTGTTATGCTTAATATACTTAACCCACACTCATTAATCCACCTCCCACCTGATTGGGTTAAGAAAGGCTGAACTTTAGCATTTTCATCCTCTGGTTCAGTGTTTCTCAACCAGGGGTGATTTTTCCCCCCAGAGGACATTTGGCAATGTCTGGAGACATCTTTAGTTGTCACGACTGGAGGCATTGCTACTGGTAGAGGCCAGGGATGCTGCTAAACATTCTACAATGCACAGGACAGGTCCCTGCAACCAAGAATTATCCAGCCCAAAGGTCAGTGGTGCTGAGCTTGAGATCTGTGCTCTAGTGTCTTTATAGAGATGTCCACACATTTTCTTATAAATCACTTTGAAGGTTATAACTCTCTCATGTTATAAACAGCTCTTCTGTTTGGTATCTTCCAGGATAGATTTTTATATAAAATAAAGGATGTTTATGAGAACTGTTTTTGATAGCACAATGAAGGTAGCCAATATTTACCATGCCCAGTAAATAACACACTTGTGTTTTATTTTCAGATTAGCTGCTGGAAATACTTGTCTTGCCAAAATAAAATTTCAAGAACAGGGCTGGCCCAGTGGCATAGTAGTCAAGTTTGCACACACCACTTTGGCAGTCTGGGGTTCACTGGTTCGAATCCTGGGTGCAGACCTAGCACCGCTTATCAAGCCATGCTGTGGCAGACATCCTACATATAAAGTAGAGGAAGATGGGCACAGATGTTAGCTCAGGGCCAGTCTTCCAAAAAAAATTTTCAAGAATGTTTAAGTATCAGGAGAAGTTTTGATGAGAAGAAGATCCAGTTTGGAGAAATTATGGAATTTTTAGCAGATTTACTGTTTTTTACACTAAAAGATAGTGAAAAGTTTTTATGAACTATTTCAAGTAGTGTGGCTCCTTTGCCAAAAAACACCAGTGGCAGGGAGGTCTGGGGCCACCCATCACTGTGTCTTACTTCTTTGGCTCCAGCCTTGTTCAGCACCCTGAGTGTCTCACCGTGCCTGAGAATTCTGTTCCAATCTGTTTGTCAGGACCTTGACTGTAATATATTCAAAGGGAGCTCTTAGCCCACAAACTGTGTCGAGGTTTTGGCAGGTAGGAAAATGCAAAGGAGGATGATGTCATTGTGAGTGTTTCCCAGCATCACTCACAGGCCTTGTGAGGAAGGGGTATTTACTTCAGGGCCCCTGTACTGTGTGTGTCTCCGGTTCCACACCCCACTGGTCTGTCTTCTGTAAGACCTCAGCCAGAGCCTGCAATGTCTCGGGCCATGCCTTCCTGCTACCTCTCCTCTCTCAGCAAGTCCTCTTGTTCTCTTGTGATGTGTGGGGCTTTCCTCAGCTCCTCACATAAGGCATTGTTAAAGCTGTTAAGAAAAATTATTCGTGACCCTTGCTAAAGAAAGGCAAGTGGACTTTATTCAGGCCTTTGTGGTAGTGTAGGGACCACTGCCCTGGATTTTTGCAGCTGGGGAGAGAGAGATTGGGCTCAATTCTGAATATAACAAGGAAAAGGGGGAAGTTAGTGGATGGAAAATGACTAAGAGGAAACATGAGGGGTAAGGTGTGGTGGGGAGTGGGGGGGCGGGATATTGGCTAAATGGACCCAACAGGATTCTTGCTGAAGGCAGACCAGGGTGATCAGACACTGCCTGGGGGATGGTGGTGCATGAGGAACTTGATCAGATATTGAGGTGATCAGATATCAAGGGTGGGGGATTCCAGTTAACACTGACTTGGCGAGATTCTTGCTAAAGTTGGACAATGCAGAGATGAACAGAGAAGTCCAAATTTGAGGCCTAGTTGAAACATTGCTCAGAAGAGGCTGACCAAAGTTTGGTCAAGGAGAGACTCTCTCAGCATCTGTGTTTCAAAGAGGGTTGTAGGGATTACCCTCCGAAGCTGATCAGTGTTAGCATCTGCCAGGTCCGACCACATCTCTCGACAGGTTGGTGTGAGTGAAGGTTCTTTGTGAGTCCACAGAGAGACATATACACCTGCCCCTCCTTTGGCCTGGCTTACACTCTTTCGCAGCGCATTTGGCTGACTGAACGGCCAAGGACGCTCTAGGTTAAATTGTGAAGTTGTGCTTTTGTGGCTCCCCTCCCTGTTCCCTGTCTTGCCTTTCACTTTGAGTTTTCCTCTCTCCTTGGGATAATTTTCCTTTCCCCTCTCACCGAGAAGATGACGTCTTAACTGAGAAGATGACCTCTTCCAGCTTTTGCTCCAGGAAGGATGTGATGTTGGTGATCTCTAACACTTAAGTGCAAGTCAGTATTAACCTTTCTAAGAGTATTTGCCTTTAAAAGAGTAGCCCAAATAAAAGATTATCCAAGGGTAAAATTCCCAGTGCTATATGGTTGTGGTGAGATGGTGGGCTCTGGGGTCTGATTGCCTGGGTTCTAGCTTTGTTTCTGCCACTTAGTGAGAGCTTGGGCCCATGGTTAACATGTTGGTATCTCATTCATTTCCTCCTTGGTAAAAGAGATCCTATTTGTAAAGTGTTTAGCAGAATTTCTGGCACACACTAAAAGAGTTCAATAAATTGAGTTCTTAGTATTATTATTTTTCTCCCAGCAGGTAATTTTTGAGACACTTGATGCCACATAAGCCTCCTTTTGTTCCTCTTAAGACCGGCATTGTGAGCAAGAGCCTAGGACTTTCTTTAGAGAAGCCAAAAGCTTGACAGGGAACCATTGCCTTGCAAAAGAAGAATCTAAACACAGAGCATACTGACTGAGTCATCTCTACCGCCTGGCTGCCCCACCCCAGATCTAGAGCAGGAGGGTGTGAATTACAGGCACCTGACCATACATGGATGCCTTCTTCCCAGGCCTCCTTGTCAATGGTCAACCTTCTGAAACAATGGAGAAGACTTTTTCCTTGTGAAGGTTGCCCTTAGGTGACCACATCTTTCCTAACATTGCTTAAGCCCAGGAGATATTTTGCTGTGCGCCTTGACTCACCTCTCAACCATGTGTAGATCCTTTGTCTTGGTAGCCAGAGTCAGCTCTCATGCCCTACAGGAATGATCCGTGGGATCCTGAGGGCCTTGTAGAATGGGGTGGGTAGGGCTGGATAAATGAAGTTAAAGTGAAAAGTTAAAAAAAACAGGACAGAGAAGAATGAGTAAACTGTCTTAAGAGGGACAGTGGTAACTTCACAGTAAAATAAATGTCATCTGCTCTTTCTCAACTTTGTATCCATTCATCAGCAGCTGCCCTTTCATCAGTGTCCTCTTCACGGTCAAGTTTCTTTACTTCCTCACTTCCCATTTACTGTCATTTGACTTCTACCTGCACCCAACTGCATTTTGTCCACTCCTATGAAAGTCATCAGGAGCATCCTAAATGTGCCCCTTTGCACGTTTTAGTCTCGTTGGCCCTCTCCTGCTCAAGTATTTGACAGTATTGATGGCTCCCTTCCTGAAACAGTACTCTCCTGGTTTCTGAGATGCCCTCCGCTGTGGATATCTTCTCTGGTTATGCTTTCTTTCATGGGTTTCCTCTTTCTCTCCCTGACTCTTGTGGAAATAGTGGTATTCTCTTGGCTTCAGTGCTTGGACTCCATGCTTGTCTCGGTCTTAACCCCTCACCCTCAACTGTGCCGAGGTCTCCAGCCATCGTTCCATAAGGTGATGGCTTCTCTTTTCTCCATCTCCTTCTCAGACCTCTAGCATCAGCTGCAGGTATGTGTATCCATCTGCCCATTGGATGTCTCCATCCGAGTCTTCCAAAGTATTTGGGCATTTCGGAGTCAACATTCTCAAGACTGAACACATCCACACCCTCTCCCTCACAAAATGCTTCTTCTCCCATCTCACCCAAGGCAGACCCCGTGGCATCATCTTAATGACATTTATGATCAGTCACTGTGCCAAGCACATTACACGGATTTTCTCATTTAATCCTCACAACAAGTCTGTTATGCTCATATTGAACACAAGAGAACTGAGGTTTACGAGATTAAGATGCTTGCCTAGTTTTTAAGTGATAGAGCCAGAATTGGTACCCAGGGTGTCTGAGTGCAGAGCCTCTGTGCCTAACCCCTGTGACCACTACTGGGCCTGCCTGACTTTAGAGCTCAGGCTCCTGACCACGTCCTTCTACTGTAAGTGAAGCTGTCCCCAACGTTCCCAGCACCAGCACCGTCACATTCACTGTGACGCCAAGACTCTGCCGTCTCCTTTCCCATCCATGGCCACTGCATTAGCTCAGACCCTCCTCGTTCTTCCTCTGGACTAACTTCTCTCCCCACCTATAGCCTCACCTGCCTCAGATCATCCTTCACGCTTCTGCCCGGGTGACTTTTCTAAAATGCAAATCGGATCACATCGTTCTCTTAATGAAAACTCTTCAATGTTGAAGCCCCAAACCCTTACGTTTGTACTCAACACCCTTCATGAATGGTCAGTCCTCTGTTTCACTCTCCAGTCTCTCCTCCTCCCTCGGGAAAGTCTCTGAAGGCCAGGATTAGTCTTACTCATCTTTGCATCAGCCCTGGCGCCAGCATTCGGTGAACGTTTGTTGAATGAATGAATGCAATGCTTCTTCGATGCAAAACTTTAAATCTCTCTTTTCTAGATTCCAAAGGAAGCAAGGAATTGAATATTATAATCAGGTGGTAAAAATAAAGGATAATCAGGCACTCTGGCCCACTGTTTGCTTGTCAGGAAGCAGCTGAGCATCAGCCTGGGCGCTACCTTGTGTAAGTTAGGTAATTGCTCTGATCTGTTTCTATTAGAGGCAGGTGACTTTCTCCCTTTGTTTTGCCTGCATCCTTTGCTTATTTAAAAAATGTCTTTATTTTTTTGAAGCAAGCAACTCCTGGTCCACATACTTTCAACTTTTTCTGCTGCTTATTTACCTTCTCGCATTAGGAGCACGTCTAAGTCTGTCCAGGCTGCCATAACAGAGTACCATAGACTGGGTGGTCTAAACAGCAGAAATTGATTTCTCACGGTTCTGGAGGCTGGGGAGTCTATGATCAAGGGGCCAGCAGATTTGGTGTCTGGTTAGGTCCGCTTCCTGGCGAGGACTCGTTTCCTGGTTCACAGATGGTCATCTTCTCGCTGGGTCCTTACATGGCAGAAGGGGCCAGGGAGTTCCCTGAGGTCTCTTTCATAAGGGCTCGATGAGGGTTCCACCCTCATGACCTGATCACCTCCCAAAGGCCCCACCTCCTAAGACCATCACATCGGGGGTTAGGATTTCAACACCTGAAGTTTGGAGGGGCCACAACCGTTCAGCCCATAAGAGGAAGATTCGTTTTAGAAGTCTTTTCCACCCTGTTGCTCATTTTTCTGTGGGCTGAGCACCATGCCCAACCACGTCGTTCTCTTGTCCGTGGAGGTTCCCTCCTTTCTTCAAATTCTGTTTTAAGACACTGTTTCTGTGGGAGTAGACTTTTCATACTTTCACCTGCAACACCAAAGGAACACGTGACCAGAAATAAGACGGCCTTTCATGTGGGCCCTCCCTTGATTTTAGTCACAGAACTCAGCGCTCAGTTCCTCGGACCTGGCCCAGTGATGTGAAGGCACTTTCTGATTAAAGATACAAATTAAACACTTAAAATGAAATAAAAGTTAAAAATTTGGCCTTCTATCTTAATTGGAGGGGTTGAGTTGGGTCCATTCCATCCTCTTGCTTCTTGTTGCTTCTCTTATTACTGTCTTGCTCCCCTTCATGGGAGGAGTTCCGAGTCTTTCACTGAAGTTTTCCCACCAAATGTTGATGTTTTTTCCTGTGGTTTGCAGTGAACGTTGTGTTTCTTCTTCACTGGTACCAGCTCCGTTAGGCGGAGTTTATTTACATTTTAAGGGCCATCTCCCAGGGTCACTGTTGAAGAACTCCTCAAAGGCCCCAAGAGAGAAGGGTCCTGCTCTCCAGGCTCTGCTATTGCTGGGGATCAGCGTGGCTGGACCGTATCCTTTACTGTCTCAGCGCTTATTTGGCCCAGTAGCCCCTTAGCTTGCTCTGCAAATAGTAGCCACTCATAGATTCTGTCATTTGCCTGGAGTGTTGCTGCCACACTCGGGAATCGAGGAGAAGGGAGAGTTGAATTGGAGGCTGCAAATCATGCTTGGATGGTAAGCTGGAGATGGGTCACAGCTAGAGGGTGGGGATGGGGATGGGGTGGGGATAGGCAGGGGCGTGAGTCCCACAGGGCAGAGCTTCTCAGCCTTTGTGCCTCCAAGGAGTGGGTTACTGGTGTGCCAGATAGAGACCTCTCAGCCCTTGTGCATCTTGGCAGAGGTGGAGCCCCCAGCCTGGCCATCTCCACCCTTGGGCATGTTGTTTATTTCTTCCAGGTGTTTATACAAAACATCTAATTTTCTATAAGTGCCACAACTAGAATTTTTTCTTTTTTTTGCTGAGGAAGATTTGCCCTGAGCTAACATCCATGCCAATCTTCCTCTATTTTTTAGCATGTGGGCTATTAGCACAGCATGGCCACTAACAGAGTGGTTTAGGTCTGAACCTGGGCCACCAAGCAAAGTGCATCAAACTTAACCACTAGGCCACCAGGGCTGGCCTTAGAAAAACTTTGCAGCACTGTCAGGGCCCCTGAGATCTCACTGCTACAAGTACACAATCTGTACTTCAACCTAAACGAGGTATTTTCACTGGGGTGATTTTGGCCCCCAGGACAAAAGTCTGGAGAAATTTTTTGTTGTCATGACTGGGGGTGGCGAGAGCTACTGTCATTTCTGGGTAGAGGCCTGGGAGGCTGCTAAACACAATGCCCAGGGTGGCCCCTCACAACCCAAAATTAGCCAGCCCCAAATGTCAACAGTGCCGAGGCTGAGAAATGCTGACCTACACCAACCACTGTCCCAGAGTGTGTGTTTGTTATCCATTTTACAGAAAATCATGATTGCTTTTAGCTTAGTCATTTGCTGAGGAGGAAAAAGGCTTAAAATATTTCATATCTGCAGGGAAAGAATATTTTCAGTCTATAGGTTTAGGAGCATGTGTGTGTGTACTTTTTTTCCGTAAAGTTTTCCAGGCTGAGCGCTTAAAGGATTTTGTTTACAAACAGAAAACGCAGATGCAAATCTAGAGAAAACTTGTGGAAAAGGAACTGGTGTATCTAATCTAGTTGCTTCTTATAAAATTCTGTTACCCATTTTGGTGTCTGGTCTGTGATGGAAGTATGATATATTCATTTGCTTCCATATAAGAAGGCATCTATAATAACAATTGTGGTGTTTTTGTGACTGCTTAAATAAGTCTTTACAATACATTTCAATTTTGCAGTCAATTTTCAATGTGGTTATGATCAAGTATTTTTCTGTAAGGAACCACTTCTTGCCACTAATTTTATTGTTTTTATCTCCTGCTGTTGTTTTTTTTTTTAAGATTTTATTTTTCCTTTTTCTCCCCAAAGCCTCCGGTACATAGTTGTGTATTTTTAGTTGTGGATCCTTCTAGTTGTGGCATGTGGGATGCTGCCTCAGCGTGGCTTGACGAGTGGTGCCATGTCCGCACCCAGGATCTGAACCCGCAAAACCCTGGGCTGCTGAAGTGGAGCGCGTGAACTTAACCGCTCGGCCATGGGGCCAGCCCCCCTTTTTTTTTTCCTGCTGTTGATTGAAGTTGATTCATTTAACACAAGGCCGACTTCTGGTCCACAGGAAGATTGTAGATGGTTCAATTGTTGCTGTGGGATTCTCGTATTTTGTTTTAATCCGTGGTGGTGAGAGTTGATCAGTATCGTCAGCACAGGAGGATGAGAGCGTTGGGAGGGAGGTGGATGCTTTATGAGACCTTTGAATCAGTTCTTCAATAGGCAAGGAATGTTTTTAGTTTTCCTCTATAGAGGAAAGAAAACTTTTCCTCAACCCTCTTAGAGTCCCTAGGTGGGCCTGGAAATTAAACTGAAAGACAAAGAGATTTTATCACCCCCATTCCAGTGGACCCTGTAGACAGAAACCTGGGAGGCTGACTTTGGCAAGACGTTTTACCTTCTTGGCTTTTGCAGAGGCCCAGGATCTCTTAACTGCAGCTTCTGGACCAAGCAAGGTGTCCCCAGTCAGCGGAACCCCCTCTTTGTCACCAAAACTGTTGGGGAGAAAAAAAATTTTTTTCCCTATACCTTTCTAGGTTCTCCCACTGGGGCCCTGTAAAATTAGACTGACAAAAGACAGATTAACAAGACAAGAACAAATGGGAGTTTATTAGCATGTGCATCACGCTTACACATGGGTGCATTCAGCGATGAGTAACTCCAACTGGAGGTGAGAGCTTGGAGTCTGTATGCCTAACTTAGCAGGGGAATGTTGGAGGAAGGGCACTGATGGAAAAGCAAGTGCCTGCTGGGAAAAAAAATGAATAGCTGATGTGTAGTTTGTGACAGCGTCTGTCTGGGTGTGGTGCTGGCTTCTTGTCTCCCGGAAGAAAAGATCTGAGTGGCTCCCGGGGAGGGCATCTATGACGCTTGGGTCCTTTGGGAGGCTCTGCTTTTAGGTACATAAGAGATTTCAGGAACTCGAAATAATTTCAGCTCAAAATAATTCTTACGTCGATGTGGCATATTTCGGGGTGGCGTATCCTGAGTCCCTTTGCCTACTTTTCATGGAAAATTTCTATGTAAATGTAAATGTGCCTGAGTGGACTCCAGAAAATAAGAAGTAATTCAGAGCCACATACACTTGAGACTCCTTACCTTTAGTCGTTTTGAAAGAAGTCTCAGGCCCTCTCTAGTAAAAGTGTGACTGAACAGGAGGCGTCAAAGCAGTCCTCTTTAAAGACCATACTGCCTCTGTCTTTCGCTTCAGAAAGGCAATTGATTGTTAAGGGTGTTTTAGTGTTAATTACTTGTGTTATCGTAATTCATTCATCAAATGTTTACTGCACCTTAAAGCAGCAAAAACAGGGGTTTTTTTTCTTTTTGAGGAAGATTAGCCCTGAGCTAACATCTGCTGCCAATCCTCCTCCTTTCACTGAGGAAGACTGGCCCTGAGCTAACATCTGTGTCCATCTTCCTCTACTTTCTATGTGGGACGCCTACCACATCATGGCTTGCCAAGTGGTGCCATGTCCGCATCTGGGATTGGAACCAGTGAACCCCGGGCCCCCAAAGAGGAATGCGCAAACTTAACCACTGCGCCACCAGGCCGGCCCCAGAAAATATTTTATTTAAGACTATAACTAGAGGAAAAGAGACCTCACAGAACAAGGCTCAATTCTGAATACAGCATAGGCAAGTGGGAATTTATAGCCAAGGAGAAGGGCAGGGGTCAGTGGATGGAAAATTACCAAGAGGCAACATCAGAGGTAAGGGGGGATTCTGGCTACACTGGCCTAGCAGGAGTCTTGCTGAAGGCAGACCAGGGTGATCAGACATTGCCTGGGGGATTGGCTAGATACCGAGAGTGATCAGATACTGAGGATGGCTGAACTGACTTAGCAGGATTCTTGCTAAAGTGGGACTATGAAGAGACAAACATGGAAGCCCGAAAGTGGCGCCTAGTTGAAAAAGAGCTCAGAGAGCCTGAGTAGAGTTTGGTCAATGAGAGAATCTTGGTCAGGTGACAATCTCTGTTTGAGTTCCTGGGGATCCAGCAGTGAACAGGAGGATAGAGACCAATGCTGCCTTCATGAGCTCACGTTGAGGCAGATGGCTGTCAGACAACTAAATACAAAGCTGTTTAACTGCGATTGTGAAAAGTTCTACTATGGAGATTGTCGTTAGAGAACTAAATACATAATGGCTTAACTACAACTGTGGAAAGTTCTATCACGGCAAAATACAAGGACTAACGGGGACATTGATGTGTTGGGTGGAGGGAGATATGTTGGGGATGCTTCTTAGAAAGTGATACTGAAACTGCATCTGATGGATGAGAGGTTGCTTGCTAAGCAAAGTGGTGGGCGAGGGAGGAAGAGTCATCTGGGCAGCAGGAACAGAAGTTGCAAAGTGGGAAGGAGCTAAAAAGGCCAGTGTGGCTGGAATGCAGAGATCAACTTGGGGGAGAAGCTGCACAAAGAGGATGTCAGAGAGGTGTTAGGGCTGGTCACATGCCCCTAGGCCTGGTCAAGGATTTGGGATGTGTGAAAGATCAGAATTGGCCACCCCAAAATGTGTCTCTTTGGCTTGATTATTTTAAGGACGAAAGACTCAGAAAGAAACTCTGAACTTTCCCCTAACAGCCTAAAAGAATTTAAGACAGAAGGCCTGTCCCAGTAAGGAGCTATCACCATGCTAACTATAGTATAATATGAACTAGGTGTGGTAGACAGGAAGGCACCTGGTGACACCCATTTTTATCAAGTTTAGATGGCCCAACAAACATTTGTTTACTAAATGTTTCCTTTTCCATCTCCGTGTGAATTGCCTTCCTCCCCTTTGAAGTCCCAAATCACTACCCTCAACATCCTCCTTTGTCCTTAACTGAAGATGGCATGTAAAGTGGTAGCTTCTGTCCTTTTGGCAAGTTACTCAGTTTTCCTGGGTTTCTCCCGTATATACATGTTATAAAGCTTTGTTTGATTTTCTCCTGTTATTCTGTCTTATGTGAGTTTAATTTGTAGACCAGCCAGAGGAACCTAGAGGATAGAGGAATAGTTCTTCCTCCCCTGCGGATGTTACCATAAGAACAATTGAAAGCCAGTGCAAGGTTTTTGCAAAGCACGGGGAGTGTTGGGAACCTAGACTCATTTTTCCTCTAGCATAGTCATCACAAGAGATTTCTGACACAATATGCCAAAATAATATTCCAGAGTCATGAAGAGGCTCAAAGGATCCTTGTGTGTGTGTGTGTGATTAAGATTGGCCCTGAGCTAACATCTGTTGCCAATTACTCCTCTTTTTGCTTGAGAAAGATTGTTGCTGAGCTAACATCTGTGCCAATCTTCCTCTATTTGATGTGGGATGCCACCACAGTGTGGCTTGACGAGAAGTGCTAGGTCCCTGCCCGGGATCCGAACCTGCAAACCCTGGGCTGTCGAAGAGGAGTGTGGGAACTTCACCACTATGCCACCGGGCTGACCCCTCAAGGGATCCTTTTTTGACGCTTGTTTTCTATTTTTTTCCAATGTGAGTATTTTGACCTCTCAAACAGGCTGTGAACTCCGGGGGGGGGGGGGGGGGGGGGGGCGGGCAGGGGCCTTGTCATTTATTCTTTGTATCTCAAAGCATCAGAAATGGTGCTGGCTGGACTTAAATGCTCCATCAAGGCAGGAAGGGTGAGGAGTAGATACACAGTTTCTTTCTGGGTATTTACACAATGGGCCGGGGTATCCAACAGAAGTGATGGCTCTGCTCCAGGATAACAACATTGAAAGAAACTACAGGAGTTGTAGTTCAACCTATTGAAAACAGTAACCTTTAGTTGACTTTTCAGATTCGGGTTCAGATTACAGATTAACAATGCTAATTACTAGTGTGAAAGTCTTGGCACCTTCCTTCCTTTTTTATTATTACATTTGATCAACATGGAGAATATAGTGTATCCTTTCAAGGGTATGAAAACAGTGGGCTTCCAGCAATGATAGTTCAGATTTTAATTATAGTGGTGACATTTTTATTCATGAGATTACAGTAAGTGTGTGTTAAAATGATAGATTTGTGAGAGGGTGATAAATCCTAAATTTTGTTTCTTCTCCTGATCACAGTTCCATGAGGTGCTTATTCAAAGATGAAATCTCTTTCTGTTTAATGTACCTTTTACAGCTCGTCCCCTTTCAACTTTGATCCAGTTTCAAGAACAAATCTTCACCTAATAAAACTATTAATTCCGGAGATTTAAGTACTAATCCTGACTACGAAAAGAGGGTTTTTCTGGTTTATGTTCCCAGCTACCTCTGACACAGAGTGATCTTATTGTTCTCTGTCAAGTGTTTTAAACCTGCTATTGAGAAACCATTTCAGTGGGAGAAAAAACCAGAAATGTTTCTTTTCATTTTCCATTCTATCAAGCTGAGTGTTCTGTGCTGAATTGTTTGGTTTGGATGAAGTATGTTACTTCCCTCTCCCTGGGATTCTTTTAAAAAAGAAATGCCAACCATCTCAGTCAAATTTAGAAGGAAGAAATTAAACAAAGGCTCCAGTGACTTGCAGTGGGGTGAGTCAGTCCCTTGCTCCTCATATGTTTTTATTTATTTATTTTCTTTTTTGAGGAAGATTAGCCCTGAGCTAATTACTGTCAATCCTCCTCTTTTTTTTTTTTTTCTTAGGAAGACTGGCCCTGAGCTAATATCCATGCCCATCTTCCTCTACTTTATTGTGGGATGCCTACCACAGCATGGCTTTTGCCAAGCGACGTGGTGTCCGCACCCGGGATCCGAATCAGCGATCCCTGGGCCACCAAGAAGCGGAAAGTGCGAACTTAACTGCTGCTCCACTGGGCTGGCCCCAACCTCATATGTTTTTAAAATGCTCAGCTCAGCCAGAGCCTCTTCTCCCCAGCAGTGGATCCCTCAATCCAAAAAGTCAGGTATAGACAACCTTTGCATTTTAATTTTAACTTAAACATACAAGCGTAATTTTTTTCCCCAAACTATTAAATTTAGAATCAAGGTCTTTTTTTTTAATGGATCTGCTGATTGGAATTAGATGTCATCTTGCTCAAAAGGCATTGCCCGCAATTTCTAGTTCCGTAGGGTGAGAACTTAGACAGTAGTGATGTAGTCTGCGCAGGATCCTTCTAGCTTGCTCCCTTTTTCCTCCCTCAGTTGTTACCAAAACCAAAGTGGGCTCCCTCCTGGCGAGTTAGATCAGCGTCTCCACCAGAAGGAGTTGTCTCACAAAGTAAGGTATGTTTGCTGCAAATAGGAGACCATGAGGAATTATTTCCAGAGTCAGGGCTCCCTGAACAAAGGGAAGCAGGGACATTTATTTCAGACGGGGAATGAATATTCAAATGGGAGAGGTGGGCATTCGCTTGCGCAGGCTTAGTTGGAAAACACACTTCCACAAACACTGCAGGTTGCGGCAACAAGACCTAAGTTCCTCCTGGGGACATCTCTGCATTAACAATAAGGCAGAGGTCACAGGCATGGCTCGCTCTCATGGCAAGGGTTGGTCTGGTTCAGGGTGGTTGGTGATTACATCTCCTTAACATAACAAAAGGGAAAAAACAATTTGGAAAAACAGTTAAATGCCTCCAAACCCACCCTTGAGTTCCTCGGGGCAACCAGGCAGTGACACAATCTTTTATGGTTGTCTTGCCCACTCATCACTTGAAAGAATTCCAAAGCATTCAGCCTGTTTTTTTCATAGAAAACAGCTGTCTTTCATTTCAAACTCATGTCTGATTAGTTTGTACTATACTTAGTTCAATTACCAAAATTAGACTGACAAACCCAGTTGACTGTTGGTCTTGGTAGAACCCAACAGTTAGCAACAGAAGTGTGCCAACACGGTCGAGATGGACCTCCTGGCTACCGGCATTTAGTGTGCTCTGAGCATCAGGTAGTATGTTTTGCAGCAGAAGCAGAGGACCCTGGCTAATCCAGCGATCCAGTTTATGACTGTTAACAGAGCTTCCTTTTCACTTGCTGTGTAGGTTTAGCCATTTTTAACAGGTTATCAATTTGTACACGCTCTTGATTGCAGGAAAACATCAAACAGCCCTCATCAGCTTAGAAAACTTTTAAACCTGGAAGGGACTCTAGAGATGATTGAACTAATTTTAAACTTGAGGAAATAGCAGATATGTCATACGATGTGCCCCAGGACAACTGATCAGAGAATCCTGTGAATTAGATATTAGAATCATTGAGGCTCAGAAAGACCAAGTGACCTTCTGAAACCTTGCAGCTAATAAGTGTGGACTGAGGACTTGGAACCCAATCCTCTCACCTGAAATCCTGTGCTCGTTCCACTGTACGTGGGCTCTAGGAGTTTGTGGCCTTCTTGGAAAGATAAGCACATAAAAGATAACTGAAATCCAATGTGATATGTGCTGTGACAGACATCGGGAGAGAGCATGGGGAAGCACATGAGAGAGGCAACAACAAGTAGGACTTTCCAGAGAAAGCGACTTGGCTGTGAGTCCCAACAGGTGTTCACCAGGTGAGGAAGGTGAGGAAGAGCATTTCAAGCAAGAAGGAGCAACGTGAACAAAGGCAAGGGAGTGAATCAGGGTGGTGCGAACCTCTAGAAGTGGGAGAGTTGGGAGATGATGTTGGAGAAATCTGTAAGGTTTAGGGTGTGGAAAATCTTGTCTCCACGTTAAAGGGCTCGGCAGGGGAGCTGCTGTAGGATTTCCAGCACTACGGGTAGATTTGCATTTTAGATACAACACTCTCATGGCTGAATAGAGGATGGAATTGGTTGAGGGGAGACTGGAGAGTCTCCTGTGTTAGCTAAGAGAGGGATAGTAGAAATGGAGAGAAAGGGTTGCATTTGAGATTTCAGAGGTAAATCTGAAACCGGCAAACAGCCATTGATGATTAAGCATCTAGGTACTGTTTTTTTTCCTTTCTGCAATTACTGATTATAGCTTTTAGCTGTTTACCCCACCCATCGTTAACTGTGCTGCTTAGGCACTATGCTATCTGACTCCCACTAGGCTCCTATAGATAACATCTCCCTGGAGCCTGGGGCCCCATGGTAATGGGTGTGTGAGCTGTTTTTCAGGAATTAGAACTCCTTGTCCACTTCAGGACAGTTGAGACCACCAACCCAACTGGGCCCGTGGAGATGTCTGATAGGCGACCTTTTGAGGTCAAGAGGCTAAAAACTCCACCCTCAGATCACGCCCATGCTGCCATTTTTGTGAACATGGGTTCAATGAAGAGGCATGGAGTCTGACTACACTTGCACAGATCATCAATTACCTCACCCCTCCTCACCTCCAATCACCTCTCTCCACATTTCAGACCACCTTGTCCCACTATCCCATAAATATCCCTGAGTCCCTATTTTCGGGGAAGCAAATTTGAGGCTCATGCCCTTGCTTCCTCACATGGCTGCCTTGTGATTAAACTCTCTCTCTGCTGCAATCTCGTCGTCTGGGTGTTTGGCTTTCTGGGTGGCGGGCAAAAATGAACCTGGTTTGGTAACAATCCCCAGGGGGCTCAGTGCTTGATTGGGTATGGGAGATGAGGACAGGGGACAGTCAAAGGCATTCACCAGTTTATGGCTATACCATAGGCCAGTGCAACTGGGTGGATGATGCTGTTGCCATTCCAACATAGGAAGCACAGGTTGAGAGGTGAAATGGGAGCCATGATGAGCTAATTTTGGGCATGTTGAGTTGGAGTCTCTTATCTGAGTGAAGACATTCAGCAGACAGTGGAATGTATGAGTCTGGTGCTTAGTAGCTAGAAGACTGAGCTGGAGAAACACATTTGGGAGTCCTCAGCATACACTTGGTGGTTCAGCTCTGTAGAATGGTTAAAAGAGCCAAGAAGAATATAAGACAAGAAGATGGCAGGAGATAGAACTTGGGAGAATGCCTGTATTTAAGGGGTGGGCAGAGGAAAGAGTTGTAGCAAAAGATGAAGAATGGCTCCCGAGGTAGGCTGAGAATCCATAAGATCATGGAAGCCAAGAAAGGAGAAGGCTATCAGATTGAGAACAGACCATTGCGTTTAGCAATGCAGAGGTTACAAAGAACCTTCAGTTTTGGTGGAGTCGTAGGCACTAAAGCCTGTGTAAGAGAGAACGATGAATTTGTTTCCTCTACCCAAGGGTGGGGTCTGCACAGGCCCAGCTCCTTGAATTGGCACAGAGTGAGCTTATGCAGTACTGGAGGCAGATGACAGAGCACGCTGCTTGCCGTCTGCAGACAGGTCCCTCAGAGCAGAGTAGCCCATGGTCTCAGTGGAGAAGGGTGGAGGGAAGGCTCGCCCCACAACCACCACGGCCCCAAACACACGCACATAACCTCTTTTATTGTTTTCTTTAAGGCAGAAATTGAAGGCTCATGGAGACAACCAATTGCAACCTTTTACTTTGTTTGGGACAGTGTAGACAGCTTTCTTCATCCCTAATCTGTTTATAGATATACATTTATTGAAAGAATGAGCAAACAAGCTTAATTTCTCAAACTGAAGGACTTCTGACAGAGAAACTTTAGACATAGTATACTTAAACAAAAGACACTTGCAACAAAGACCCTTTAGATACTGTATACTCCTTCCTCCTCATGACACAGTGCAGCCTGTCTTCTGGATGGAGAATATAGGCTCTGATTGTCTCTTCTTAACCCGAGTACAGTGGGGAAGCTCATTGTTGGGCAGTGTCCACAGAGTCTGGACTGATTCAGGGGAACTTCCTGAGTGTCTCCACCAATACCTGAGATTTTCCTCGTTACCTGGTGACAACCACCTGAGTTGCAGCTGTGAGCCATGGAGGAAATAAACACAGAGCTGGCACTGGAAAAATCTACCTATTGGTGACAGCAAATATTATGTGAAACAAGAGGAACAGATTTAAATTTAATACAATAAAGATTTGAAAAGGGGCCGGACCGGTGGCACAGTGGTTAAGTGTGCATGTTCCACTTCGGTGGCCCAGGGTTCGCCAGTTGGGATCCCGGGTGCAGACATGGCACTGCTTGGCAAGCCATGCTTTGGTAGGTGTCCCACATATAAAGTAGAGGAAGATGGGCACGCATGTTAGCTCAGGGCCAGGCTTCCTTAGCAAAAAGAGGGGGATTGGCAGCAGATGTTAGCTCAGGGCTAATCTTCCTAAAAAAAAAAAATTAGAAAAAATTGTACATCAGAAGGCTATAGCCACGAGCCACATAATGACATTTCAGTCAACGACGGACCACATATATGACGGTGGTCCTATAAGATTTGTACCACATAGCCTAGTTGTATAGCAGGCCACACCAGCTAGGTTTGAGTATGTAAGTACACTCTATGATGTTTACACAATGACAAAATCACCTGACAACACATTTCCCAGAATGTCTCCCCATTGTTAAGTGATGCATGACCGGACTTAAAAGGACTGTCTTTGGATAAAATGTCTTGCTTTCTCTTTCCAGAGGAAATAATGAATATACCACTTTATTTTTAACTTTAAGTACTGAAAAAAAGGAGGAAAACTTACCATTTAAAATCTGAGAAGAGATTTTCAAGGGAATAGTGGGACCTTTTCCCTATTCCCGCCCCTAGTTCATACTCCGTTGGAAATAAGGTGGGTGTGACTCAGTCCAGAATTACAAAATGCAAGAGGTCACTGAAGGTTCCTTCCTAGCAGTATTTTAATGGAAAATTTCCCAAGGCACCAATGCAACAGGGAGAATAGTATTCTTTTTTTCCCTTTCTAGAAGTTATGGTCCTTGGATTCTGGGGATCTGGATTTGAATCCCAGTTCTGCTATTTTCTGGGCTTACAGACATAACCTTTCTTTTTTTTGAGGAAGATCAGCCCTGAGCTAACATCTGCTGCCAATCCTCCTCTTTTTGCTGAGGAAGACTGGCCCTGAGCTAACATCCATGCCCATCTTCCTCTACTTTATATGTGGGACGCCTACCACAGCATAGCTTGCCAAGTGGTGCCTTGTCGGCACCCAGGATCCGAACCTGCAAACCCTGGGCCGCCGAAGCAGAACGTGCAACCTTAACCGCTGTGCCACCGGGCCGGCCCCCTGACATAACCTTTCTGAGTCTCAATTTTCTTGCCAGCCAAAAGGGGCTATAGGGTTATTCTGAAGATATAATGGGATGATGTAAGCCGAACAACCAGCAGAGTGAGTGCACAGTTAAATGTTAGGTCCCTTCCCCATCCAGAAGGAAGACGTGAAGTGGAAGGAGGCTCAGTGACTTCTCTCTGATTTGGATGAACCCATCCTGGTCTTTGCTCTTTCTTGGGGTGGGAGGACCGGCCAGGCTGGAGAGTGCTGCCCAGCGGGTACCCACCTTGAGGGAGGATGGGTGGACTGGGCTTGGGCCCAGGGCAAGGATATCCTTTCCTGGCAGCTCCTCTGCTTGGTACAGAAAGAATCAGATTGTGTCCAAGAAAGTCCTGAGGTCAAGGCTATAGGTACAGGCCCAGAATGGGTCATGAGGGCAAAGGGGCCTGAGGAACCAAGGTGTGTGGCCAAGAGAGAGTCTAGGGAGCGGGAGCCTGAAATAGTGTGTGTTGAGGACACCAGCAGCCAGTCTGTGTGACAATCTCAATCCTGAGGCAAGTCAGAGGCTCTTAAAGGGCCTCGGGCAGAACAGACAGTCTGTGGGATCTGGTTATTGGGGTCCAGAGGATCTCTGAGAATGAGTTCCTGCTCAGTTAGCACCTGAAACATTCTGGTTCTATTTTTCTTCGCTTTACCTTATAAAGCCAGTTAAGACCAGTGCTACATGGCCATCCTGAGTGGGGGTGGGGGTAATTCACGAGTGCATTCTGCTGAGCTAGATTGGGGCAACTGGGAACACCATAAGGAGTCATGAGTGCAATTCAGAAAGAAGAAAAATTGCCACAGATTGCTAAGCAGAGACAAAAGCTGAAAGTCCTTATCAGATTTCCAGACATAGCTGCGGGCAATGTGAGACCCAGCTATGACTCTGACGCAGAGCTACACTGCAAGAGAAGCCCCAGCTGATACTCAGAAGGACAATCTGGTGTGAGGGAAGAGGCAGCCTAAGGCAGCAGCCAAGGGCGCCGGCTTGGGGACGAGGCCCCCTGGGGATTGTTACTGGAGCAAGTTACGTATCGTCATTTAGTTTTCTCATCTTTAAAAGTCATCGAACATGCACTAAAAATTTTCTAGAAGGATGCACGTTTTAGAAGACTGCACAGATGGGGACTGAGATGGGAGACACTTCACTTTGTATCTTTATATATTTTCATTTTCGAACCATGTGGATGTGTGTACTATTAAACAGAATAAATGACCAAAAAAAAAAAAAAAAGACAAGTGATGATAGCTTATTTGTTACAGGGTTACACAGGCCTGATACGTGGTAATTACTCGCATAAATTGCAGTTACTATTATAGTTAATACAGGGATGCTGGCTGCGTCATCTGTCAGTGTTATTTGCCCTTAAATACCCGGCAGTCTCTTTATCTCATATCCAGTTGGATGCCCTACATGTACTGGCCTTACATTGTGTTTATAATCAATGGGATAAATTCAGCCCCTTAAAAACAGTCTTGTAAATGGGTAAAATGAATAAATGAGTACCACTTGCAAATTAGATTGTAAAATGTATTTTTTTTTTTTACTTTTAACACATTTTAGAGAATTATATTAAATTATTGACAATGGCATCTGGCATTGTATAATGAACACCTATATACCCTTCACTTGTATTCGCCAATTGTTAATGTTTTTGCCATATTTGCATTCTTTCTCTCACACACACACGCACAGACGCATACATACGTACGTATCTTTTTTTCTGAACTATTTGGAAGTTAATTGCACATCTGACACTTTTATCTCTAAATCTGTCAGCATGTGTCTTCTGAGTACAGGACATTCTCCTGCATAACCACAGTACAATGACCAAACCCAGGAAATTCAACCATCACCTAAGATTATCTAATGTACAATCCATATTCAAATGTCCCCAAAGGTCCTAGTAAATGTTCTGTATAGCTGTTTACTTTTTGATCTAGAATCCTACGTAAGATCTTCCATTGCATTTGGTTGCTCCTTTCTAGAACATTTCTGTAGGCTTGTTTTGTTTTTCATGACACTGACATTTTTGAAGAGCATAGATCAGGTTCTGTCCTACCCTCCATGCCCAGTGTCCTTCAATTTGTGTCTGTCTGACTCTTTCCTTATAATTAGATTCAGATTAATTAGATCCTGGTTTTGGCAGGAAAACTGCAATAGATAATGTTCCAATGCCGCCTTTTGTAAATGTTTTTTATCCTTCTCTTTTAAATATGTGAAGCCAGGAGTAATTTTTAAAAATTCTAATATTCTTACTCTCAAATATCCAGCAGGTCAATTATTGGTAAGTGACTCTTGTCATCATGTCATGATTGAGGCAGCGGGCTATTTGTACAGATCACTTGATTTAAGGGTGACCTACCTGGTATCTTCTCATTCGTTGGTCCATGGAATCCTACAGTGAGTTTCTGTTCTATGTCTTGAAAAGAAGCATGCTTCTGGTTATTCATGGTATATATATGACCTCTTGATAACTTTTGATCTTTGCAGCCTTCTGAGAGAAACAGCACATCCAGGGCAGGAGATGTTGGCCTCAAGGCATGAGCCAGCAATATTCCGAGGGTTCTAGGAATGGCGCCTCGCAGTGTGAGCACTAGGTGAAATCGACCTACCACAGCTCTCAGAGTTCTCGTGCAGTTCTGATACAGCTCTGCAATGTGCACGAACGAGGATAAGCTTCAGAGGGCTAAAATCATGGTCTTGGCACCTCAAACAGTCTCAGATAAATCAAAATGGGATTCCGGAAAAGGGAAAAAGGTCTTGAGACCCATGATTTCCATTTCTGCTAAGGAAAAGACTCGATGGAAGACACAAAATAATGATGAAATAGGAAATAGCCCAGAAAAAGAAGCATCAAAGAAAGATTATTCCTCTAAGATTTTATCCTTGGGTAAAATGGATGGTGTAGTAAAGCTTTCATAGCAAAGGATTTTGTCAGCTAAAAGCACGAGGGAAAAGGCCAAACCACTGTGATTTACCAGCATCCCCTGCAAGGGCCTCTTTGCACAAATGATCCCTGGGAATCTGTATCTGAACTCATCTCAGAAAGATGGCTTTTTCATAGCCTCGATTACAGTTCAGTTCCTCAGAAGTGTTTCTTTGCAGAGAAGATCTCAGTTTGAAGCAAAATTGTTGAAGACCTCAAACCATACTAATAAAGAATAAAAATGATCATGGCTCTTTTGTGTCTAATTTTTTTCTGCTTGTCTTTATTTAGAACTCTTTGATGGGATATTTTCTTTTAAGACTCTTAGGAGTGATGGTAATCAATCTCTGAGGATTTGATTATTTTTAGCCCCTTAAAATATTTTAATAGATTTTAGCCAAAAAGAGCAATTTTTAAGTGATTCACATTTTTATCGTAAGTAGAAGAGCGTTGATCTCACAGGGTTCCAAAGCTGAAAATATACTGAAACAATGTTATTAAAGTTCTAATTGTGTTACTGTTATGTTGCTATAGTTTCTCTCTTTTGAATTCATGAATTAATTTTCTATGTAAGCAAAATTTACAGTTGCTCTTGCCAAACCTTTTTTATGAAACATAAACGAGAAAAGATATGAATTGGAATAAACTAAAACCATAAAGTAAGTTTAAAGTACCAGAGTCCATGGATTTGATATCGTATCTGTTGCAAACATTTTAATTGTCTCTCATGTTATCAGTGATTTGTAAGCTACTGCCCCATTAACTGTTGAGGGTTACTTATTGGCTACCTTCTTTCTTGCCACCCCACTAAATCCTACCTACTGTGTTAGAAAGCCAAATGGAAACGGGCTCAGCTGTGTGACCTTGCAAAAGTTATCTTACTTCTCTTAGCCTCAGTTTTGTTGTTTATAAAATGGGAGAAATTATGGTGCCTACTTTTCAGGATTACTGAGAGCACTGCAAGAGTGAACGCACACAGCAAACCTTCAATAAATAGTAGTTATTATTATCTGTCACGGTCTAACCACCTTTACCCATGAAGCATCTCCTCACCCCTCCAGCCCACAATTTAAGCATACACTAGTGCTTTGGGTTGTTTTAAATCGTGCCCCACCTAGTTCACATATGGCACAATGGTCTCCCAGGCAGAGTGCCAACCTTGAGAGTTAGTCCCGGTCCTCCACCCAGCGCCCTGCTCAACGGTGACCAACAGGTTGGGGAGTCCCCGCAGTTTAGTGATTCTCAGGCGGGTTCTGGGTGGGTCGCATCAGTCTGTCCTGCAGGATCCGAGTCTGACTCACTCCACACAGAAATGTCTCATGGTGGTGGGGATTCCTGTTTTGTATTCGGCTTTGGTGGAACCACAAGGCACAGAACAGGCGCAGCCTGACAGGTCTGAGAGAAGGCAGATGCACCGCGCCCGTGAGCGTGGGCAGGAGCAAGAGCTGGGTGGCGGTGTCTCGAGGCCTCCCCTGCGAGGCAGAAATCTCTGGGGGGGCACTGGCCTTCTAGGCTGAGCAGTGGTGTACCATTCGAACACATCAGCCCACGTATGGGGCCTCGGCTCCGCTGCCTCCTCACGGGCATCCCCAGAAGGATCCAAACTGGGGATCCGGGGACGTCCCAGACCCGCCCCAGAGATCCAGGGGAGATCCAGAGGTCACCTTCTGAAGCCGGGGCCAGAGGGACCCTGTCAGTGCGGCCAGAGTCCTGGGGGACGGCCCCAGACCACGGGAGGAAGGTGCTGCGGACCTCGGCGGCCGGCGCCGGGACCACGTCTAGTGGCCTAGGGCCGACAATGAGTCATCCCATTCCACGTGGCTTCGGCCTAACCCGGCTTCTGCCCCACCGCACAGCCACCTCCGCGCGCTGCAGGGCGGGGAAGCGACCGCAGCAGGCCCCGCCCAGGCCCCGCCCCCAGCCGGGCCGGACTAGGCCCCGCCCCGCTCAGGCCACAGCCCCACTCAGGCCCCGCCCCACTCAGGCCCCGCCCCACTCAGGCCCCGCCCCGCGGCGGCCGAAGGGGCGGGCCGCGCCGCCACGTGTTCCGACGCAGCGGGCCGCCAGCCGGCGGGGCTGAGCGCGGGCAGAGCTCTTGCCGGGTGGCCGCGCTCGCAGTGGGGCGGCGGCGAGCATGGCTACGGCGGCGGTGGCTGTGGCCCGTGGGGCCGGGGCGAGGGGGGCGGCGGCAACCCTGCGGGGCGGCTGCGGGACTGCGGCTCGGGGTCGGCCGCGCGCGGGCCCCTCCCGGCCCCTCTGCACTGCACCTGGGACCGCCCCGGACAGGAAGCGCTACCTGTGGGAGCGCTACCAGGAGGCGAAGAGGAGCACGGACGGTGAGTGCGGCGGCGCCCCGAGCCCCGGTACCTGGGGGGGGGTCCTCCCCGCCGGGCTGCGGCGCCGGGTCCCCTCCCACGCGGTAACCCTCCAGCCCGTGCCGGTCCCCCCCAATGGTGACCCTCGGTCGCCCTCACCCCCAACCGCGGGCGACATCGCCTCTGCAGTGCGATTGCGGGAAACGCGGAAAAATGCGCCTCCAGAAACTTTGCAATGCTTGCCTTTCTCTTGGGAAAACTGCTTTATAAATTTTTGGGATTTTGTAGCCAGTAATCTGTATTGGAAGGGCCTTGGGCTCTCCCGGGGGGTCCACAGACATCTCTTGGGAGGCGGTCACCCTCACGCACCGTTGGGTATTGTTATTAACAAACAGTGATAATGCTAACAGCCGGAGTCCGGCAGGCGGCGGGTTACCCGGGAGCCGGGCTACCGGGCAGGTGGCAGTGTCCAGAGGCTGATCTATTTTCTTTCTTTCTTTTTTTTTTTTTAGGGGATAGGGTAAGATTTGCTGTGTTTGAAATAGGAGGGGGTCTAGGATGGGAGTTGTGGGCTGTCTACTAACCTCAGTGAGGAGGGGGTCCAGGAGTGACTCCTTTATGGCCCGCTGAACATAAAATCTGCTTGGGTCGGTTGTTACTGAGGGAAACGGAGAGACCAAAAGAGAACCGAGTAAATACTACTGCCAGGCACCTAGATTGTCTTCCTGCGTTCTTCCCATACCTACCATGGGGGTGCCACATCCACATCCTATAGATGGGAAAGGTGAGACTCAAGTGTTAAGGAAGTTGGCCAAGGTCACACCTTGACCTCGGGTCTGTCTCGGCCCCTAACCCACTGTCCTGTTTGCTGCGCTCGTCTGCCTTCCCGTAACAGCTGACCATTTGGGAACTCGTGTAAAGGGCCAGTGATAATCCATGGGCCCACATCTTTTAGGGAAGATTTAGAACCCCAATTTGTATACTGATTTTTTGGTCGGGGGAGAGGTTGAGGTGGCACATAGAGATGGGGAGAGCATATTTGGTGAGAGAGAACATTTTGTAGGATCACATTTTCCATCTTTTGGCCAGAAGTCACTTTAATGAAAGAAAACAAGAAGCTTATTTTCACCAATTGGAATAATTTTCTGAGGGAACTCCAAGTGGCTTGCAGTGCAGGCTTCTGTGAAATAGGACTTTTTTTCTTGGTTTTCCTTTGCTCCGAGTTCATTTTGCATCAGTTTTTGAAGTGGTTGTGTGGTGTGTTGGAAAGAAGACTGCCTTTGGAGACATCCGAAATGGCAGGATCTTAAATGAAAGAAATATAGATTGTCTAACCCAGCTTTTGGGCAGGCAAGACTTTTTTAATTGAAATTTGAAATTGAGAGACTTGTATACTTACATGCAGTTGTTAAGAATGAATACAGGGAGATCCTTTATCTAGTTTCTCCCAGTGGTAACATTTTGCAAAACAATAGCACAGTATCACAGCCAGGGTGTTGACATTGCTGCAACCCACAGAGCGCATTCACGGCTCTCTAGTTGTACTTGTATGTGTGTGTGTGTTTTGTTCTGTACAGTTTTATCACATGTACGTTCATGTATCCAGCACCACAGTCAAGATACAGGACAGTTCAGCCCAAGGATCCCTCATTTTGTCTTCGAAACCACATCCACCTCCCTCCTGATGCCCCGTGAAACCCTGGGGCATTATCTGTTCTCCATTTCTACAATTTTGTCATTTCAAAAATGTTACATGGTTGGAATCATACAGTATGTAATCTTTTGGAATTGGCTTTTTTCTCACTGAGCGTAATTCCCTGGAGAGTCATCTACGTTGTCACGTGCATTGTGTCAGTAGCGCACTCCTTTTTATTGCTGAGTAGCATTTCCTGGTATGGATGTGCCATTGTTTAACCACAGCGAGCTGTTTAACCACAGTTCACTCGTTAAGGGACACCTGGGTTGCTTCCGGTTTTTGGCTGTTACAAGTAAGGCTGTGTACAGGTTTTTGGGTGAGCATATGTTGTCATTTCTCTCAATGCCATGCCATTGCTTGGTTGAAGGATAATGTCATATTTTATGAGAAACTGCTGGCAAAAATATTTGTCATTCTTATTTTATGGACAAGATTTGCCGCTTGCAGGCTGTGAGACCCTGGGGAGGTCGCGAAGCTTCAGTTTCCCCATCTGTAGAATGGGGATCCTGGTAGTACCAACATCTTAGGATCGTGACCAGGAATGAGTGAGTCCATCCGTGGCAGGTGTTCAGAACAGTGCCTGGCGAATGAGACAGCTGAGGCGTTGGGTGCTGAAGATCAGCCTCAGCCAGAGTTTGGACTTTGGTGGGTGGTGATCCCAGCGGGATTTGGGAATATGACAGCTTGAGGGGGATTTTGAGGTTTATTAGCTCTGTGACCTTGGTGGCAAGTTACTGTCTTCCCTGACCTCAGTTTTCTCAGTTGTAGTACGGGGATAACATGTGAGGATTTTTAGGGTGGGTTTGGCGCCCAGCAGATGCTCAGTAGAGAGTAGCTATTGTTAGTGGTTATTAAATAACTCAGTCTTAGACACTTGCTTAGTAAGGGGTGGAGGTGGGTTAGTTAGCTCTAGGGTCTAGGTCTCCTTCAGTTTAGGGCGGCACCGTAACTAGCTGGGTGGCCTTGAACAAGCCATCTGATCTCTTTGACTTCGGTTTCACTGTGGAATGAGGCCACTGGACTAAGTAACGTCTAAGATCTTTAGTGGTACAGGTCTGTGAATCAGGTTTCAGCATGCCCCATCCCATCTTCATGCCCCCAGCACATGCACATGTGGTTCCTGTCTCACCCCTGAGAACACAGGGGCTTTGATTTGACTTTTCCTTCTTTGCTCTGTCTGGGGCTGAGCCTCCCTCACCCCCGTTAGCTGAATTCTGTACGAGTCTATGCACCCGGCTTGCGTTAATTCCCCAATCATTTATTGAGTATGTAGCAGTGGGCTTAAAGGCTGTTAAGTCACAGACGGACACATCTGAGAGGGTGGGGCCCACAGTGGCTGAGCACCTGGCTGTGCCAAGCTTGAGACCTGTGTTGCATGGATGGGGAGACTGGTAAACAAATAAGTGACAGTCCAGCTTTGGGGAGATAAACAGCAGGCTCCATGGGCTTGGACCCCGGAGCAGATAACTGCTCAGGGATGCAGGGGATGCGGGAAATGCTTCTGAGGCTGACGCTTGGGCTGTGTCTGTAGGAGAGACGTCAGAAGAAATGCTGATATTCATACAAAAACATATAGTTTCTTTTTTTTTTTCGGTTTACAAGAGGACAACAGAATTTTGTTTTCGTACTTCCTGATTGTTGCTTGCTGGCCATTTGAGCTCTTGTCGTAATCCTAACAATCCTGTCAGGTGTCTTCCCTTTGGAGGGTCTCCCAGAACGAGGCCTGCTCAGGAAAGAGAGGATTTTTACTCTCTGTTTTACCCTTTCTTTTCCACCCTTCTTTTTTTTCCATTTTAATTTTTAAAAAGTTTTTTTTAATAAGGTTCTTTATATTGGTTTTAGATTTACAGAAAAATTGTGTGGTTTCTCTGAACCCTACAAGCAGTTTCCCCTATTATTTGTCTCATGAGACTGTGGTACATTTGTCACAATTCATGAACCAATATTGATACATTGTCAGTGTGTATCAATATTAACCAAAGTCCGTACTTAATTCAGATTTCCTTAGTTTTTAACCTAGTGTCCTTTTCTGCTTCAGGATCCCATCCAGAATAGCACACTTCATTAATATTTATGCATCCTGTATCAAACTGAGCTCTAAGAAAAGGTTCTCTGTATTTTTAGGAAAAGAAATATTAGTTTATAACCTCTAGCAAAAATTTCCCATAGAACTGTGGTTCTCACCCAGATTTTTTTGGTCACAGTTTAGGGAGAGGGGCTGCTGCTGGCATCTAGTGGTGGAGGCCAGAGATGCTGCTAAACATCCTACAATGTGCAGAACAGTCCCCCCACCCTCCGAAGAATAGTCCGGCCCCAAATGGCATTAGTGCCAAGGTTGAGAAACCTTGTCCTAAAAGGGTGAATTCTAAGAAATCATCGTGCGATTATAATGTAAAGGGATGGATATATTTGTGTGTGGTCTGTTATTGCCTGTTATCCTGCATGTTGTGTGCATCTTCTTTGAACTTGATCCCTGACTTTCCCTGAACTCTCATCAGATCATTAGCCTGCTCTGTTAGGTACAGAATGGAAGTACCGGAGTCCTCTAAGGAGACTTGCTCCAGCCATGCCTTTGACGAGCCTAGTGGATTTCCCCCTACTTTAGAAGTCAGCTCAGAGCCTGGTCTAGTTAGAATGTTTGGCTGGGGCTATGAAGTGTATTAAGTTGTAGAAAGAGCTATGGGGATTGGTGTGAAGTGTTAGAAGCTTTTACAGGGTGTTGAAGGATTTATTCAAAGTTCTCAGTTGAGAGCATTTAATATTCAATCAGAAATTCTGTATTTAGTAAGGATTGTGCATAGTGCAATGAGGTAAGCTTAGTGTGTGTGGAATCAGCATAAAATGCACACCCCTCCCTCAGGGAACTGCGCTGTGTTAAGAAGATGCCTGTGAGATAATTTTTTATATTAGGCCGGTGTTTCTCAGACTGTGTTGCACCATCTTCTGAGAGATGTTAAAGAAATGTGGAAAGCATGTGTTACAGAAGCTTCTTTACATGTGGGCTTATCAGAGCCTTTAAAATGCGTGACTCTCCAAGAAGGAGGATGTGGATATAGCACTTCCCAAGTCAGTTTGACCATGGAGCCCCTTTTTTGAGATAATAGCTCAAAATAGAGGCTCTAAAGAATATACTTTGGGAAGTTGTAGTAATTTGGGTAGCAAGAATGTATATTAATAAGACCCAAAGATGCTTGATTGTACAACCATATACTTTTTCTCTGCTACAGGGATATAGGATAATGGAGCCAGGGACCCTTCGTAAATCTGGAGAAAGCTGTGTATTCTGTCTTTACAAAGATAGACAGATGTGCACAGTTACAAATGACACAAGCACACGCGCAAACTATTATGTACGTCACTTCAGGGGTTTCCAGAGCATCTTGGTCTCATCTGGTGAAGCTAGTGCTCCTAAAGCCCTCTCTCACCCTTCAAGAGAGTGGGAAGGACTGACGTATGATGGGGTGCTTATGGAGGCAGACTCAGCATGGGGACTGTTTTCTGGATTAAAATTTGCATATGAGATCAAGAAGTCTGCCCAGAATGACGGCATGTTTTTGGCCTGACTTTTACTTCTGAGTGTTGAGTGTTTCTGTAACTCTTGGCGCTGGCGAGGTGATCACCAGCGAAGAGGGAGGGGCTGAAATCTAGAATTCATCGTCCTCTTTCACTGGGGCATCTGGGTAGCATAATTAGGAAGCAGAAAGAGATAAAATGTAAAAAGGAGATTAAGTGATAATTTTGTTGCCAGCCTTTGAAGGTAAGTAGAATTACAATTTTTTTTTAGTCGTTTCAAACTTGGTGGCACATCTGAATCACCTGGGGAGCTCGTTCGCAGATGGAGAGTCCCAGGCCCTCCCCCGGAGATTCTGCTTCATCAGGCGTGGAGCTAGGGCCCAGGGTTCTGTATTTTCACGAGCTGGGTTTGGAAACCAGTCTTCTCCTGAGCTCTTGAAGATGTGGAAACAGATATCCTCTCTGTTTCAGAGTTCTTCTTTTGGATTTTGGCTTCTGGCAAGCTGGTAGACTAGATGGGTAGTCCACAGACTGTTTTGTATGGGATAACTCACATGCTGAGAAATATACAAAGACCTTTCTTTTGACTGCATAGCTGAGCTCTGAGAAACTGAAGTGAAAGCACAGGGACTAAAAATGAAGAGTGGCGAGCCGCTCTGAAGGTGTCACCGTCCCGGGAGCGTGGTTGGGCTTCATTGGCTGTGCCTGCTGGGAGCGAACACACTCACTGCCTTGGGGGCACACGTGCACACTGTCTGACACTCTCCCCTGAATCTGGGCCCCACACACGGCTGCCTTCCATGCAGGGAGACAAGAAGGGAAGTTGGCTCTCTTGGCCTGTACTCCAGATGTTGTTCTATGTGGGTGGGGAGGTTGTGGGAGTCTCCCTCTGACGCTGTAATCACAGGCTAGTGCTCACATGGGAGTGGGTTTGAATTTACTCTGCTTGTAATCTCAAGCTGAGAAATTAACGAAGAGTGATTAATTAACTAAATGATCCCAGCGTGATAGTGTTCTGGGATTCCTGATAGAAGCAACTGCAAACTCGTCATGGGTGAATAGCCCTTCAAATCAGGCCCAAATGGAGAATGGAGAGATTGGTAGACAGGTGAGTTAATCTAAACAAATATTGGCAGTACAGAAATCAGTGCAAAAGAGAGTGGGAGAAACAGAGAAAAGCAGGAACTATCATAAAATGTGATGGTGGAAATAATTCCAACTATCTCAGTAGTCATGATAAACTCAGGTTAGAAAGACAGATTGTCAGATGAGATATCAGAAACAAAACCTACCTGGCTGCTGTTTATAAGAGACACACCACAAAACAAAGATGTAGAAAGGTTGAAATTAAGAGTGGGCAAAGATGATCTTGGGCAAATGCTAACCAAGGAAAATCAACAAGTGTTAATATCAGATGAACACTGAAATGGCGTTGAAAGGAGATAATGTTTACTGAATGAAGAGTGGCAGAGTACTGGCCACGGGCCAGATCTAGCCTGCTGTCTCTTTCCACATATATATATATATATATATATATATATATATATTTTATGTATTTTGCCTCCATTTGTGCTGCGATGTCAGAGTTGAGTAGATGCAACAGAGACTGGAAGGCCTGCACAGCCCAAAATACTCACTAACTGGCCCTTTGTAGAAAATGTATGTTGGCTCCTAAACTAGAGCTATGCGTATATGTCAACGTGGATGCCTCTCACAAAAATAATAGTGAGTAAAAAAGGCAATTTGCAGATGTATACCAATTATAAAAAGATTTGAAAACATAAAAGGACAGGTTGCTTGTAGGGATCCACATGTATGGTAAAAGTCTGGAGAAATACAGGAGGATGATAAAGACCAAAATGAAGGCAGCGGTTCCCTCTGCAGGAGGAGGTCGAAGTGGGGGGGCTTCAGCGGTTTCTTTCCTAAGCTGACTGGTGGGGATGTGAGTTCCTTCGTACGGTGTTTATACCTTGCTTTGTGTTTTAAAAATAGCATGATGTATTTAAAAGTCTTCTTTTGTTTAGGCGTATGATATTGATGATCCTGTGGCCACAGGAAAAAGTAGCAGAAGGGCTTATGGGAGAAACATACCACATAATAATTTTCACATTTTCAGGTAGGAAAGAAATTCCTAAGATGGGAGAGAGCTAGAGGGGCCTGGAGAGGCCCTCGAGTCCAGTCCTCCGCTGGAAGAAGGAATCCCTTTTTCCACAGCCCTTGTTAGTGGCCGTCTGGCACCTGCTTTACTTTGCCATAGGATCACAAGGCTGCAGTTTTATTTTGGATGGCCTGTCTCAGAAAATAGTTCTAATTCCCCTCCCATATGGTGGCTGCTTAAATATGAAGATGGCGATCATACATCATCACTGTCCCTCCCCTCGGACTTCACTATTTTGAAATCTTGCTTTTGCGTTCACTCTGGTTTGTCGTTATCCCTTTTCTCCATATTTGGTCCTGACCACGGGAAGTCACATGTTGTCTGATTGGTTCAAAGTGCAGGGAAGCAATCAGCTCTTCTGTGGTACGCATCGTACTTCTGTTAGAACAATGTCCAATGTGGGTTAATTCGCGTGAAGTTTCCCATCAGCCAGATCCAGACTGTGTCAGTCCTATATTGACAAGATCTATTTTAGAGGAAGGAAAAAAGGAAAAAAAAGCTTTTAAAAAATTTCTTTATAATTTCCCACTTGTTAAAAGAATGCACTTAGCCAGTTGGAGAAGAGCCCTGTCTCCCTCTACTGCTTGTTTATATGCCTGTCACACATTAGGAAGTGCTTCAGAGAAAAAGATCATTTTTATTTTTACTTTTTAAAAAAGTTCAATCCTGCACATTATGTAGTTGAGATGTTGCAGAGAGAAAGAGAGGTGAGCTGGTTGATCAGGCTGGTTTTTTTTTTTTTTCCTTTGGTGAGGAAGATTGGCCCTGAGCTAACATCTGTTGCCAATCTTCCTCTTTTTGTTTGAGGAAGATTGTTGCTGAGTTAACACCTGTGCCAGTCTTCCTCTGTTCTGTATGTGGGACGCTGCCACAGCGTGACTTGATGAGTGGTGTGTAGGTCCATGCCTGGGATCTGAACCCCAGAACCCTGGACCACTGAAGTAGAATATGTGAACTTAGCCACTATGCCACTGGGCTGGCTCCCAGGCTGGGCTTTATAGGAAATTTTTGTGCTTTAATGGGTTGGTCCTTACCTTTGAAAAACTCATCTTTTTCAGTTTACTAGGGTTTTGAGGAGCTGTTTTGTATTAAATGAATTTATAAGATATTAGTATATAAACTTGAATAAAATTTTAGTTTGTGTTTAGAAATATAACTCTCCAAGTAGATTGGAATATTTCTTTTGCTCTCTTGAGCAGGAAAATCTACTTCAGAAACACAATTAATATCAATATCAGAACGTTGTTTGCGTTTCCATTTAATTTACCAGATATTTTTTGTGTATCATCCATGTGCTGGTTACATTAGTTATAATAGCGAGCAGGGCAGGCATGGCTAGGGTAGTTTTCAAACGTTTTGCTCTCAGGACTCCTTGACACACTTAAAATTATTGAAGATCCCCAAGTTTTTGTTTGTATAGCTTATACTGATAGTGACTGTATTAGAAACCAAAACTGAGAGATTTTTAAAATATGCATTTATTAATTTAAAGTAACAAGAAATCTGTTACCTGGTAACATTAATGACATACTTTTTTTTTTTTTAAAGATTTTATTTTTTTCCTTTTTCTCCCCAAAGCCCCCCGGTACATAGTTGTATATTCTTCGTTGTGGGTCCTTCTAGTTGTGGCATGTAGGATGCTGCCTCAGGGTGGTTTGATGAGCAGTGCCGTGTCCGCGCCCAGGATTCGAACCAACGAAACACTGGGCCGCCTGCAGCGGAGTGCGCCAACTTAGCCACTCGGCCACGTGGCCAGCCCCAATGACATACTTTTTATGAAAAGTGACTATTTTGTAAAATGAAAGAACTTTAGAAGAATGACATGGTTTCACCTTTTTGCAAATTTCTGTAATGTGGGGATTAATAGAAGACAGCTGGACCCTCAGATCGGCCTCTGCCTTCAGTCTGTCGCAGCGTCAGACAGCACGCTGGGAAGCTCCGCTGTACGTTGCTGAGCGAACGAGTGAAAAAGGCAGACCATCTCTGTACTGAATTCTTACGGCTCCTGTAACAAATGGCCACAAATTTAGTGACTTAAAACAACATAAATTTACCGTCTTGTACTTCTGGAGGTCAGCAGTGTGAACTGGGATTCACTGGGCTAAAATCAAGGTGTTGGCAAGACCGCGTTCCTTTGGGGGGCTCTGGGAGAGAGGGTTTCCTTGCCCTTTCCAGTTCCTCGAGGCTGCCTGCATTCTGTGGTCTAGGGCCCCTTCCATTCTCAAAGCCAGCAGTGGCTGGTCGGCCTTTCTCACGTGGCATCCCTCTGACGCTGAGTCTTCTGCCTGCCTTTTCCACACTTAAGGACCCTTCTGGTCACGTTGGGCCCACCTGGATAATCCAGGACACTTTACTTTAAAGACAACTGATAAGTAGCCCCAATTCTATCTGCAACCTTAATTCCCCCTTGTCCTGTAGGGCAACATAGTCACAGCCAGGGACTAGGGACTAGGATGTGGACGTTATCCTGCCGACGAAATTTTAGTATTATTATAAAAATAGTTTTGACCTCAAAGATCCCCTGAAGGGGGGAGTGCGGTGTGGAGGGAGGGTTTCCCAGCTCATGCCGATCTAGGAAAAATATTAGTTGAGTGGATAAGTAGAGAGACGAAGAAGGGACTGGCGTTTATGAAGCACCTACTATGTGCCAAGTACTCTGCCAGGCAGTCGACCTACATTGTGTTGTTTGACAGCTGTGCAACTGTGGACCACTTCCTTCTCAGTCTCATTTTCTCATCTGCACATTAGGAATAGCAGTATTGACCTCTCAGAGTTCTTGTGATGTTAACTGAGGTAGCCAAAGAAAAGCGTCCAGTGCACTGCGCATGGAAGGCGCTGAGTTTTGTTCCCTTTCTGCTTGCTCTGTACTTCGGTGAAGTCTTGAGAGTTTGCCGAGTATTTGGTCTTTTGACAGGATTAGATTTTCTTTTTCTAAGATGTTTTTCCCTTGAAACAAATGTGCTTTTCTTTTGAGCACGTACGTTTGTTTTTTATTAAATGACTTATCTTAAGATTAGTTTGTCATTAAACTCTCGCTATACATGCAGGTGGCCCTCGGTATCCATGAGTTCTGCTTCCGTGGGTTCAACCAACTGCGGATTGAAAGGCCTGCGGTGGATGGTTGTGTCTATACTGAACACGTACAGACCTTTTTCTTGTCATTATTCCCTAAACAGTACAGTACGTTTAACAGCTATTTACGTAGCATTTACATTGTGTAAGGCCTTATAAGTAATCTAGAGATGATTTAAAGTATATGAGAGGATGTGTGGAGGTTGTATGCAAATACTGTGCATGTTATGTAAGGGAATTGAGCATCTGTGGATTTTGGTGTCCTCAGGGGTCCTGGAACCAAGGTCCCTCGGATACTGAGGGATGACTGTAATTTTATGTCAAATTACGTGTAGTTCAGATTTCAGTTGCATGTAGTTTTGTGTTTGGAACTTCAGGAAGCATGCTGAATTTCTGTGGATCAGTCAGAATTACAGATATTCCTTACAAAGTAATGAGAGGTGTAATTTTAAGTTTTGGTGGGAGTAGTGTAAATGTCATATGCGTTATTAATTATTCAGATGAGTAATTCCATTTGTCATGGATTGATTTTCCCTGGAGGTGATGCAAAATATCTAAACTAATGGACAAATGAAACCTTCTTTTTCGATTAATAGATGCAATAAAAATGACTTTGGAGTTGCCGCCTCCTCGGGGGGCACTGCCAGCCTGTGTTAAGTTCCTCTCATCTCCGCCTGTCAGCGCGCCGTCTCTCGGCCTCCCTCACTGCCTGTGCTGTTGCTCACGACAGAGTTGGTGCTTTGCTATTTTATTTATGTGTAATCCCTCTGCACAGTGCCCGGTATGGTGTCTAGCACATAGTAGGTGTGTGGTAAGTGCTTATTGAAAAAATTCCTGCCAGTTTAGTAAGTGGAAAACCAGTTCACCAAAATACTACGTGCTGGATGATCCCATTTATATAAAATTCTAGAAAATGCAAATGAATCTGACAAAAAGAAGAATAGTAGTTGCCTGGGGATGGGCAGGAGTGGAGGGAGGGGAAGGGAAAAGATTCAGAGGGGTGCAGGAAATGTTTGGGGCTGTTCCATGTGCTCATTGTCTCTATTAGGATGATAGCTTCACAGGTGTATCCATGTTTCAAACCTCATTGAACTGTATCCTTTGTGTGTAACTTATTCATCATTTGTACCTCAATAAAGCTATGAAATGGAAACAAAGAACTAAGGGATGGAGTCTGGTTTGGCCTGGCTTGAGTCGGGTACCTACCCCGGAGGTGGGACTCCAGGAGTGGTCCAGCTCGAGGCAGGTGTCCCACGCTGGACCAACATCGACGGCTGGAGGGGCGGGGCAGGGTCCCGGAGAACCCAGGACTTGTGTGTTTAGAGGTGGGGGAGGGTCACGTCTTATCTATCGGTTGGGGTGTGCTGGGCAAGGAACCCCACGGATGTTCCCCTTTATTGTGAATAGGATTCCTTGGATGCTTGTTTTGTCTGTTGTGAATGGAGACGGTGGTGGGGGATGTAAATATTGCTTCACCTTAGAAAGAAAAAGTCCCTATGCTTTTTTTCATGTATTTTTGATCTATATGTACACTTTAAAAAGAAATTTTGAAACCTAGTTGTTTTCAATCTACATGTGAACTTTTCAAAGAGCATTTGAAGCCATGATAAATATGAGATAGTTCATAAAATATTTTGAATATTTATGAATATTCATGAAGTATATGACTATTATGAAATACAGCAGAAGTTGAGAGTTGGTCAAATTAGGGAAAAACAAATGTTTTAAATCTGCTCTAACTTTTGTTGATGTAGGAACATTGAAATATATTACAAAAAAATAAATGGGACCTTGAGCTGGTATCTTGCCTCATCTTCATTTTCCTCTTCTGTAAAGTGGGCATAGTAACATGTTAAGTGAGGTCTGTGTACGTTGCTTCGCACGGTGCCTGGCACACAGCAAGTGCACGTGGTTGTTGGCCACTAGGATAACTTGTTGGTCCATTGAGCCCTGGGAGATGCACAGAAAGCTTGGTGGTGGTATATGGGGGAAAATGCAGGCTTTCCCTCTCTTTTCTTGTAAGCTCTAAAATTGTCTAGAAAAAAAAGTTGTTTCTTTCTCCCTTTTTTCCTCCCCTTCCTTTTTCTTCTTCAGGGATTTCAGCTCTGTATATTCTTTTTTTCTAGAAGAACAGCTTGAAGTCTAGGACATATACTGAAAAGGAAAATCCTAATTAATTAAAGAAAAATGTCATCTTAATGTCTCTGGGTTTGTGGTTTGCATTACCAGAAAATTAAACTTCAACGGTTTTCGAGTGCATTTCAGCTTTTTCAACTGATCATATTCTTCTTACACTTTTTGGTTCCTAAGTTCAAATATCTGGCATGTATGTCTGGGCCTCCAAGTGGAGCACGTTTTCTCCAGCTTTTGCTTTATTAGTGTCTCTGTAAGGATCTCTCTCTATATAAATCTTTATCCACATCTCTGAATGTTCCTTAACATAGATTCCTAGAGGGAGAATTACTGGGTCAAAGGGGATGAATATTTTTAAAACGATCTTGGTACTTATTGCCAACCTGCTTTCCAGAAAGCTCCAACTGATTTATAGTCTTAAGCAGCAAGGGGTGAGGCTGCCCCATTCCCACTGCCAGCCCTGTGTTCTGTCACTAAAAACAGAACAAGAGTAGACCCCCGGAAACAACACATACAAATAACCACAATAGCGACAAAAATGCTACTGCACGCTGATAGGAGGAAAATGGCGCCTGCCTTTTATTCCTTCGGCAAGGAACACGTGCTTATTAGGGGAAAAAAAGTAAATGAAATACAGTAAAACCATTGGTAGTTCCACGTTTCAGAGAGAGCTGCTGTCTAATTGTTTTAATTTGCTTTTTTAATAATTAGAATAGTGGAACATTTCCATTTATTAGCCATTTAATTTCCTCTCTTGTGAGATATATCTTTTTATTTATTGGATTTTTTATATTAAGGATATTAGCCCTTTCTTGTTTATCTTTTAATTTTCTGTCTAATATAACCTTCCCCCCAGATTATTGTTTTTGATATTTTTAGATACACAGATGTTTAAAAACTACATTGTAGATCTGTTGATATTTTCCTTTTGTGATTTATTGTATTGCTTTTACATTGAGAAAGTTACATTCTATGCAGAGGTGAAATAATTAGTAATCTATATATTTTTCCTACTTTAAAAAATTTTTTTAAGTAAATTTAACTCTTTGATACACATAGTGTTGGTTTTGCAGCACAGCGTGAAGGAAAATCTTACTTGACATTCTTTTTGTAAAGCTAACCAGTGTTTATTTAGTCAGACAGAGAGACCGAATATTCCAGGCGAATTTGACTGAAGTCACTACTCTCCTACAGTATATTCTGGAGAACACAGAGTGGTAGATTACCCGTCTTGCTGAAACTAGGGCACATGAAGGAGAATTCAAGATTGGAAAGGAGGATTAAAGTCTAAATGGGGACTGCCTTTGATGCCAGGTTAAACAGTTAAAATTTGTAGGCAGTAAGAATTTAAGAAGTTTGAGTGGCTGAATATCCTTGAAATGAACTTTTCGTTAGGACTCCTTTAGCTGCAAGCAGTGAAAAACCCAACTTGAACTGATTTAATTTAAGCAAAAAAATGTTTAAAGAAGACATTTTATGGGCTTGTGTAATGGAAAAATCCAGAGGTAGTACTGGCTTCAAGTGTGGCTTGATCCAAGTTTAGATGATGTCACTGGGTGGCTTTTCCTCTCTCTCTTGACCTTGCCTTTTTCCTTATTGGCCTCTTTTTCAGGTTCCTAGCCATGGCCTCTGGCGTTTCCAGATTCATGTCCTCTTAGGTCCAAATTATGAAGAAAAGAATGCCTCTTTCTTGAAATTTGCTTACAAATCCAGAAATTTCCTTGGTTGGACTTGTTGGTTCACTTTGGCTGCAGGGGGAGTGTGATGATGATTAGCTAGAGGGGGTCCTGTGTCTGCCCCAAATTAATCAGTGTTGGTGAGGGAATCCAGGTGCTCTGTTTGGCCTGGGTCATGTGCTCTCTTTCTGGAGTGAGGAGTGGAACATACAGTCTGAATGTTGGGGAGGGGTGGTTTCCCAAAGAAATCCAGTGTACTGGAGAGATAGGAGATGTATCAGTCAGGTTAGGCCAGGTTATGCTGCAGTGACAAGCAACACCAAAATCTCAGCAGCTTACTACAGACAGCTATCACCAAAGTTTATTGTTTGCTCATGCGAAGTCTACTGGGGCTGCAGGCGGCTCTCCAGGGCAGTTGCCTCCACTTGGTGGCTTAGCTTCTAGGCTCCTCCATCTTGTGGTCTCTCCATAGCACATGCTTCCATGGTAGATGCAGTGGGGGAAGGGAGTACGCCCTGTTCTGGAAGTGAGGCGTGTCACTTCTGCCCACAGTCTGTTGGCCAGAGCTGGCCAGAGCCAGGGGTGTGAGGTGTAATCCTCCCCATGTGCCTGGAAGGAGAGACAAACTGAATGTGAGTGAGCGGGAGATGGCACAGCCACCCTGGGCGAGCACCAACAACCAGTGCCCACAGCCATTGCTTACTGCAGGCTGCCTTTAGGACCTCAGCTTGCCAGACCTATCCCCCATGCCCCTTCTCTCTTCATCTGACTAGTTCCTGGGTTAATGCTGAGAGCGAGTACTGTACTTGGCACACTTTAGAGCTTTCTTTCCAGTGCTGTGTGTCCAAGGGCTGAGTGGTAGTCACGTTGCCTTTCTGAAGATATTAGGAATATTCCTTGACATGACCCAGGCCATGGATTTCTACTTGGTGCTGTCCCCACACGCTGCTCTGTTAGGCTCGAGGCCTTTATTAAGAGAGAGTCATTTAGCGTTTCTGAATGTTGATGGGGATGAGGTACTTGGCAAAAATTGTTTTTCTAAGACTCAGATCTTTACAGAGTTTTAAAATCTTTCCTTGAATAGGTAGAAAATGTCTGACTTCTATTCCCAAGTTCTGACTTCATTTGTATTCTCTGTCAATAGTAGGGGTAAAGTTTAGGCAAGGAAGGAATTCTTCTGTGGTGGTCTTAAAAAAAAAAGCAAAACAGAAAATACAGTGGCTGTGGAAAACTGTATGGGAGTTCCTCAAAAAATTAAGTCAAATTACTGTATGATCCAGCAATTCTGTTTCTGGGTGTATGTCCTAAAGAAGTGAAAGCAGGGGCTCACAGGGACATTTGTGCACCCATGTGCATAGCAGCATTATTCACAACAGCTAAAAGGTGGAAGCAACCCAGGTGTCCATCGATGGGTGAGTGGATAAACAAAATGTGGTATATACATCCAATGGAATATTATTCAGCCTTCAAAAAGAAGGAAATTTCTGCACGTGCTGCAACATGGATTAACCTTGAGGACATTATGCTGCGTAAAATAAGCTAGTCACAAAAAGAAAAACACCATCTGATTTTTCTCACGTGAGGTACCTAGAATAGTCAGATTCATGGAGACAGAGAGTAGAATGGTGGTGCCAGGGGCTGGGAGGAGGGATGGGGAGTGACGGTTTCATGGGTCCAGAGCTGCAGTTTTGAAAGATGAGATGAGTTCTGGAGGTGGATGGTGGCGGTGGTCGCAGGACACTATGAATGTACTTAACGCCCCTGAACTATACGCTTAAAAAATGGTTAAGATGGTAATGAGTATTTTACCACAGTAAGAAGAAAAATCCAAACCAAAAAAACCCCAGGAAGCTTACAAATTTTCCCTGTGGGTTGTTCCCCACATTTCCCAGTGCCCTGTGGGCTTAGCAGATGAGAAACTGGAAGCTGCCGAGCGTGCCAGCGGGTTCCCAGCCTGCTGTGCTGCCCGGTGGAAGGGGCTCGTCTCCCACCTCGGGCGGCCACGCTGGCGCTGCGCTCCGGTCAGCGCTGTCTCTCCATCTCTTTGTACCAGTTGTATAGTCTTGCTGTCATCATCCATCAGGTACAGAAGCACTTCACTTTCTGAGTTCGTACCCCCTCTTGTTTCTGCTTTGGGGAAGTACATAACCGACTGGTCAGGGGCCCTCGGTTTATACTTCACAGTCTACGGTTTAGACAGGTGGTTTCTCTCTCTGAGTGGTTGGCATTTTCTTTTGCCTTGTAATTTTCCTTTTGTTCTTAGCACCTTTCTGAAGCGGTTGCATGGGGTGTTGAGATCCCTTTTAGGCTTCTGGTGTTCCTCCCGTTTGTTTGGAGTGATGACAGGTGAAGCAGCCGGGCTTTCCGGTGCTGGGGTTCGTGTGATTCCCGCAGCGCAGCCCCTCCCTCCAGCGGGGCTTCCTGGCAGCCTTCGCAGATGTGCTGTTCCTGATTTTCCATCGTCGTGGCATTTCCTTGAGGGCTTCACATATCTTGTCAGGTAGTAAAAGGGGAGATAAACTTGATTGTCAACGCCATTTCTAAATATAAATTTCTAATTTAAACGCGCTGTTAGAACTTCCCTTGGAAAGGTCATTTGGGAAAGCAGAGCTTTCGGTCACTCTGTAAGTGATCCCGCTTCACTTACTTCACAAGGACAATGCAGCGTGAAGGTCATATTCAGAAAATAGCATCATCTGCAGTGGCCCATTGATTATGTAAGACCAGGGGATCTTTGGGTGTTAGATGCCCAAGACTGGCAGCTTCTCCTTCCTCGGGACTCCTTCTTTTGAACCGTCTGCCTTCAAATTCTTAAAATGTCTGTTTACCACCCGCAGATTGGTCTTATTTGCAAAAGAAAAAAAAAAGCCAAGGTTATTGTCTCATTGATTTTGACAAAAGAAACTAGTGTGGAAGTGAAATTGTTGGTGAATCTTGACTGGATTTTCAGTAGACTCAGTCACGTCTAGGTTGTCAGTGGGAGACAGACGCTCCTTCCTGCCTGCCTTTGCCTGGACATTCTGGGTCGGGGTGTAAAGGTTTCTGTAATATGACACCTTCCCTATTGACTGTGAGTAGGCTTCAGGGGTCAACCTCCCCGAAATTTTCTGCGAAATCTGTATGTACATTTTTCTGGGGAAAGGATTCTATAACTTCTGTTAGGTTCTCGAAGAGACTCAAGCCCCAAAGCTCTAAGGATCCTTCTGAAACATGCTCAGAATACCTCTTTGCGGCTGGTACTGCCCCGAGTGGAGCTGTCACCCTGTGAAAGTAGTACCTTTTGAGTATTTCAGTTGGCCCCTTAGAAGAAAAGTGGACAACGTGGGCCATTCCCAGTCAGAAAGAAGTGAGCAGAGGGGAGGGGAACACTGTAGACTCTGTGGTAAGCACCAAAATGATGAAGGATTGACTCCATTTTATTTTGGAAAAAGATGCACCCTTCTCAAATGTTTGTTGATTCCTATAATCCTGGGGAAGAGAGTTACGAGCATACATGCTGGAGCCCGACTTCCTGGGTTTGGATCCCAGCTCTGCCATTTAGTGGTTGTGTGTCCTTCCGCAGATTATGTAATTTCTGTGTGCCTCAAGCATCCTCATATAGAAAATGGGAATAATATAGTCTTTGCTTCATAAGGTTGTTACAAGGATTAAAGGAGTAATATAAAGTGCTTGTGATAACATGTAGTACATGATAAGTGCTTAATAAATATTAGCTCTTAAAACGGAGCCAGGAGGTTGTCCTGAGTAATGTAAAGAGTAATAAAATATGGACAATTGGATTTTAGCAGTAAGACATCGTTCGATATTTTGGGTGCGTGTGTTGGTTATTTTGTACCCATCTCCGAAAAGTCACCTGTTTTCAGCATTTGTCTACTTATGAGCTGTTTCAAGTAAATTTTGGTGCACAAACATCACAAAAGGTGAAAGAATACTCTTACATACCCCTTTAGTAAAATAGGACGACAATCTGTGTTCTTGTCACAAAGTGTTGCATGGTGAGATTCTCCTTGTTAAATGGCTCCCCGTGGAATGACTAACTGGATGAGAATGTCATGTTTCCTTTGTGTCTTCAGAAATATATTGTGCATTCTTTGATCCTAGATTTCATCCAGGATGTGGTCATTGGAGACTCACAGTCTGAGGTGTTACTTTTGTGATCAATTTACCCATCATCATTAGACCCCAGCGAGCTGCTCTCCATCTCTTTGCATTCATCTTCTGACTCATCTAATAAGTGTGAAATGTCTTCCTCTGTCAGTTTTATTCTTTTTGCCCTTATGAGTAGAAAATGAAAAATTAGGAATTCTCGACTGTATTCCATGAAAGGTAAAAAAAAAAATGACTGCAAAGATGGCATCTTCAGACTTCTACCTTCTTGAAAATGATGTACTGCTTGGGCAGTTCAGTGAGTAACCTGAAGGATGATGTCGTAGTGATGATTTATTTCACAATTGCATCATCTTACACCATCTCCTGTCTTTCTCCTGCTTTCTTAATTTAGTCTTTTAAAAAAATCATGGGTGGGAATAATTGATGAGTAGTGATGAAATAATTCCTACAATGATAAAGTAGCAAAATGTTTCAAGATGTTGGAAAAATAAGATCACTAATGTCTCATATTGCATCTTAGATTTTTAAAAGGGTCCAGTGGACTCATGGAAATTGTAAGGTGGAATGAGTTTTTGGAAGAGCTCCAAGAAAGAATAAAAGTCATGAAATAGCAATCCTCACAAATAGTTAGGACTGCTCAAAAAAGAAACTCAAAACTGACTTTGGATCCAGGGGACCCTGATGGTATGCTGGGGGTTAATCACACTTCTGATAAACAATCTGAAATAATTTGAAAGGCAAAGATTAACATATGAAGATGCTCATTGTGGTGTTATTTTTTTAAAATAGGAAAAACCTGAATGTATAACATAGAGTAATAGGTTGATTATGGTACCTTAATGTACCAAAATCTTTTTTTTTTTGGAGGAAGATTACCCCGAGCTAACATCTGCTGCCAATCCTCCTCTTTTTGCTGAGGAAGACGGGCCCTGAGCTAACATCTGTGCCCATCTTGCTCTACTTTATATGTGGGATGCCTGCCACAGCATGGCTTGCCACGTGGTGCCATGTCCACCCCTGGGATCTGAACCGGTGAACCCCAGGCCGCTGAAGTGGAACGGGTGCATTTAACCACTGTGCCACTGGGCAGGCCCCTTATGTACCAAAATCTTATGTAATGGTTTAAAGTTATATCCTCAGAAAGTCTGTAATGATAGGAGAATACAATCATGATAGAATATCAAATTTGTGGAGCATAATACAAAGCTGTATATACCGTGTGAGCTGAACTATGTAAAATATATACCGTCTGTGTGCCAGCTTCATAACGGCGTTTCTGTCAATGACGGACTGCAAATATGATGGTGGTCCCGTAAGATTAGTACCATGTAGCCTAGGTGTGTAGTAGGTTATACTGTCTAGGTTTGTGGAAGTACACTCTGATGTTCACACAATGACAAAATTGCCTAACGATGCATTTCTCAGATCCCCATCGCTAAGTGATGCATGACTGTGTAGAACAATATTGGCAGCAAATATATAAAATGTTAATAGTTTTTTTTTGGGTTATGAGGTGATGTGTAACATTTAAATAATCTATACGTTTCTCTATCTTCTAAAATCTATAACTAGCATATATTATTTTTTAAATAAGACTCTTTGTGATATTAAAGCAAATATTATTTTTTAATAAGTTTTAAGATACTATTTACATACTGTACAATTCACTCGAAGTCTCTCCTTCAGTATATTCACAACAGCTGTTCAAACATCACCATAATCAATTTTAGAACATTTCATCTCCCCAAGAAGAAATTCTATACCCATCAGCAGTCATTCCATTTCTCCCCGCCCCTCCAGCCCTAGGAAACCACCGATCTACTTTCTGTCTCTAGGATTTGCCTGTTCTAGACATTTCATATAAATGTCGTCATACGTGTAGTCCTTTGTGACTGGCTTCTTTCACTCAGCATCCTGTTTTCATGGTAAAGCAAATCACTCTTACACTTTAGTTGACTCATCTTATTTAGAAATCATACTAACCCTTGTTTGTCATAGGATATAATTTAGTTTTTTCCTTTACTTCTAGAGTTGGTTCCTTCAATTATGAACAACTTGTTGAATCCAGATGCCATTTTCGCCAACAACGAGATGAGCTTGTCTGACATTGAAATCTACGGCTTTGATTATGACTATACCTTGGTGTTTTATTCGAAGCACCTGCACACACTGATCTTTAATGCCGCTCGGGACCTTCTCATCAATGAACACCGGGTAAGAGCTCGGGAACGTTGCCGTCCTCCTCTCCCTTCCCGTAGACATTTGAACAACAGCCGTGGGCTGGGCTGGTCTCGTGCCCGGCACATGGACGTCATTTAGTAAGTTGTTGCTGAACGAATGAGTAGATTTTGTTCCATGCCAAGGGACTCTCTCTGGAAGATAGTTTTGATTTTTTCTAGAACCATTTTATTGAGGTATGATTGCCATGTAAAAAGCTCTACTTATTTAATGTGTACAACTCGATGAGCTTGGGGATAAGTATACACCCATAAAACCATCACCGCCATCAAGGTCATAAACTATTCATCGCCTCCCAAAGTTTCCTCCTGCCCCCTTTATTATTGTTGTTGTTATTTTGTGTGTGTGTGTGGTAAGAACACTTAAGGTCTACTCTCTTGGCAAATTTTAAGTATGTGATACAATATTGTTAGCTGTAGGTACTGTGCTTTGTAATAGATCTCCAGAACTTATCTGTCTTGCATAACTGAAGCTTTGTATCCAGAAGATAGTTGTTTTTTTTAAACAAAATCTTTAGATTCCTCTTTGACAGAAGACTGGTCCAGGCTGTGCATTAGTGGAGATTCAGCTGCACAGGTTTGGGCTCTTGTTTCTTGCAGAGCAGTGCTGTGGTTTCTGCCAGGCCTGATGAAGTGGCAGCCTGAGTTCCTTTTAAAAGGAATTCTTCAAATTTTAGGCACTGTTTTACCACCATCACTGATTTGAATTGTCCTTTTATAAAGGATATTTGAATGTTTTCTGATGCATAGTATTGTCGAGAGCTTATAATAAGGAAGGAAAAAAGAAACACTCCAAATGGAACATTCTTTTCTCTATTTAGTCTGAGTACACGTTGCAGGCCCCAGGAGGAGAAGCATCCTCAGAGGTCGTCTGGACTAGTGCCCTTTAAGAACGACCACCCAGCATCCTGAGAATTGCAGCTCGAATCTCCATCTCAGCCTGGAGTGCATTTCTCCGGGAGGCAGTTCTGATTTTTGGGAAATTCTTTGATGGGTTGAGCAATTCTGTCTTCATACAGCTTTTGCCATCGGTCTCTTTTCTTTATTCATTTGTTCATTCATTCGTTCCCATGTTCCTTAAGCCTTTACTGAGTACCCCTTCTGTGCCAAGCCCTGTGACAGAAGCTGGTAAGATGAAGATGAGTGGGACACAGGTCCTGCCCTTGGAGAAGCAGCTGTCTAGTGGGGAAGCCAGTCGTGTGAGCAGATGAGTTATGAGGGCACCTGGTAGAGGCCTCCGCAGGCATCTCAGCAGAGAGCTAGGGCTGTGTGGAGGATGCTTGGAACAGTTGTCTCTGCTGGAGGGAACTGGAGAAAATGGTGAAGCAGGTCCTGCTTCAGAGTCTGGAAGGTGGTTGTCAGCACAGGTCGGCTTGGGGTGGGTGGAGTGGGTGGGTGTGAGCAACCTAGAAACCACGTTATGGAAACTAATGTTTTATTCTTGACTATTTGAATAATGGGCTGAGTGTTAAATAGACCAGCCATTATGCCCACCAAGACTTCTTTTTTCCCGGGCCAATTGTTCTCATTCTTTGGACCATTCTCATTTGTCCTCTTTTCTAGTTTTTTCATCATCTTGGTTACCCTCCTTTGTGTGTGCTCTGATTTATCCCTCTGAAATGTGAGGCCCTGAACTGAAGATGTGACTGCAGGTGGGGTCTGACTAGTGCAGAACAGAGGGAGACCATCACCTCCCTGGTTCTGGATACCATACTTTTTTAATTTTTAATTTTTTTTTTTTGAGGAAGATTAGCCCTGAGCTAACTACTGCCAGTCCTCCTCTTTTTTGCTGAGGAAGACTGGCCCTGAGCTAACACTTGTGCCCATCTTCCTCTGCTTTATACGTGGGACGCCTACCACAGCATGGCGTGCCAAGCGGTGCTATGTCTGCACCCGGGATCTGAACCGGCGAACCCCTGGCTGCCGAGCAGCAGAACATGTGAACTTAACTGCTGCGCCACCGGGCCGGCCCCCCATCCGCCCCCCATACTTTTATTAATGCAGCCAAAGTTTTCCGTTAGTGTTGGATCCTCACCATTTGAGCCAGTGTATTTCCTGATCCCCTCCGCTTTTGATTATCAGTGGATTTAATAGGCAGCTCATTTTGTCCTCATTCAAAATGCAGAGATGGCATTTGCCAAAAAATGACCTTCCCTTCTGCCGCTAAGCCAACAGCCAGCTTTCTTTAGTAATGGCCACTTTGCCGGATGTAACCCTATCTAGCCACCTGCCTTCCGGCTGCATCTCTCCATCTGTTCAAGAGAGTCTCTCCTCTTCCGTTTAACCCGCGATCTCTTCCCTTGACTGTGAGGATGGAAGCAGAGTAAGAACTAGGTGGTCCTGCCTTTGCTCTCCTGTCTGCCAGCTCGCCCTGTCTCTCACCACTGAGGGTGTTGCCTTGGTGTGGGCATCCTAGTCCCAGGCCGTCTGCAGCATTTTCTGTGACTCTGATATCACTTATAAAATGAAGCTTACACTGATAGCACCGTCTCTTGATTGTCTGCTAGGTGCTCAAAGCACAGCTTCTAGAGCCTGACCACTGGCGTTCAAATCCTGGCTTTCACAATCTTGAGCAACTCACCTAATTTCCCTGGGCCTCAGTTTCCTCCTCTGTGAAATGGGCACAGTAGCAGTTCTTTCCTCACAATAGTGTTGTGATGATGAGATGAGTTAATCTATGTGACATGCCTGGCACACAGAAAATGCTCAGTTGATGTTAGCTGTTATTACTATTATTTCTAGTCTGCATGACAACCCTGCAAATAGCTATTGTCTCATTTGAGACTTTTAGAGTGAAGCTAGCAGTGCAAGGCCACAAGACGGCGGGGGGGGCACAACCAGGCTTTGAACTTAGATCTGTCTGTTTCCAGATGCAAATGCTCTCTCCTTTATTCCACATTGCCCCTTTCGAGATTAATGACGCCTTTCGTTTCTACCCTATGGGTTTATTGTTCAAATGAAAATAAAATATTCATGAAAAGAAAAAATGTATGAAGATAAAAAACTTCTGAAATTTGGGGAGAGAGATGAAATCGTTCTGGGAAGAAAGGTGCAATAATTATGATTAGAAAATCTAGATTTAAGATCGTTGAAATTTCATTCCCATTATGTCTGTTTGTGGCTTTGATAAAAGAAATATGTCGTAACACTAATTATATCAGGCATATTAATAGAGTCAATTATGCAGATTTTTCTCTTGCTTTGGATTTGAAAATAATTCTTCCAAGATGCTGTTGGAAGCATTGTTTGGTGCCATTTTTCCTGCCAAGACTAAATGTACTTGTAGAGATGGAAAGGCATCTGCTCTTGAGATGCGCAGTAATAGAACAGTGAGTTTGCAATTTAGCATCTTTCCAAAAAGCAAATCTAAAAGTTCCAGCCCCTTCTTAATTACTTTTTTTTTTATAAGAGCAAGTTTCTATGAAAATGGAAATAAGAAATATCAGGTAGTAACTGTATCTGTATCTTCATTTCTTGTGTCCACCAAGGGATAGAAAGGGAGGATTAGAAGACTTCTTGATTTCATCTCCCAGATTTGCACCCCCGTCAGTGATCCTGATTGTTAATTGTTACTGATGTTCACTCAGTTTATCAAATCCAAAGCCTAACATTAGCTGTGACCCCTCACATTCTCCTGTATTCCACGTCTGATCTCTCAGCAAATGCTGCAGGTCCTCTCTCTTTTTTAAAATAAGCTTTAAAAAAATTTTTTTTTTTTGGTGGGGAAGATTGGCCTTGAATGAACATCTGTTGCCAATCTTCCTCTTTTTTTTTTCTCCCCAAAACCCCAGAACATAGTTGTATATCCTAGTTGTAGGTCATTCCAGTTTTTCTATGTGGGATGCCACCACAGCATGGCTTGGTGAGCAGTGTGTAGGTCTGTGCCCAGGATCTGAACTGGCAAACCCCAGGCCACTGAAGCAGAGAGTGTGAACTTAACTACTCGGCCATCGGGCCGGCTCCTAAATAAGCTTTTAACTTTAGAAGAGTTTTAGGTTTACAGAAAAGTTGCAGAGGTTACACAGAGAGCTCCTGTATACATACCCCACACCTGTCTCCTGTAATGCTAACATTTTACATTATTGTGGTACATTTATCACAACTAAAGATTCAATATTAATAAAGTATTATTCATTGAAGTCTGCACTTGATTCCGATCTCTTTAGTTTTTATCCAACGTCCTTTTCCTGGTCCGGGATCCTGTCCAGGACACCACCTCACATTTAGTTGTCCCGTCTCCTTAGGCTCCTCTTGGCTTTGACAGTTGCTCAGACTTCCCTTGTGTTTTGACGACTTTGACAGTTTTGAAGATCACTTGGGTACTTTTTAGGATGCCCATTTCCCGGGACCTGTCTGATGTTTTTCTCGTGCTGAGCCTGGGGTTACGGGATTTGGAGAGGAGACCACAGAGTGGTAAAGTGCCATTCTCCCCAGTCGTGTCAAGGGTGCATACCCCCGACGTGACTGTTCACCGATGGGGTTCGCCTTGACCGTCTGGCTGAGGTAGCGTTTGTCAGCTCTCTCCCCTCTGGTTTACTCTTTTCTCTCTTTCCGTGCTGTTTTCTTTGGGAGAACGTCACTGTGCAGCCGTGAGCTCTCTTTTCACTCATTCAGAAGGTGTCCTGACTCCATCCCCTGCTCGCCTCCCCCACTGCCATCATCTGGTCCAAGCCACCGTCGCCCCCACCCGCTGGTGCAGTGCCTCCGCCGGCTCTCCCTGCTTGCCCCTTACTCTCTTCTCCATGAGGCAGCAAGAGGGCACCTTTAGCATTAATCGCATCATTCCTGGGCTCAAACCGCTCAAGCCTTCCCGTCACACTTGGAATGACAGATCAGGCCTCCCAGTGCTCCCAGGTTCCCCGCTGCCTCACACTCTCTCCTCCCACCTGCCCTCGCTCTGCTCCAGCCACACCGGCCTCCTTGTTGCTCCTGGAACCGCCAAACGCGTGCCTACCTCTGGACCTTTGCACTTGCCATTTCCTCTCCTTGGAACATCCTTCTGCCCCCAGGCAGCCTGAGGCGTTGCTCATCTTTTTTTCCCCCCCCCAATTTCTGAACCCTGTACTGCCTTTTCTTCATAGTACTTATTGCTACAAAACACTATACTGTGTGTTCATTTGTTTATTTATATATGGTCTGCCCCCCGTGGCAGGATGGAAGCGTCTTAGGGGCAGAGACTGTGTCACTTTTGTTTGCTGCCATATTTCTGGGCCCTGGCAGAAAGTATACGCTCAGTAAATCCCTGGCGTCTTTCTTGAATTCCGCAGTTAAGTTAAGTTAAGTTAAGAGAATATCGTGCTTCTTGTGGCATCTCTACTGTGGGGCAGGTCCTTTTGCCCGAGCTTCCGGTTTCATATGGCTTTCTCAGAGCTTGTTTTCATGCCCTTCTGCCCTGCCTCGAATTAGGCTTATAATTTAGGCTACTTTAAATATCAAACAGAGACTCTGAAAAATGGATCTGTTTATAGGCATGTGGACCTCACGAACTCAGGGGCAGTGTTGTAATGGAGAGGTCACTAGCTGTGTCAGAGCTCTGTAACTAGCCAGGAGGGGGTCATGTGGCCAAGCTGCAGAACGGTAGGAATTAGACACACATGGGGATTCGTGGAGGCTCTGCAGTATTTTAGGATTAACTTTGCTTGAAGCTGTCAGGGACATTTCTGTAGCATTTTCGGGGGGAAACCTTGCTCTTTCTTTGTCCCCACCCTCTAGCCTGCCCAGATTGCGGTTGGAATTAGAACAAATCCAGGAACTGAAGGAAACCAGATTGAGCCTAAAGAAGAAGATTTTTTAATAAAAATCCCAAGGAAGGGGGTTTTAGCTTCGGTATTCCTTAGTGCTTTTAGGGACCCCGGTCATCTTCATGACACATCGGGCGAGTCATGTTTTTCAGACTGGTGGAAAGTTTCTCAACTCTGGAGAGTTCAGAAAATGTAGCCGTGGGCCCTGGGAGGGACAGGTAACCTCCGGGCTGATGCGAGCTGCTTCGGCTTCCTCCACGGCGTGTTACAGTTCATGGTTATTCCCAGAGGTGCTGCACGTGTGTGTGTGTGCATGTGTGTGCATGTGTATTGGAAGGTTGGAATGTCCCATCACGAGGACATTTTGGCTTGGCTGGCTGTATGGGGAATCACAATTTAGGGGCAAGAGTGGAGCACAGAAATCATCCTAGTCCAAGCGTTTCGTTTTCCAGATGAGGGACGAGGCCTGGGGAGGTTAAGTGACTCGCCTGAAGTCCTCCAGGAGAGCAGCGGAGGGTGGCCGAGTGGCTCTGACAGCCCGGGCCCCCCCTTCCCGGGCCAGCCGAGCAGCACAGTTCTGCTGGGCACTTGCTGTGTGCTGGAGACCGCCCTCACTCCCCACCGGCATCTTTTCACTTAATCTTCTCCACTTCCACGTAGGGTAGGACTTTTGCTATTCTTACTTTGGAGATGAGAAAACCAAGGCTCAGAGAGACAGACCACCCTGCCCAAGGTCAGCCAGCTTTCACAGGGTAGGACCAGGATGTGACACCTGGTCCCTCAGCCCCGGAGCCAGTGTTGTTCATCGTGACGTTGTCCTGTTGAGGCTCTCTCAGCTGCTCTCTCAGTTTTCCAGGTCGTCTGCTACAGCCTCTGGACCACTTGAAAAACATGGTGTGTCCATCACGCTTTGTGTATCATTGTGTATTTTTTCTGAGGTTTACCGTCAGTCTTTAGTGCGTGGCGCTGCACATTGACAGGTCACACACTTTGGCCCCGGGTTGGCCATGGCAACTTGCAGTGAATCTAAAGGTCTGAGCACCAGCCTGGCCTGCATGGCACAGTGGTTTGTTCCAGCCCCCGCCACTCCCCAGGCTCCTTCCGAACTCCTCTGCGGCCCTGCACGGACACCAGCAGCTGCGGGACTGCTTGCTTTTGAGTGCACACCAGCTTTACACAGAATTCTAAGAACGTGTTCTTGCTGTGGCTCCCTGAGAACACACAGCAGGAGCGACAGGCAGGGGAACGTGCGTGGGTGCAGGGCCCCGTCTCACTGTGATGTCTGAGTCCTGCTGGGGAACCTGGAGAAGGCTTGTTCAAAGAAAGAGCCACTAGACTTCTCAGCCATCCATGTACAGAGACTCTAGCGCCGTCTCTCAACTACGGTAGCCGGCACTCCCCTCGTGCCCTGAATCCTCTCAGCAAACTTACAGAGCTGCCATCACGGGAGGCGACGAGAATCTCGTATGGTGGCTCAGGGGTGGTTTGGAATTGGTTACGGGGTGGTTAGCTGTGGACCTGAGTGTGACACGGACCTGGGTTCGAGTGCTGACCCAGCCACTGTTACCTCTGTGAGCTTGGGCAGCTTCCTTCACTCTGCTCCTCAGATCATTCAACAGGAGCACAGGCCTGAGGCGCCTCCCTCCTTCATGCTGGGGGAGTGAGGAGTAGAGAAAGTCGCAGGAAGGGTCTGGAGCAGTGTGTGGCACCTGGGCACGGCTCAGTAAATTACGTCTCTCAGGAACGTTGGAAATCTCTCCCTCCTGTCCTGCGCCTTATTCCTCACTCCCGAGTTTAGAAGGAGATTCCAGAGATGTGAAGTTCCTTGGTCTCGCCTCAGTAAGCAGAACCGTGGTACCATGTGTTGGGTTCTGTGTGTGTGTGTGTGTGTGTGTGGTGAAGTATGTCAGTAAAATGCAGAGCTGTACACAGTGTGCAGAATCCTTGGAAACGCCCATGAGTGGAAATGTCATTTAGTGATTTCTTGATACACGTGGCAGGTGTTAGATAAATGAGCCCAAATGTGACATTTGAGTTAGTGCTTCGTGCAGCTTGAATTGAAAACTCGCCACATGCGGTTCAGCCTGGTGGTTCCGGGAAGTGCTCTCACAGAAGAGGCTTTCCACAGGCTGTGGAAAGTTAGTGAGGCCGTGTGGAGAGGTTTCCTGTGCGTCTTGATAGTTGTCTAGGTTTTCAGTTAAGCAGTTTCCACCATGATTGGACGATCCTGGTGACATGGCCTCTGTAGACTCAGGAATATATATTCTGTCCTGCAGATCTGTGCTCTTGTGGGTGGGTAGGAGTGGGGAGAGCAAGGGCAAAGGGCCGACCTGACTCCCTGCCCCACCACGCCCCAGCTGTGTGGCCCAGGCCAGGAGGTTTCATCTGGTGCCTCTGATTCCTGTCTGTAGAATGGGCGTTGTAGGGCCTGCTGCGCAGCGGCAGCAGATGCTGTCAGCAGGATAGCTGGGGTTCTCATTCTGAGGTTTGGGGAGGGAGGGAAGGACCTGGATGCCTGGTGCTGTAGATAGGAAAGGGGCTGGCATTTTGCATGGTTTGAGGAACGGTTTTCTAACTAGGAAACACCAGGGGAGCTGAGCTGCCTCCAAAAGTCATGCATGTTCTGAGACGGCATTGGAGCATAACTGGAGCCACATGCTGAGAAGGGGTCTCTCTGGGCCCCGGAGGGAGGGAGGTTGTACCGAGAGCCGTGGCGTGCCGCCAGCCCCTGGAGGGTGAGCAGCGGCCAGCTGTCCAGATGAGAAAAGCAGTGAAAGCTCCGTGGAGGCGGCCCCCTTTGAGAAGTTCTCACCGTGAATCTCTTCATGAAACCTGGTAGGGGGCCGTCCAGGGGTCTGCTACATCGAGGGGCTCAAATGTGAGCTGAATGGGTGGTTGACAACGTGTTCAGAAAAGTCTTCTAACTGATGGGACATTCCAGCTCCTCCTCCTCAGGACCCTTAAACGCAGTAGGAGGAAGGGGTATTGGAGGTCGAAGCGGATGCGTTTCGGGGATCTCAGGAATCTGGGAGCCAGGGGCAGAGGGGAGGGAGGGGGTGGGATTTAAGATGAGGGAGATTGGAAGGGATGAGGCCCCACCTGCGCTTGGGCGGCTACAGGGCGTGGAGCAGGAGGGCTGGCTCTGGCCAGGAGGCACTTGGACCGGGAGCAGAGGGACAAGCTGTGGTCCGTCCCTTCTGACCCAGGTTGCTCAGCCACCTCCACCCCGTGCAGGATCAAACCTGGACTCTGTCTTGAATTTCCTACTACGTTGTTAGCTAAAACCGGTTCCTTTCTTCCTCCTTAGTATCCCGTGGAAATCAGGAAGTATGAGTATGACCCAAGTTTTGCAATTCGTGGACTTCATTATGACGTGCAGCGGGTAGGTTTAATTCTCATGTTCTTCTCCAGTTTACTGGTGTTTGAGAATAAAGTGTGCCCTCGGTACTCTTCTGTGCTGAACACATAAATTGATTTTAAATTATGTTCTTTGGGGCTGCAGAACTGAATTATTCAAAACATCTTTGGATAAAGTCTTTTTCGAGAAACTGTGCATTAGAAAAGCATGAATGCGTTTAGCTGTTTGGGAGATAGCATTTATTTCCAGTCGTCATTTTCGGTGTTCTGAGGAGGAGCCAGTTGTCACGTCCTTTTTTGCAGACAGACCATTTCCTTAGTGAGTGCACAGTGCTCTCATCAACAAGCAAACCTTTCGGAAACGTACGGTCTGCTGCTTTGTTGTAACAGCTTAACGTGGATAGGATTTCTCCTGACACCCGGAATTCGCATTAGATATGCACAGTGTTGTGCCTTATTTACCTGTGCATGTGTTTCTGTTTTTGAAGGCAGTATTGATGAAGATCGACGCTTTTCATTACATCCAGCTGGGAACTGTCTACAGGTAAGAGTAAGAAGAGGTACATTTAATTCACCCGAAGTAACCAGGTGGCTTTGGGTTTCAAGACCCACGGACTGTTTAGTGATGAGAAAGGCTGCAATGTGTGTATTTGTAATTCATTCATTCATTCACTCACTCCCTCGTTCAGGAACATTTGTTGGGCCTACTACTGTGCCAGATGCTAACGGTTTGGCTTCAGGATGCCCTCCGGGAGCTCGGGGTGTGGGTGGGAAGCCACACAGTAAACCAGTGACTGCAGTCTAGTGCAAGGCAGTGATGGACGTGTGCTCGGACCATTGGGGAGCACCCTGGAGGACTGGGGAGGGCAGGGCTCAGAGGCGTGGCCAGCCCCTGAGTGGCGGTCCTGGAGAGGACATTTGGGTGGGGAGGGGTACTGGGCGAGGGGGGCGGGTGCTTGTTCCCAGGTGGTAGTTGAGTAGTTTGGATGTTAAGACTTTTTTTCCTATTTATGAGAATTAGGAGACGCCCTTAGCTCGGTTAGAAATCTTTAGGACTGAAAATGAAGGGTTTCGCCTTTTCTAATTCTCAAATTGGGGTGAGGTTTAGGAATGTGGTTTGTGTTTAGATTCGTATATTGTACCTTAAAAGAAGATGTTTGCATTTCTTAGATTATTCTCTCCCAAACTATTTGTTAAAATTAATATACATGTAAATATTTTTTATCAAAGTAAAACACACGCACAGTTACAGTCAAATAGCACTAAAAACATCATAGCACTAAAAATGACAACAGGCCTCTGTCCTCCCCTCCCCACCCAACTCCTGTGGACGCTTAGATTTTTTTCTTTTGGCCTTTTTCTTCCTATTTCTAATAAATGTGCTCATACTTCTCTTTCCTAATATATTAATTCTAGCCATCGTCCCTGCTATGAGAGATGAGGATTTAGCTCTGTCGCACTCACACCTCCTCCTCCAGCCTCATCCTTCTGACCTCGCTAAGATCTCAGCATCTGGTTGTTTCCCCATCCTGGTTTGCATTGTGACTCTGCCTGGCTCGTTCATTCTTAAGCCAAGCTGTGCACATGTTTCTTGTATGATGTTTGGTTTTTCTTAGATTTAATGATAACTTCATTTTTTGTTTGCTTAGTTTTCTGTGTAGGTGTCCCTAGTTTTTTTTTAAATGCTCCCTCACAGATATGAAGCATGAATTTGTTTCCCAACACTTCACATGTCTTAAATAATCTATCAGTTACATTTTTTTTTAAATTGACTACCCCCTCCTGCTCTGATCTGCTCTGATTGGGTTCACCTCTTTCCCTGTTCCCTGGTTCCCATCTCCTCCTCTTTCTGCCTTTACGCCCTCATTTTGCTGGAGCACATCCTGCAGTAGCTTCCTGGTGCCCCCTAGGGCTGAGCCTTTCTGGAGGGTCTGTGGCAGTTAATCAGTTCTTCTCGTTGGTGTCCCCTTGCAGGTCCCTGTTCTTAGTGTGGCCAAGTCAGGAACCTCCTTTTCATCTACTGTTTCTCTTCTAAAAACGTCTTGAAATGTCTTGTCTCCTGATGGGTTTGCTCTCATTTCCTTTACCTTCTGAGCAATTCATACTTTACTGTTTTACTGTCATTTTAACGGTGTTTCAGGAGGAGAAGAGGTAGTGGTGATGATGAGAATAATAATATTAGTAATAATAAATAGCAACTAACAAATATTGAGTCTTGCTATGGGACATGGCCATGGAGGTTTATTTGAGTTAACTCATTTGATCCTTAAAATAAGCTGATGAGGTAGATATTGTTATTAGTTCCAGAGATGTTAAGGACCTTGCACAGGGTCACACACAAGTAAGTACCTGGGCTAGAATTTAGACCCATGCTCCAGAGTCTCTTCTGGGCCAGCATGCCGTGTGGCCTTTCTGAAGGTATAAGGGTTGACTGGAAGTCTGTCACCAGACCTTTTGAATCTGTCCTTCTGTCTCTGTTTCTACCATCAGCTCCCTGGCCCAGACACTTACCCCCTCTCCCCTGGGCTCCTGCGGTTTTCTGCAGAGCATCCTAAACTGGACTGTGTCGCTAGACTGACTTCCCTAAAGCATTGCCCTCAACAACGCCCTCCTATCTTCTGAGGTCCTAGATGGTGCCACTGTCTAGAGAATGGAGCTCAACCTCTAAGGAGGTTTTCCTGCTCCAAACCCTTAGCTTCCTCTTCTTCCATACACAGCTCCTTCACTTACTGGACTGGTTAAGACCCTTAGTTGCAAGTGACTGAAACCCAACTCAAAGTGGCTTAATCAGAAGCACAGTATTGGCTCACTAGTTTGTACAGTCCAGGGACAGTGCCACTTGCAGGTGTGGCTGGCTCCAGGGGCCCAGTTGATGTTGTCAGAACTCTCTGCATCCCTTGGCTCTCCTCCTCTCTGGGTTAGCTCACTCTCAGGCAGGCCTCTCCGTGTGGTGACCCTGGCAGTACTGGGCTTCCAGCCTCTGACTTCAGGTTGAGAGAAGAGGGGAGCTTCTCTTCCCAGCAGTTTCAGACGGTCTTGGACGGGGTGGGTGCTGGGCAGGTGAAAACACATATTCTTTCTTCTGAGTTCTCCTTTCTCACCGCTTGGCATCTGGCCATGCTGGCGTCCTGCCAGGATGCAGTGTTCCTTCTTCTGCCTCTCGAAGTCCCACCCCTCCTTCGGGGCCGGCTCCTCGCTGCTCAGCCTCACGCCGTCCTTCTCGCTCCTCTTCTGTGGTCACATGATCCTGTGACTCCTAATTGTCTAGTTTCTTCTGCAGATAAATTGTCCATCGTTCTAAGGAGTGTGGACGGGGCTGGAGGAGGAGCCAACGGAGGCATTTAGAGGAGAAGGAGTCTTCAGATTAAGGTCCTGGGAGGGTCGCCGTTGCCTCAGGGCTGAGAGGGGGTTTGGGGGCTGAGGCAGCAGGGCGCATGTGTGGGCTCTGGAGTCACACTTCCTGGGGGTAACCCTGGCCCCACCGTTCACAGGCACGTGGCCTCGAGCAAGCTCTAGATCGTCTTAAAGCCTTGATCTGCTGCTCTGTAAAATGGGCCAGATTCCAGTGCCCGCCTCAGGGGAGGCTTGTTGGCAGACTGAAGCACGCCTGGAACAGTGCCCGGAGCACTGTGACGCACCTCATCCATCCAACCTGTAGATCAAAAGTAGGGTGAGTTTTTTATGAGCCAGAGTGGGGATTATAACCCGGGAAGGCCTTAGAAGGTGTTCCGGAGAAGCATGCGTTTCAGTACAGTCTTATATCTTTTTGGAACAAAGAGGGTACATTGAACACACCCAGGATACATTTTCAAAGAGGTATTCAGTTGCAAATTAGCAGATCAACGTGACCATGCTGCCAGGAAAGGGACTAATCGGGGTGTCCCCACTAGGGTGTCCCCAGTAGGGCATAGGAGGGGAAGTGTGCGTTCTTTGTTTTAAGAGAGTGCATTCCTTACTTTAATGGATGAGCAGATGTGCAGTGTATGTTTGATAGGCCGTAAGTCAGGCTTTCTAGTTTAAGCCGAATCAGTTTTGAACTCGAATAGTTATCCCATATACCTCAGTAGGTGAAAATGTCTTGTCAGGAGGCTCACGTGGCTGCCACTTCTCTCCCTTTCCCCTCAGAGGGGGTTACGGATGAGCGGATGGCTGGGAAGAATGCTCCAGCCTCAGTGTCCCCATTTCTGAGACGTGCCGTGGGTCTCCTGCTCCTCCGTCAGGTTGAGTTTGAGGCCCTGGGCTGTGGGAGTGAGTGCCCTGGGCGGAGGGCGGCCTGGCCCTCCCTGCAGTCCCACTTTGTACCCGCCTTTGAAGTTCTTAACAGGAACCTGGTGAAAAGCCAGGGTTGTGCCTGTCCCCATCACACCAGGAGACTTGGATGGCGCTCCCCATACGCCGGTTACTGTTCTGTGAGTAGGAGCTCGTTGACTCTTCTCAGTGACACCGGGAGCTAGGTGCTGTTAGTGAGCCCCGTTTCAAAATGACACGGAGACCCAAAGAGCTTAAATCGTTCAGGTAGTGCCCCTGGTAATTAAGGGAGCTGGGATTTGAACCCCGGGGAGACTCGTTCACATCTGTGCCCCTAACCTTTCTCTCTCTCATAAGCATATGGGGCCGTGTATGGAGTTTGCATTTCGGCGTTGGTGCTGGTGTGGGGTGTAGGCTGCGTTCCAGTGCGCTTCTGGGTGGTGCTTCCTCTGCGGGAGCCGCCTCCTGCGGGGTTCTGCAGACCGCGGCTGGCTGATTGCTCCCCTGCTTTGAGCTGACATTTGGTTACTTGGGCCTTAAAGATGCAGCTTGTGTGGCCACGCGCCTGTCAGTGTGTCTTAGAGGTGGCAGTGGCTTCCGAAGGGTTGGCCAGAACCTACTGTGGGGGCAGACAAATAACTCACCCGCCAACAGGATTCTCCTACTTCTTATATTTTCTTTCTCAGTGTTGGAGCCACTGGGGTTTGCACAGCTGACTGCTGCTGCTTCAGCAAGGGCTGTTTTCCAAGGTCACTGTCTAGAGTGATCTGGTCTGGGACCAGTGTCTTATCTGGTTTCCCGAGCCAAGATAAAGGGAAGTACAGTGCCTCTTTTGTTTAAAAAGGCCAGTAGTTGTAACAAGTTAATCAAGATCAGAGGCAAAATATTAATGAGTCCCCTTGGATATTTTTAAAAGTAATATGAGGGCAGAGAATGAAAGAAAGAGGCTGAAATTATATGTTAAAGTTACATAGCAAACATAAATCATATTTTATATGTATTTTAATATTGGCTAAGTGATTTTGTATGATAAGCAACTCGTTTGTATTGGTAACTAGAATTCTTACTGGGTTGTTTGTACCCCTACTATGGCACAGCGTGGTGTCCCATTGTTCATTCTCTGGCATCCTGCTCATTGGTGCCTGTTTCTTAGGTGCCTCCTCTAGAGAAGGGGGTCGAGGAGCAGACATCTCCCTTCATGTCACTCTAGAGTGGGCGATCGGGGGGAGGGACTGAGAGACCACTGAATCCCCGTGAGAGCACCTGGCAGAGGCAGGGGTGCAACCCAGGCCACTCTGACTCCAAAATTCCTTTTCCCCCTGTGTGGAGGAGCTGGTGCCTTTGCAGGAGGCAGACAGATGGCGGATGTTACCTTTGCTTTTTATAGATGGGAAACTGGCCTTCACTGCCACATAGCGTTTGGGGTCATCCCTCTCAGAGGTGGTGCCCAGGCTTGCTGCCTTGGGTCATGGGGTCTCGCCCACCCGAGCCTCGTGCATGACTTTTTCCCCTTCAGCACTGACCTTCTGAGGGCAGAGTGTCCGAGGGCAGGAGGATCTTGGAGACAGAACCAGCCTTTCTTTCCCTAATGTATTAAAAACATTTAAAAAAAACCCAGCCTACCCAAAGCAAGTCATTAGGAGGCCTCGGAGCTTGTTGAGGGAGGCAGCGTGACCTAGTGGTTGAAGAACCTGGGCCCTAGGCCCAGAAAGCCTGGCATCCAATCCTGACCCACCACTTTCTGCTTTGGTGACCTTGGGCAAGGTCCATGACCTTTCTGTGCCTCAGTCGCCTCCGCTGGAAGATAGAAAGAAGAATAATGCTGCCCTCCTAGGATTGCTGAGAATTAAGTGAATGACTATGTGGGATTCATAGCTGCCATAGAGTAGCTCCCATGTAGTGTTAGCTGTTGTTTTACTGCTCTTATTACCAGTAGGATGGTAGCAGTAGGAACAGTAGTAGCATCTCACCTGTGATTTGTAGCAATTCCTGGTGGCACATCTCGCCTCCTTATGGTAACAGCATCTCGCACCTTGGATGAAAAATCCTAGCAGTTGCCAGAGGTCTGACAGTCATTGCATCTCTAGTTGAGCTCTTTAACTGCACCACTTGTGATTTTTCCAGAGGCCTCAGCGTTGTCCCCGATGAAGAAGTCATTGAAATGTACGAGGGGTCCCACGTGCCTTTGGAGCAGATGAGCGACTTTTATGGAAAGGTAATGAGAAAACTTGATTTATTGAAAGCTGCCCATCTGTTTCTTTTTCGGAACACGGTCTGCTGGATTTAGGATCTTGAGCTACGAGACTGACTGCTCAGATGGAATCGACAAGGGAATTGGGATTGTGTGTCGAGAGCGATTCATGTGTGAGCGTCTCCTCTAGTTCTTTCCTGATTCTGCCTTCTCGGCACTTTCTTCCCTTCCTGACGAAGGCTCTTGATCCCTTCCTTGTGCCTCCTCCTGGTTGCCCCCACCTCCCTGGGCGTGTCCCCACCTTCTGGATTGTCACCAGCTGTCAGTGCACCAGCTGTCCCCTCCCCTCTGACCGAGGGCAGCACATGACTGTCCTGCAGGGAAACCTACTTTCCTAACTCTTTGTGGTTGCGCTCAGGACTTTTGGCTGCTTATCGTCTTGGATGCGCTCTCTCATTTGCGTTGTCCGAATGCAGTGGCCGGTGCCTTGCAGCCGGGAAACTTTGCGTTAGAAATCGCAGGCACTTACAGAAGGGTCTTTTTCAAGCTTACATTTGGGCTGTGAGGATGCTCAAGTTCAGAGAACTACGTGGCTTTTTGTGCCATTCCGTGGGCAGTAATCTGTTGGCCGGCTCTCCTCCGTGTTTGATGAGCATGTGAACTGGAGTCAGAGCACAAAGGAGGGTAGGAGGGGAAGGGTGGTCAGACTTGGGGGAATCAGGGCATGTCCTTAGATTTCCGACTGTGCTGAGAGTGTGACCTCCGCTCTGCCGTGAACGAAAAGAAACAAGGTGAACATTTTTATTTTTATCGTTCAATTTTTTTTCTTGTGGAGAGGGATCCCGCTGTTGGCGACCAGAATCCCCCTCGCTAGATGCGGAGGCCAGCTCTGCTGTGGTGTCAGCCTCCGTTTCTGAAGCCTTCTCCCTGCCTGCAGAGTTCTCACGGAAACACCATGAAGCAGTTTATGGACATCTTCTCCCTGCCGGAGATGACCCTCCTGTCCTGTGTGAACGAGTACTTCCTGAAGAACAACATTGACTACGAGCCTGTCCACCTCTACAAAGACGTCAAGGTGGGGTCGACGGGGGAGGTTACGATGCCGCCTCCCTTTCAGCTTCTTAGCAGGGTCATTAGCCTCCTTTGTGGGTCTGGTGTTTGAGATAGTCCTTCCCCTGGGATCTCTTTTCTTTGCGATTTAACCCTGAAAATTGTAAGAAAGATCTTACGTTAGGAGAATTGGAAATCTGTCAAATTTGTTGTTCAAAGAAGAAGGTGCCCATGTTGTTTATCTGGATTTCTAATTCTTTCTGACCAAAGACCAGGGCCAGTGTACCTGGCCAGAGGGGCGAGTGGTGGCTGAGGTTCAGCCTGTACCCAGCTCCCTGCTGTGCCTGCCCTCGGGGCAGGGTGACTCCTCCCAGCGGTGGCATTCACAATGCAGGCTGCAGGCCCCCAGGACTGCAGTTGCCCAGAGGGGGCACCTTTTTATTTTATTTTTTTTGAGGAAGATTAGCCCTGAGCTAACATCTGCTGCCAATCCTCCCCTCCCTCCCTCCCTCCCTCTCTCCCTCTCTCCCTCTTCTCTCTCTTCTCTCCCCCCCCACCTTTTGTTTGCTGAGGAAGACTGGCCCTGAGCTAACATCCATGCCCATCTTCCTCTACTTTATATGTGGGACACCTGCCACAGTATGGCTTGACAAGTGGTGTGTAGGGTCGCATCTGGGATCCAACCTGGCAAACTCCAGGCTGCCAAAGCAGAACATGCGAACTTAACCACTGTGCCACCGGGCCAGCCCCAGGACCACCTTTTCTTGCACACAAAGGTTACAGATAGGCTTTCCTAGGCCCTGCAAAAGCTATGCAAAGATCCAGTCAGAGTGGGATATAGCCAAATATAAACATTTATATGCATATATACATGCATCATTTATATAACCTTGTATTCATATATTTTAATTTATATTCACATTCACATGTGTTTATGTATATTCTTTAAGCTGTCTGCACTTTTTTCAGTATTTAAAAATGTTTATATATTACTTATTTTATATATATATATATATTTTTTTTCTTTGCTGAGGAAGATTTGCCCTGAGCTGCCATCTGTGCTAGTCTTCTTCTATTTTGTATGTGGGTTGCTGCCACAGCATGACTCACGAATGGTGGAGGTCTGCACCCAGGATCCGAACCCTTGAACCTGGGCCGCGGAAGCAGAGTGTGCCAAACTTAACCACTATGCCATGGGGCTGGCCCCAATATATATTTATTTCTAATATAAATTTATAAGCATGTATTTATAAATAATTGATTTAAGTGTATATTTTTAAGGATCCATATTTATATACTACAATGTTTTCATTTATATGTTTATGGCTAATTTTAAATTTTGACTGCCCTGAATCATGGGTTTTAGGAAGATAAAGGATGAATGATAATTTCTCAATATCGATCTTGTGTTATTTGAACTAAATTTAAATGTTTAGTTTCTGTTCTCCTTTTTGTGCACAGAAATGCTTCATCTTTAAGAATCTTAGTCACTTGTAGTTACGTGACCCTTTGCATTCAGGAGGAGAGATATTTATTTGAAAGTTCAGTTTTTACTATATATATTACTACCACCAATAGTAAATGCTTATGTAGAGTTTAGCATGTCCCAGGCACTGTTTTTCTGAGTGCTTTATGCATATTAGCTAATTAAATCCTCACAGTAGTGCCTTGAGGTAGGTGCTATTATTACCACCCTCATTTTACAGACAAAGAAATTGAGGCACAGAGAGGTTGAGTAACTTGCCCAAGGTTGGACAGCTAGTAGGTAGCAGAGTCTAGATTTCAAGCAGGGAACTTTGGCTCTGGCTTGCTCTTAACCACTGCCTTCTGCCGACGTGAAGTTAAAAGAAGCCCAGGCTGGAAGGTAATCGAAGTTGAGTTCACAGTCCAGAGGTGCTCGCTCTCAGCAGGAATTTCCTACCAATTTTCTAAGGCTTATGGCCCAGTCTTGTATGCAGCCCAGTCCCCTGCTGCAGGCTCTGGAAAGTTTCCGTGTGCCTCCAGGAGTGCCACCTACATAGTAGGTATGTGTGGTGCCACTGAGAGTGGGGTCGTGCTCTGACACCTGCCAGGCATCAGGCTGCCACAGCCCTGGGTGTCAAAGGGGTTAGCTGCCTCCTTTTTCTCGCGTCTTCCGGCTGGACCACATCTCGGCCTGAGTTACCATCTCTGACAGTTCCCCGCCTCATTGGTGGCACTGAGGAGAGGAGGGTCCTGTCTTTGTTCTCTGCTTCTTTTTCTAGGTTACAGAACCTACTGTTGGGGTTTAGGGAAGGGTGCCAAGGTGAAAAGAGCAATAATTCCCTTTGTCTAGATGACCTGGAATCATTTGTTCATGATCCTGCATATAAATTACTGTTTATCTTGTGGGGCTTTATTCAGAATTTTCACAAAAATTATCTCCTCCAAGTGACCCTTTTGAAAATTGCGGTGGAAACTGCCACTATCACCATGGAAACTTAAGTTTTCCCCGAGGGACCGCCTATACTAAATGGATCAGAATTTAGATTTCCTTTAGTGCCTGCATTGCCAGGCTTCTTGAGACAGACATTATCACGAATGCCATTCCAAGCTACCTCAGTTACGCTGTCCTTGGTTAAAAACGTATCTCTTGACAGGACTCAATTCGAGACGTGCACATCAAGGGAATCATGTACAGAGCGATCGAAGCAGATATCGGTACGTGCTCGACATTATGGGGAAGATCATGTCAGCCTTTCCGTTCGCTGTGCGACCATGCAGCCGTTTCACCTTAGTTCCAGGGGCTGAGCCGGGGCCGTGGTGCCTCTTCTGAGGGCACAACAAGGACCTTGCGTCCTTGCATCTCCAGTGTCTCCTCCCCTGTGTCTCAGAACTTGCCATAATCCTGACTCAGAAGGGGAGTAGCTGGCGGCTGCAGCCCCTGAGTTTTTTCCACCTAGACGGAGGAGGCAGGGTCTTGGTTAGTGATGCACTGGGCACCAGTGGACCCCCCTTAACCAAGCTTCCTTAAGGCTTTTCTTCCCCTCAGTGCCCTGGACAGTGCTGGCCCCCTATACCGCACTTCATAAGCGCTTGCAGATCAGCTGACTTCCTGCTGAGTCTGTGTGTGAATTTTTCTCTTGCTCTTAGAAAAATACATCTGCTACGCTGAGCAGACCCGCGCGGTGTTGGCCAAACTGGCGGATCACGGCAAGAAAATGTTCCTCATCACCAACAGCCCCAGCAGCTTTGTGTAAGTGGTTCTGTGTTCCCTGCTGGCTTCCGGCTGACTTCTCGGACTCCCTTTAATGGTTGGAAATTTGAAAGCAAAAGTTGCAAAGATAGTTAACGCCTTTCGTGTTAGACTCACCCAGCTGATGTGTCGTTGCAGGGACAAAGGGATGAGGTACATCGTCGGGAAAGACTGGAGGGACCTGTTCGATGTGGTCATCGTTCAGGCCGAGAAGCCAAACTTCTTTAACGATAAGCGGAGGTGAGTGCATGTCGTTCTGGCGACTGGATTTTATTCATTTGCTGCTATGATAGTGAGGTAGTCTGTCTTGGTGAAATCCAGTTGGGAAATCACAAACATCTGACGTTACAGCTTTTGATTTTTAACCCTTCCAGCTAGTAATTGCAAGGAGAGTAAGGTCAGTACGTAGCAGACAGCTTCCACCGACTGAAGTGGTTCTCACTTCATCTTGGGCTACTCCTGTCCTGAGTCAGACTAGAAGAGAGCAGTTGACAGCAAGGAAGAATCCAAATTTATCATCACGTAGCAAATTAGATCTCCTGAGGCAGGTGCATCGTGAAGCATGACAGAACTGCAGACCACCTGGTGGGTGTCGCTTTAATTACAGCTCTAAATGATGCATTTAAAATTGCAGTTGGATTTTGTAAAACTTCTCTGCAATGCAGGTTTTGCATCAAGTGGAATAAATCTCTGCCGAGACTCACAGGATGTCTTTCTGTCACTGGAGCCTTGGGACATAGAGAAGCAGGGAAGTTTTGGGTTATGTCGGTGACTGGGATGGGCTCTTGTATTTAGTGGGTGGCACTCAGGGATCCTAAAATGTGTTTTAACCTGTGGGACAGACCTGTTCACCAAGAGTCGTCCCCCGCCAGTGTCGGTAGTGTTGTGAGTTACTGCACTGGGGTTGTAAAAATAACTCCTATTTGTGTCATAATAGCCTTTTTTTGAAATGCTTTTACTCACATTGATCTTTTCTACAGTTGGTATCCAGGCAGCCTTTTCCTCTCCTGAGTGATTCAAAATATCATAATGCGGCTCCCTGTAGTTAGTGTTGAATAGACTGACTTCCTCTCGTGATGCTGAATCCCCATTTCCCAGGTGTCACAGGGACTCCTGGAAGAACAGACAAACCCAAGAACCACGTGCAGAAACTGAGGATTCGAGAGGATGAGGGAAAAACTAGAGTGTTGATCAAAACCAGCTGTAACTCTGGCTTGCTGCTTTGTCACTGACAGACGCTCTCCCGCATTCTCTTATTAGATTCCAGGGTGTGGTTGGGAGAAGGGCCTTGTCTGTCCTTTGTCCTGTGGATACACAGTGCAGAGCAGTGGCTTGGGGAGGGGTGGTGGAGAGAGTTGGGGGGTGGTGTCCAGCACAACTCTCTTCCTTGCTGCACCCGTTTGTGTTGCCTTTGTTCTGCATGCCTGGAATAGCAGCTGAATAATCCTCCACCCATGTTCATCCCTGTGTTATTTATAATGATCAGGTCAGAACAACCTAATGGAACAACCGTATGAGGGGATATTATGCAGCCATTAAAAATGATATATTTGAGGGCCAGCCCTTGTGGTTAAGGTTAGTGGTTATTGTGGTTAACCAGTTAGTGGTTAAGTTGAGTGTGCTCTGCTTCAGCAGCCTGGGTTCAGTTCCCAGGCATGGACCTACACCACTGGTCAGTGGCCATGTGTGGCAGTATCCCACATAGAAAATATAGGAAGATTTGCCACAGATGTTTGCTCAGGGCAAATCTTCCTCAAGCAAAAAGAGGAGCATTGGTGATGGATGTTAGCTCAGGTCACATCTTCCTCAGCAAAAAAAAAAAGATACATTTGAGAGGCAGGCCCCATGGCCTAGTGGTTGAGTTTGGTGCTCTCTGCTTTGGTGGCCCAGGTTTGGTTCCAGGTGGGGCCAACACCGCTTGTCTGCAGCCGTGCTGTGGCAGCATCCCACATACAAAGTAGAGGAAGACTGGCCCAGGTGTTAGCTCAGGGTCAATCTTCCTCAAGCAAAAAGAGGAAGATGGGCAGTAGATGTTAGGTCAAGGCCAATCTCCCTCTGCAAAAAAACAAAAACAAAAACAACAGAAAAAGATATATTTGAAAAAAAAGCAGTGAGCATATTTTATGACTGAAAAACGATGTATGAGGAATGTGTAGTCCCATGGGAAATTGCTCACAACATTAGAGAAAAAGTGATATAAATCAGTATACACAGATGACTCTCATTTTATGTTCATAAAAAAGAGAAAGATAACATGTATAAAGACCGAAAGACCATCTGCTGGAATGTTATGTTTATACCTGGGTACTGGAATTATGGGTGACTCGCCTTTTCTTCATTGTATTTTTCTGCATTTTCTGGTTTTTTTGCAGTGAGATAATATTTTTCTAGTCGGAAAAACAATCCAAATAAGTGTTACTTTAAGAAAAAAAAAGACAGACAAGCTCTGTGTCCTTCAGACGAGCACCGCAGGACAAGGAATGAGGCCTTGTTCTTGTTTCCCATGTTCCATCACAAAATAGTAGTCCTGGTGCTCTGATTTGTTTTATGTCTAGAGTGGCTGAATTTTGAGTACAAAGCAGAGTAAGTGGACTGAGGCAGTATTTCCATAAGCTTTTCTTGTGAAACAGATTTTCTGCACGGTCAGATAAATTTAGGAAATCTGGGTTCAAGGGAGTTTCTGTACAGAAGGGCTTTTCAGAGCCCTCAGTGACTTTTAAGAGGGGCATATATAGTGCATAGTGTCTTCCAAGTTATGCTTCACCCTCGAGTTCTTTTTTCACGAGTTGCCTTAGGACACCGGGGTCCGTGGTTTGGGATGTGTGGCGCCAGGCGAGGGGATGTGGGGGTGGAGTTTTGGTTTCGGGGCCTTTGCAGGTTCATGGAGCTCCCCTCTGTTCCCAGTGGGTAACCGTGTAGTATTTCATCCAGCAGACAGCCTGCACCACTGCCACACGTGCTAACGTTCCCCGTCTCTGTTTCAGACCTTTCCGGAAGGTGAATGAGAAAGGTGTCTTGCTCTGGGATAAAATCCACAAGTTGCAGAAAGGCCAGATTTACAAGCAGGTATCTCAAGACCAACTTAGCCTTTTCATTGCTTTGCTTTGTGGTCAGTTTCAGCGAGAACAGCTAACATTTGTTGAGGCTCAGTGTGGGCCAGGCACCGGTGAGTGCTCTGCTCAAACTGACTGTTTATGACTTGGTGGCAGAATTTAAGCTTAAGGCAATGTAGTTTCAATGTGCTATCTCTAAATTAACTCAGAGTTGAGGAATTTTTTAAAACAAAATTTAAAGCATTATGTTCATAGTATGTAAAATTTAAGATGCCAGTAGTAAACCTTGGAAATTTCTCTGTAAGAAGCATTTAATCACATGGCATATTATCCAAATTAGTAATTATTTCCTGATGAGCTTTTTTTAATGTATACTTTTAATATATTTTTTATCATATAAAACTCAGATATTTGAATAAATGATTGAATTCCTGACCGTTATTGTTACTAAAGTTAGTCTTTTTAATCTCATCCTTTAAAATTTTTTACATTTGTGTAATATTTGTAACACATAAAATTATAAAATAGTAGTATACAGTTTTTAAAAAAATACTGATACATTCATAGTGGAATATAATAAACTGCTGGATTTGGGACTGAGTATATTTTCTAGGCCTTGAAAGATTAGCTTTGATACAGCCATTCCACTTCTTGGAGGTTAGCCTAAGAAAATTATTAAGATGTAGCTGAAAGTTTGCTACAAGAATGTTTATGGGCTGGCCCGGTGGTGCAGTGGTTAAGTTTGCACATTCTGCTTCAGCAGCCTGGGGTTTGCCGGTTCGGATCCTGGGTGCAGACCTATGCACCACTTGTCAAGCCATGCTGTGACAGGCATCCCACATAAAAAGTAGAGGAAGATGGGCATGGATGTTAGCTCAGGGCCAGTCTTCCTCAAAAAAAAAAATAATAAGGGCTGGCCCCATGGCTGAGTGGTTAAGTTCGTGCGCTCTGCTTCGGTGGCCCAGGGTTTCGCCAGTTCAAATCCTGGGCGCGGACATGGCACCACTCATCAAGCCATGCTGAGGCGGCATCCCACATGCAATAACTAGAAGGACCCACAACTAAAAATATACAACTGTGTACCAGGGGGCTTTGGGGAGAAAAAGGAAAACTAAAATCTTTTAAAAAAATAAAAAGAAATTAAAAAAAGAATGTTTATCATGAAGTTAGTTACAGAATAGATAACAAGGTAAATGTCCAACCACTATCATGGAATTGGTAAAATGAATCGTGGTACTTCTCAATTACTGAAATTACACGACAGATTAATATTTATTGACATGGTCACAGAATGTTAAGTGTAAAAACATCATTACAAAGAGGTATGTACCATATGAAACCTTTTTGGAAAGTACATTTGACTTTTGAAGAAAGGTCTGAAAGATTTCACGGCAAGGTATTTTTATCTTTATAGTTTGATATTTAAAATAAATTTATAAAAGCAAAAAATTTTTAAGCTTTACAAAGTGTATGTTTTGGGCATGGGTTATACAGGGCTCTATCTGTCATGATATAATGGCCCTGTTTTTCTGTTATTGCAGGGCAATTTGTATGAGTTTTTGAAGCTTACTGGATGGAGGGGATCCAAAGTGTTGTATTTTGGTGACCACATCTACAGTGACCTGGCGGTGAGGACCTTTTGTCCTGTTTCTTTTTTGGGGGACAGATGTGTTAATCCCATTTATTAGGGGATTTCTCTTTTGTTTAAGATCATTTTTATGCTTTCATAAAACCCAGGAGTAGGCCACATTTTTTTTATGTCTCATTTTTTATAAAACAGGATGGATCGGAGACACGAGAAGGATGATTTTCTTTGGAAATGATGGAAATTAGCAATTTATTCAGAATTTATCAGAAAAATCTTTCCATTTAAGTAATGGTAAGAAATCAATGCCAGTGTTCTTTCCTTTTCCTCTTATTATTAAGCATCAGAAACCTACAAATGGAACATAAAATCTCATAAACATCAGTCAGGGCTGCTTTTGCCAGCCAGTCACTTGGAAAGGATACAAAACTGGCATTTCCAGGAAACGGCTGTTATGTGAAAATGAGGCTTTTCATGCCCCTTGCAATGGCCAGAGGAGTGTCACAGGACCTGACTTCTGATTTAATCTATAACTGGGGCAAGATTGAGTCAGTCATCTTTATTACCATTCTTAGTTCCTTGTAGAATGAATTGATCTTTGAGTGCCCCTGGGTTAAGGTAGGCTGCACAGTGTCCATCTGTAAAGTCAGAATGAAGCTCAGTGTCAGGGGGTAACCAGGGCAGGTCATGGCTGGCTGTCAAACTCCATTATTGATATTTCTGAATATTTTGGCCCACACTGGATTGGCTTCATGTCTCTGTCCCTCTTGTGTCTGCCTGCTGTTGAAGCAGTGGGCTTTAGTGGGCTGTGCGGTAGGACCGTTTGGGGAGTGTTTTCAGAGTGCAGTGCCTGAGCCCCGCCGAGGTCTGTGCACTCAGACTGGTGGGGGGCTGGGGGCCGAGGGGTTGAGTCCAGCACTTGCGTGGGGTGACGCTCTCCCAGGTGATTCCAGCACACACCGTGCAATATCACATCTGTCCAGTGGGCTGAGGTCTAATGGAAGGAATCATGGACTCAGAATTAGAAGGCTGAGGTTTTCATCCCAACTCTCCTCTTTATTAGCTGGGTGACCCTGGGCACATCCATCAAGCCCGGGTGTCCTCAGAAGAGTGAAATAAGATAATGTGCATAAAGTGCTTAGTAAAGTAGAAATATAAAGTGCTACCGTCAGGCTGTTGGCATTCCCACAAAGTCTGGCCAAGCGATGTGGCATCATGGGCATTTGCCTCTTGCCAGGTGGGGTCTTTGGGGCTGATGAGATAATTAACTAGATGCTACACTTGAGGCACGTGGCTGCATGGCCCTGTGAGGTGACGCACACATATGGGTCTTAGCATTATGAGAGGTGCTCACAAAGCAGTAGTTCAAGTGTGGTCCCCACAACGTCAGCATCACCTGGGAACTTGTTGGAGATGCAAATTCTGAGGTCTCACTCCAGACCTACTGAGTCAGAAACTCGGTTTTAAGCAGCTTTCCACACTAAAATTTGATACCAGGGTAAAGCTGGCCTCATCGGATGAATTAGGAAGTGTTCCTGCCTCTTCAGTTTTTGGGAAGAGTTAGAGAAGGATTGGTGTTAATTCTTGATGTGTTTGGTAGAATTCACCACTGAAGCCGTCTGGCCTGGGCTTGTCATTGTTGGAAGCTTTTTGGTTACTAATTCAGTCTCCTTACTAGAGGTCTATTCAGATTTTCTATTTCTTCATGATTCAGTCTTGGTATGCTGCTTGTTCCTGGGAATTTGTCCAGTTCATCCAAGGTTATCCAAGTTGTTGGCGTACAATAGTTTATAGTACTCTTTTATGATCTTTTTGATTTCTGTAGAATTGGTAGTCACGTCACCACTTACATTTCTGATTTTAGTAATTTGAGTCTTCTCTCTTTTTTTCTCTTAGTCAAGCTAAAGGTTTGTCAATTTTGTTGATCTTTTCCAAGAACCAACTCTTGGTTTTGTTGATTTTTCTCTATTATTTTTCTACTTTCTATTTATCTCTGTTCTAATCTTTATTATTTCCTTTGACCTGCTAGCTTTCAGTTTAGTTTGTTTTTTTTCTAGTTCCTTAAGGTGTAGAGTTGCATTGTTGATTTGAGACCTTTCTTCTTTTTTAATGTCAATGTATGTAGATATACATTTCCCTCTTAGTATGCTTTTGTCAGCCAGCCCTGGTGTCTAGTAGTTAAGATTCAGCGCTCTCACACTCACAGCCCAGGTTCGTTTCCCAGTCAGGGAACCACGCTACCCGTCTGTTGGTTGTCGTCCTGTGGCGGCTGCGTATTGCTCAAAGTTATGCCACTAGTATTTCAAATACCAGCAGATTCACCCACAGTGGACAGGTTTCAGAGGAGCTTCTTCTGAAGAAGGACCTGGCCACTCACTTCTCAGAAAAAGTTGGCCGTGAAAACCCTATGAATAGCAGCAGAGCATTGTCTGACATAGCACCGGAAAGTGAGAGGATGGAGCAAAAAGACCTGGCAGGGTTCCGCTCTGCTGTATCTGGGGGCGCTGGGAGTCAGAATCAGCTTGATGGTACTAACAAACTGCTTTTCTTGCATCCCATAGGTTTTGGTATGTTGTGTTTGCATTTTAATTTGTCTCAGGATATTTTCTAATTTCCCTTGTGATTTCTGCTTTGACCCATTAGTTGTTTAAGGGTATGTTGTTTAATTTCTAAATATTTGTGAATTTTTCAGTTTTTCCTTCCGCTGTTGATTTTTAGTTTCATTCCCTGGGATCAGAAAAGAAATTTTTTGTGCTTTCAGTTTTTAAAAGTTTATTCAGACTTGTTTTGTGGCTTATATACATATGGCCTATCCTGGAGGATGTTCCATGTGCACTTGAGAATGTCTATTCTGCTTTTGATGGGTGGAAAGTTCTGTATATGTCTGCTAGGTCCACTTGGTCTTAATATTGTTCAAGTCCTATATTTCTTGATTGATCCTCTGTCTGGTTGGTGGTTTTATCCAATGTAGAAAGTGGCTGTTGAAGTCTCCTACTATTATTATAGAACCATCTATTGCTCCCTTCAGTTCTATTACTGATTGCTTCATATGTTTTGGAGCTCTGATGTTTGGTGCGTACATGCTTATATTTGTTATATATTCTTGATGAATTGACCCTTTTATCATTATATAATGTCATTCTTTGTGTCTTGTAACAGTTTTTGACTTCAAGTCTACTTTGTTTAATGTAGCACAGCAACCCCTGTTCTCTGTTGGTTACTATTTGCATGGAATATCTTTTTGCATCCTTTCACTTTGAACCTGGGTGTGTCCTGACATCTAAAATGAGTCTCTTGTAGACAGCATGTAGTTGGATCCCCTTCTGAAGTTTGAAAACTGCTGTCATAAAGTGATAAGACCATTCATTAACTAGCATGTCAGAAATTACCTGGGCAGTGACCATTGTCCTTCACAGGAGGCACCTTGGGAATGTCGGTACTTCCAGTGTTGCTGCTCTTTCTCAAAGTACATTTGGATGCCCCCTTTGTGTTGGATTCGAGAGCCAGTTTGAGGCATAGGAGAAAATTAGTTTTATTATTATTAGTTTATCATCATCATGTATGTTAGTCTTAGGAATTTTCCAAGTGACTTTTTATCTATTTTCAGAAATAGAATCCACCTTCAAAAGTTTGTCACCATTGGGAATATTTAAAAGAACGTGCTGTAGGTTTTCATGTATTGTAGGAGAAAGAAATATTGAAAAGTTTGAAGAAATTCAACCAGTGCGGAAGTTAGGCATCCTTAGGGCTTACAGAGCAGGGATTCTAGCTTTAGGTGAGTAGCCAGAGTGAACTTTTAAAATTGTAAACCATATACCACTTCTCTCCTTAAAATCCCAAAGCTTTCCTTTCTTCCTCAGAGTAAAAGCCTGATTTCCTACAGTTGCTCAGAAAGCCCTGCTTCACCTCTCCTTCCCCAGCCTACCTCTCTGACAGCACCTCCTGCCTCTGCCCTCTCTCCTACTCTGCTCCAGGCTCCCTGCTGCTCCTTAACATCCCCTGCCCCTAGCATGTTCCTGCCCCAGGGCCTTTGCACTTGCTGTTTTTTAGCCAGAATTTTTCTCCTCTCACATATTTGCATACTTTCACTCTCCTTCCCTTCAGATCTCTGCTCAAATGTCTCTTTATCAGCTAGTCTTCCTAACTACTCTGTATAAAATGGTAACTCCTGTCTCTCTTATTCTGCTTGATTTTTGTCCGTTGCATTTATCACCACCTGCCTTTGTGATTTACTTGCTTATTTTTTGTCTGTATTTCCCACGAGGGCAGAGATTTGTCAGTTTTTGTTCATTCCAGAACAGAGCCTGGCAAATAGTACTATTTGATAAATATTTGCCAAATGAGAAAATGAATGACCGTTTAGTATGGTGATTGTCTATCTTAGACTTTCCAGGACATAACTGATATCAGATATTCTGGCCTATTGTCAAATCATGGGGTTACAATATTTGGAATGAAAAATGTGATCGTGTCTGTTTATATTGTGTGGTCATTCCAAGTCTGAGACTCCAGGGTCCCCGTAACCCACAAGGCCAGTCACAGCGGCTGCTCCCTGGCCGTCTGGGGGGAATTGAATGAAGCCCCTCACTAGCTTTTGGTTGAGCCTCTTCCTGTCCCCGACCTAACTGTTTTGCAGACCATGGTTGGTGACTCCAGACCTGTGTTTCTGCAGAGGCCGTCATTCACAGCGATTGTTTCCATGATGGAAACTTCTTGGGGGTGAAACTGTCAACGCCTGGGACTAAACTGGTTTTCCTTAAGTGTAATTCGTTGAATTTGGCTTGGTTAATAACTAACCATTACAATTAAAAAGCAGTTCAGCGAATGCCTGTTGCGTCTGGGAGAGGTGGTGAAATGGTTTAAATTCTGTTGAAATTAACGTGGACTTTTTGTGATCTTTCCTCTCAGGATTTGACCCTGAAGCATGGCTGGCGAACTGGGGCAATTATCCCAGAATTAAGATCTGAGCTCAGAATCATGAACACGGAGCAGTACGTCCAGACCATGACCTGGCTGCAGACCCTGACCGGCTTGTTAGAGCAGATGCAGGTACGTCCAGACCATGACCTGGCTGCAGACCCTGACCGGCCTGTTAGAGCAGATGCAGGTACGTCCAGACCATGACCTGGCTGCAGACCCTGACTGGCTTGTTAGAGCAGATGCAGGTACGTCCAGACCATGACCTGGCTGCAGACCCTGACCGGCCTGTTAGAGCAGATGCAGGTACGTCCAGACCATGACCTGGCTGCAGACCCTGACCGGCCTGTTAGAGCAGATGCAGGTACGTCCAGACCATGACCTGGCTGCAGACCCTGACCGGCCTGTTAGAGCAGATGCAGGTACGTCCAGACCATGACCTGGCTGCAGACCCTGACCGGCCTGTTAGAGCAGATGCAGGTACGTCCAGACCATGACCTGGCTGCAGACCCTGACCGGCCTGTTAGAGCAGATGCAGGTACGTCCAGACCATGACCTGGCTGCAGACCCTGACCGGCCTGTTAGAGCAGATGCAGGTACGTCCAGACCATGACCTGGCTGCAGACCCTGACCGGCCTGTTAGAGCAGATGCAGGTACGTCCAGACCATGACCTGGCTGCAGACCCTGACCGGCTTGTTAGAGCAGATGCAGGTTTGGGACTTTTCCTCTCCTACTTTTTCTTTAGGCCTGAAGTTAGTCCACCATTCATAGTAATTTCAAATATTCTCCCTTTAATTGTGGTTATAAGGAATGGGGCTTAAGTCATCCTCAGTAAACGGCAGAGTTAACTACTGGGGTTATTTTGCCCCTAAGAGACTTTTGCCAATTTTCCTGACGAGACCTTTAAAAAGGCCTCCAAAAGCCATTGGAGGAAGAGTTTTGTAGGGCCTGTGGAGACGCAGGTGTTGACGTTCCTCCGTCAGTGGAAATCCTGTGTCCGTCCTTCCGCCTTAGAGTCCGGCAGGGAGATATCCTGTGGGGGAGTGGGATTCGAGAGTGTCTCCCAATGTTTGGGTCTGGTCCTGCTTCTGCCTTCAGCCTGCTGTGGACCGCTCCATTCTGGGCCTCAGTTTCCCCATCTGTAAGATGAAGGGTCCTATGGAATGGACACTTCAGTGTAGGCACCACGGCTTATTGGAGGGAGTCTCAGAGGAAGGGTCAAGATCCCTGCCTGCAGCCTCCCTTTGATTTTGGGGGTAATGCCCGCAGTTGGCCGGCTCCCTGGAGTGCAGTGGCAGTGTTTTCTTTCTGTAAGTTACGTGGCCGGTTTTGGACAGCCAGTGAGGAGTGTTGTTTTTGGCTGTGATTTCCCGGCCCGTGGAAGCCGCCCTGCTGTGCGGCGGTGTCCCCCTGCCCCGTCTCCTGGGACAGCTTGCTTTCTCGCTTCGTTCAGCTGGCCCGGCCTGCAGCCATCTCATGTGAGTGCCCACTTGGGATAAGGGTCCTGGATGCCCGCTCTCTTGGCTGACAAACCTGCTGCCCACGGCCTGCTGCCGCTTTGGGAGCGGCTGGGGAACGGCCTTGCCTGGCCCAGCTGGCGCTCGTGTGGAGGCAGCTGGCAGTGAGCTCAGGCTGAGCTGCGAGGAGTGGCAGGCCGGGGCCTCACCCCGGGGTGCACATTCCTGAGCGTGGGGCCCTGCACGTCCCCCGGGCCTTGCTCCCAGTGTGCTCTGGCTGTGTTGGCTCTTGGCTCGTCTCTGACGAGGCCTTGTTCTGTTTCTCTTACTATACTTGTCCGTGAGATAACATTCTAAAAATAAAAGGCGTCCATTCTGGGTTTGAGTAGCTTCGAGTCTGTGCCTAGGTCATACCGTAATCACAGTTACTCTTTATATGCCAGCATTGTGCTGAGTCCCTGCTCTACACACAGCATTCATTTAACAGTCACAGCTGTCCTGTGCAGGTAGGTACAATGTTTCCACTCTAGAATAAAGAAACTGGTGTTTGAGAAGTTGGGTAACATGTCCAAGGTCATAAAATGACAAAGCAAGAACTGGAACCTAGGCTTGTGTGGTCACCGAGTGTCTTGAGCGTGCTACATGCAGTGCTGCCCTGCTGCCTGGTTTCGAGGTCTCGGGGGCAGCCAGAGCCTTCTTTCCTTGGGCACAGTCTCTCTGTGCTGCTGGCAGCGGGGCCAAGACACAGCCCGACCCCCATGTGGATGGTGTCACTACCTGTTAGCTTTGAGGTCGAAGTTTTTGGTTTTCGTCTCTCTGACCTACATAGAAAGTTCAGCGATTAAGGAGTGTGTGTTTTAGAGAATGGAAGTACAGAAAATATCTCTGATTTATAGAATTAATTATACAAGGAGTAAGGAAGAAAAGGGAATTAACATTTACATTGCCACCCCATTTCACAGGAGGAGAAACTGAGGCTGAGAGATCAGGAACTTTTCCAGAATCCCGGAGTTAGTGAACAGCAGCATCAGGCAATTCAGAAATGAGAACTTGCCGTGTTGCAGACGCTAAGGGCTTTCCTTCATTTCGTCCTCGTGGCAGCTCTTCGAAGGAGGCACTGACATCATCCCCATTTCACAGATGCAGAACCTGAGGGCAGACGAGACAGTGAGCTTCTCAAGTCGGGGCGATGCTGGGACTCGGGCCCAGGCCCCCGGCTCTCGAGTCTTCACGTCCGTGCTGTCGCCTCGGGTGCTAACACTTTTTACAGCGTTCTGTCCAGTTGGATTCACTAGGATATAGAGGAGTGTGACCGATAACTTAAAGTATCCAGATGACTGTCATTTCTCACATCCTCCCTGTCCGCCTCCTCCACACCCCTGTCACTCCGGTTCACCTGGAAAGCTAGAAATTATTCCAGGGATCCTGTTTTGAATGTGTCTAGAACTCCCCTTTGGGGCTTATTTTGAGAGCATATAGCTCATCATGTGGACTGTTTTCTGAGGAGAAGAATTTGTCCTCAGAGGTTGGGTTGGATTTTCTTTGGAGCCAGCAGAGTGTCATTGGAGCCAAGGCTGATGAATTAAATAGAGGTATATAATTTTCGGGTTTAGGAAAGTAGCTATAAAGAATAGTCTAGTTTACTAGCCATGAAGTGTGCTCCAAACTGGGTGTGGTTGACAGTGGCAGTGCTGGTTAACAGCAAACTTCTGCACAGGCCCAGAGTCAGCACGGTAGGCTGGGCGGGCCGTATGGTCTCTGTGGCGACCGCTCAGCTCTGTGGTTGTAGCTCGTAAGCAGCCACAGACAGTATGGAAGCTGCTGGTTGTGGCTGGGTCCCAGTAACTTCATTCGTGGAAATGATTCATATCATTTTCACATGTCATGAAATTATTCTTTTGATTTTGTTTTCAACTGCTTAAAAAGGAAAATCCGTTCCTAAGCTCAGAGGCTGATAGAAAAATGGGCGGTGGCTGGATGTGGCCTCCCTGGTATGGGCTGCTGTGCCGGCGAGGCTGTAATCCCCAGCCCGCATGGGGCTGGCAGGGCCAGTGTGTGCAGCCAGTCTGCGTGTTTGTAGACTGTCGCCGTGAGGAGCCATGTGTGCTGATCAACGACTGGGGCTAAAGGTGGCTGAAGTGTCTGTAGGATTAGCCTCTGCTGTGGGCTTCCGGTTAGTCTTTGTGAGGCCGAGTACCCTTCCTGGAGTGCTTGATTTCAGTTAAAGATTAATCCAAACTAAGTAACACACCGTCTTGGAAGTATTTTAAAGTAGACGCCTGAGACTGTTGTTTTCTGAAGTTTGGCCTCGTAGGAGGAGCAGAGCTGGAGAACGGGGTGGTTCAGGGAAAAATACATGTTTTTTAATGGCAGAGACTTGAGCATGTTTAAATGTTGATGGGAAGGTTCCAGATGAGGAGGTTGATCGTATGGGAGAGATGAATGATGGAGAGAGGTTCTGGGAAGGGAGCCAAGGCCAGTGCTGAGTGGGCCTCGGATGGGAGGGCCCGAGGGGGCGCTGGGTTAAGGTGCGCACCCACAGAGCTCAGCTCTCTGTTCTGGCCCTGCTCCCTGGTCTCAGGGCTCTGGGGCCTCCCCCTTTGCATGTCTCTTTAGCAACCTTGGACTCCGTCATCCTTGGCTGCCCTCTGAGTTCGGGACCAGTAGAGAAACAGGCAGGTGTCGGAGTGGGGCTGACATGATATCTGCTCCATCACTGGAAAAGCCTTGAACTCGGAGAGCCCAGAGTTGGCTCTTTGTGTCTGCAGAGCCTGCCCTGGGGCCCACTTGAGGGGCAGGAATGGAGTGAGAATTCCCTTGGCCTGTGGCAGCTAGTTTCAAACAAGAGAGAGCAAGTAGATTACCTTTGGTAATCTTTATCCTGGTCACCAGTCCCAATTCTCCCCTCCTGCAAATGTGGGGCGGAGTAAGGGACCACAAGCTTCTCCTTCATACGGGACACATGTGCCTTGTTCCTGGGCCAAGAAGGGTAGAAGGGCAGAGGTGGGAGCGGAGCTCCTCTCACAGACTGAAGTCAGCCTCATTCTCTGAGTTACGTTGTTTTGTCATGGTCTGCTTACCTGTTTACAGGGCCAACCATCATGTCCTCTGTTGTATCTTTAGCATCTAGCACAATGTGCGGCACATAGTAGGTGCTAAATGTATAAGTGTGTGTGTGTATATTGTGTATATGCATATGTATATATGTGTGCATGCATATGTATATACATGTGTATGTGCACATATGTGTGTATATGTGTATGTATGTGTATATGTGTGTGTATATACATAAATAAATTCCTGTGGCATCCTACAGATTTTTGATCCGGTCACATACTTTGTAGTGCCTAAATTCTGTAGCGAGTGATTTGTTGATTTAAAATGTGACAGCTAACTAGAACTAGGCTCACAGACCCTGCATCAGCACCCCGAGGAGAGCTGGGCCGGTCTTCTGGTGCTCCAGTAACGCACAGGCAGTGCTCCTTCGGTGGTGGCTGCCTCCTGGTGGTGTAGGCAGTGGTGTTGGGCGAGAAACCCCAGTTATAAGCTCAGTGATGCGGGGTTTTGTCTGAGTGACAGAGGCCCTTAGCAGGTGACGGTGAGTGGGCTGTTGAGCTGGGCAGGTGTGGTGAACAGCTGGGCCTGGGCTCCCACATCGAAAGCAGATGGTTTGCTTGCGTGGAGTTCTCCTCCGGCTGTCCGGCTGCCCGGGAGTTGCAGGGAGCCGCACCTGTGCCCTGTGCTCATGTCGCCTCTCGCTCTGGCCGGCGTGATTCTCTTCAGCTTCGAGGGCCTCGGAGAGAGACTTGGGAGATGCCATGTGTCAGGCTGTGGGCTGCTGTCATTTTCTTTTTGCCTTTTGCTCACATTCAGCCCAACCGGAAAATTCTTTGCTTTTCCATCTAGTTGAGGTGCTCTCCCTTTTTGCCTTTTATAAAAAACAATTATTTTTTTCTCTTAAATGCTTTAAAGGTAACATATTCAGGGAAAAAAGTTAAGATCAGTTGTAATCCTACTACCCTTGCACAAATTAAAGAAAAATTCCCATGTTAATTTCCAAACATATGCACATATTTTGATATGCTTGCAATCAGTTTGCAATTAGGATGTGCTGTTATACCTGCTATTTTTGCTTAACTGCTGTTTTTATGTTTATACCTGTACAGATATGCGTACTAGGTAGTGTGTTTTAAGACTGTTTATATATGTAATACTTATGTATAATGGATACATTACACATATACATTATGCACATATATTTCCTGTGGATACATATGTATTATGTTTATACAATAGCATTTAATAATGCTTAATATCTCTAGTTTAATATGGGCCTTGTTTAATAGCTTCATAACATTCCATCTTAATTTGTTAAACCACGTTTCTGATGTTGGACATTTAAACTGTTTTGGTGAAGAAGGGAGGATTGCACTGGGAAGTCTGAAAATATATTGTGTCATCCAAGTGCCTACCTCTTAGACCTGAATAAAATTCCTCCAAAAAAAGGTGCCCATTGGGGCCGGCCCCGTGGCCGAGTGGTTAAGTTCGTGCGCTCTGCTTCTGCGGCCCAGAGTTTTGCTGGTTCCGATCCTGGGCGTGGACATGGCACCACTCGTCAGGCCACGCTGAGGCGGGGTCCTGCGTAGCACAACCAGAGGCACTCACAACCAGGATATACAACTCTATACTGGGGGGCTTTGGGGAGAAGAAAAAAAAAGAAGATTGGCAATAGATGTTAGCTCAGGTGCCAATCTTTAAAAAAAAAAAGAAGAAGAAAAGTTGCCCGTTAAAAATCCTCGTTACCTAATGGATCTATTCACAGCCAGAACAGTCTCCATGATAGCTTCTGTCCTGCAGGTTCACAGAGATGCCGAGTCACAGCTGGTTTTGCAGGAGTGGAAAAAGGAAAGAAAGGAGATGAGGTAAGAGCCGCCTGTTTCGAATGCAGTGAATCCGCCACCTGTCTGCCTGTGCTGGGTCCACCCACCTTCCCAGGGCTGGCCCGAGGCATGCTTCGAAACATCCTTTTCTAGCTTGCAGGCTTCTTATTACCAAGAACCTGCCATCTGCTGTGAGTGGTGTGTGACATTTCCTTGAGGCAGCGGTGAGCTCCGTGGCCCCTCCTGCCCTTGCCTTTGAAGACCACCGTTGAAGGAGCTTTCCCCTCCCATCCCTCCTCCCTGCCTGCTTGACTTTCCCATTTGGGCAGCTGGTGGCCGGTTGTTGGTAATGCTGGCCGCACCGTGTGGCTGCTGGGACAGCATGCGAGGTGGGCTCTGACCCACAATGAATTCTTGGGGCTGCTACAATCTGCGTGCTTATTTGTACCCATGGCTATTTCAGGAGTATGTGCACACTCAGTCTCAGAGTGTTTATTGGTGAAGAAAGCCCACCTGCTGTCAGAGAAGTTTGGTGGGTTTGCCTCTAAAGGAAATGGTTGTTCAAAAGAGGCCTCGTGGACAGTCGTGCTTCCCTAAGAGGATGCTCTGTATGTGGACCGTTTCCCTGACCATTTCTACTCTTGTGCCTGGCCCCGTCTCCCCTGGGCACAGCTGTCTCGGTTTGGAAGGTTTGGAAGAAGCTGTCACTGCCTGGGTCTGGCCTCTGAGCAGTGGGCAGTCTGGTTTGGGGGTGGGTGTGGAGAGGGGGCAGACTCCACCCCTCGGGGCTGCAGAAGCCCCAGCCATGTTGAATCATCCTTCCTCCTCCGTCTCAGGGGTTGCTGTTGGGGGCCTTTTCTAACTTGATTATTATTCTAACATTGGTGTAAAAATGTCAGGTGAGAGGCTGATGGGAAGAAGCTGTATAATGTGATTTGACTCCGTGCCTCACGCCCCAGCTGGCTGGACCTGTGTCCTGCACTCCGGGGACCTCAGATTATTAGATGAAGGAGCCATTTCACCCGCCAGAGGTTTTGTTTTGGATGCTAGTCTTGAGCAACCACCTAGCTCAATGAGATTTTTCACTCAAAGTTTAAAAACCATTTATGCTGCTCCACCCACCAAGCTAATTGAGTTCTTTTAATTTCCTATGTTTTTATTATCACAGCATCTCCTGTCACCTTATAACGACAGACTACTACCAACTAGTGGCTTTTCTCAGTCGTGTAAATGATTACATTTTCTGCTGTGTTTGTAACTCATTTATTAACAGTCAAGTGGTGTTTATCCATTTCGTTGGAATATTCTGTGTGTAGGGGTCCCAGCCATCGGATGGTGTGCATTGATTTATACACAGATGTGCACACGCACGCCTGCAGGGGCTTAGGGCCTGGGGTGGGGTGAACAGCCTTGCAAAGCGCTTGTAACCTAGGCTGCGAGGAGGAAGCGAGGTGTTTGAAGCTGTCTAATGGATGGTGGTGAATTATTTACATCACTATAAAATCGTCCTTAATTTCTCAGACACAAAACTACTTTATAGATTACAATAGGCTTTTATTTCTCTTACCTTAGTTCTCACTCTGACCTTATAAAAAGGGGGTCTTGATCCCGTTCTGTCAATGAGGGAGACTGAGAGCATTCTGCATCTCTCTGTACCTTCAGAAGCAGCTCCTGCCTCCTGTGTTTTGTTTGGAAAATGTGGTGTGCGTATTTAGAGGGCATACACATTGAAACTGGAGCCTTAAACAGTGTTCTCTCCGTCTGGCCTTAGTGGGAAAAGTGATCAGAGCTGTTTTGATGGACGGATGGACAGACTGTTTTCCTGATTAGAAGCCGGGGCTGCTCTAGGCTAATTTTCCTCTTAAATGAGTCCTATAAAAATGAAGAAGTCATTTTGATTTCGGTAACTTAAAAACAAATCTTTTTTGAATCATTCTCTGTTGCTTTCCTCTTTTCTTGCTTCTTCAGAGAAATGACCAAAAGTTTCTTCAATGCCCAGTTTGGAAGCTTGTTCCGCACAGACCAGAACCCGACCTACTTCCTGAGGCGCCTGTCGCGATTTGCCGACATCTACATGGCGTCTCTGAGCTGCCTCTTGAACTACGATGTCAACCACACATTCTACCCCAGGAGGACTCCCCTGCAGCACGAACTTCCCGCGTGGTCTGAGAGGCCCCCCACCTTCAGACTCCCCCTCCTGCAGGAGGCCCAGGCCAAGTAACCAGGTGCCCACCTGTGGAAAAAGCCAGAAACAGCGACGGCTCCAGACTGGGCGGACGTGACAGGGTTGACTTTGTGTGGCTATGGGTGTTGCTTCGGAAAAGACACAGATATGCCTTTTGATATTTATTTTGTATGTATGGAGACTACTCCCCAGGCGGTTAAGACAGAAGCCAGCAGCCCAGGTCCCGCCTTCCTGTACCTGTGGGGCTGAAGGGCAAGCTTCACCTTGAAACTCTCTGACCGGCCTTCTTGTTTACTATGGTACTGTGACTGGCGTCAGTTTTTCTGGAATGGGTGAGACTTCTCGATGCCGTGTCTGTATTCCAGCAGGTGACGTTTTGCTTGACTCTTCAGTGGAAAATGTACTGAACGTTCACAGGCCGTGCACTGGCAACTGCAGGGCCACAAGGACGTGCAGTGATAAACTGCGCGCAGAAAGCTTATGATTTAGTGAGCTCCACAATAGCAGAACGCGACATTCGGTAGCAGAGATGATCCCCAAACAGCAGTGTCCCCCAGATCGCTCTGCCCGAGGGCTTTGGCATCATTCTGGTGCCTCCCTTGAGAGGAGACAGCCTCCCTGGAAAGTCTCACGTGAGAAAGAACGAGAGATGCTGCAGGTCCTTGTCCCTGGATCGTCCTCAGTATCCACTTCCTGTGTCCTACCCCACCCCGGGGAAGGACAAATGGTGCCCATAGTGATGGGCGGGTTCGCTCTCTTCCCCAGAGAAGGAGGGTGAGGAGAGATGAGTTCTGGTTAAATTTCCAGCTAGCAGAACAGACACTGTAGAACAGGGCTGCGAGAAACGAGTGGATCAGAAGAGCAACGCGTTTGTGGTGGGTCTCCCAGGAGCTTCTTACAGCTGAAAAGGCCACGCGTGTTGGTTTAATGTGCTCATTAGAGGAGAGAAAATGAAACAGAAAAAAATTGTCCTTGTAATGAAATGCCTCAGCCATGACCCCCACTGGGTTCTGCTGGAATCTTGTTAGAACACATGCACGGCACACCAGAAACCCTCCTGGTCTGGAGGGCAGCCACAGCTGCCTGCCTCTCTCGTGGATATCAGCCGAGGAGAGGGGCTTGAATTCAGCGGGGGGCGGGGCCCCACTGCTTAGCCATCTCCCTCCCTCTCCTCCCCTTCAATTTCTTCAATTTCTTCGCTGTCGTGTTTGTGCTATTTTGGGAGTTTGGATGCTTTTCTTCAGGTGTCTGTGTTTAAGGTGGGAGAGGATAAAGGGCCTTGAAAATAAGAGAAAAAGAGTTGGAAATGACCCAGCTGTTTCTCATTTCTTTCTAAGGACAATGCAAGTGACACATATCTTCAAACCTAAAAGATGGCAGATACAGGAACGGGGCTGTGTGGAGTGCCTGCTTATTCAGCATTGTTAATGTATAGATGTATCAGAGGCAGCTGTTGATGAAACGCTAGCCCGGCATTCCATAGGCCTCCTTCCAGAATGTACCAATTCAGCGAGTAAGTTAAATAGCATGCTCTGTGATGCCGCTTGTTATAATGGCATTTTACTTGTGATGTTTTCTTGTATTTAACTCTTAATAGTGAAGGTGACCTTTTAGACCCCATAGACCCAACCAGGCCCCCTTTTGTTCTTCTCAATTTTATTATGAACACAGTGGTTCGTTCCTTGTTCGGAATGGGGTGAGCATTTTGTTGGCTGTGTTAGCTCCTAGGTGTTTGAAGCATCAAAGGGTATTGGAGACTGGCATTTACGGGGTGCAGGTGGATGCCCAGCACTGCTCTATGCTGGGGTCCTCCAAGGACACGCCACTGCTTTTGTCCTATAGTTTCTGCTTTGGAGAAGCCGACTGAGGAAGTGGGTATTTTTAAAAAAATTTCTTAGTTTTTATCCACTCAGATATTCATTGGATATCTCCTAGGTGCCAGTTACAAAGTGTTTTGTTTACTCAAGAATGAAGTGAACTCTTTTTAAAACCTGCTTTCTTTATGGGTAGGTTAGGTGATCTAAGCCTTTGGGGAGAAATACATTTTCTGGGTATGAATAATGAATTTTATGATTTATTACCAATTAAAGTTTCAGTCTCTGGGCCCCTGAACATGGTGGTGGTATTGAGAGCTGCCATGGGGCAGAAGCCTGGCATTGGTCTCAGCAGGGCCCACCGGGCGTGCGCCTGGCGGACTGCAACCCCATGCCGGGGCCTGGAGTGCGGGGCCGGATGGCCGTCTCCACCTGAAGGGCAGCGGCGTTCTCCTTGTCTGCACTTGAGAAGGACTTACTGTGTCGCTGTCACGGCTCTTCTGGGATTGGCCCACTGCACTGGGCGTTTTGTTCTTTCCCGTTTGTTCTCTGGTGTGCACGTTGATGAAAGCATTTTGGTACAAGGGAAGTGAGTTGGTTTTCTACCATTTAAACAATCAATTTGGAAAGTGCACATTGAAACATTTTCTGTTTTTAGCTTTGGTTAGACTGATTTTCTTTCTTTCTTTTTTTTTTAAAGATTGGCACCTGAGCTAATATCTGTTGCCAATCTTCTTTTTTTCTTCTTTTTCTTCTCCCCCGCAAAGCCCCTGCAGTATATAGTTGGACATCCTAGTTGTAGGTCCTCTGGTTGTGGCATGTGGGATGCCGCCTCAGTGTGGCCTGATGAGCGGTGCCGCGTCCGCGCCCAGGATCCAAATCAGCAAAACCCCGGGCCACCGAAGCGGAGCGCGCGAACTTAACCGCTTGGTCACGGGGCCAGCCCCTAGACCGATTTTCTAAGAATTATGTGAACGAAAATTCATAGTCCAGGAGCAGTCCGTGCCAGCTGTGGCGGTTCAGCAAGGCTCATGGTAGCCAGAGTAGGTTGCCTTGGAGGGGGCCTGTACAGCTGATGTCCCAGAGTTTCTTTTACTGATGAAACCTGGCTTTTCAGCTATTTTAGGAGCTTGGCTTAGAGCTCCCACTTTCCTCCTAACATAGCCTCTTTTTTTCCTTTTTTAAATTCTCTTCAGCTCATTTTCTGCTATCACCATGTGACATAAACCAACTGTTACTGATTTGGCATGTCTCAGACTAAATTACCAGTTGCTTTGAATGCGTCGGCCCACTTAATTATTGCAAAGGAGAAATGAGAAGTAATCTTTCCTCCGAGCTAATTTAGCTTTGAGTGAACTAAATGGCGTTTCCTCGCTTCCTCCCCAAAGGCCTTTTACGCAGTAGAGAGTGTGCTAAATAGGGGAATTGAATTCCTCTATGCCGAATGCTCGTTTGCTGCCAAAGATCCACTTGGGGGCCCTTGTCTAGAAAGCTCTAAGACTAAATTTGGCCAGAGCCAGGCTGCTGATTGCTCTCTTCAGCTGCTAGGGAGCTTATGTTTTGCCCTCTTAATGTTCCTTTCCTTTGGTACCAATTTCCTTTTTTTGTTTTCATTAGTATTTGGGAGTTTGGCTCCAAGTTCAGCTAACCTTTAACACCACTAGTGGGTTGAGGTGAGGAAAGGGGGTGAAGTTTCTCTAATGCAGCGTTCAGCAAACTTCCCCTGGAAAGGGCCAGATCGTAAATATTTTTGGCTTTATGGGCCACCTCTGTCGCTGCTACTCTAGGAATGGGCACAGCTGTGTTCCATTACACCTTGAGCGTCAGAAGCAGGCTGTAGGGTGGATATGGCCCTTGGGCCGTAGTTTGCCCACCCCTGCCATAGTGGGTTGAGTTGGTGACAATGACAGGATCACCCTGCTGAAAGCTGGCAGATGAAGGACCTCCCGGTTGGGTGTGGATGGTAGAAAGGAGTTCTGTAGGTGAGTGCCCCACATCCCCCAGGGCTGCTCTCTGCGCGTATGTTCATATGTGGCCAGTGGTAAAGTACCGTGTTCCAGCACGTGGCGTAACTGTCGTCATGTGTAATTGAGCTCCCAGGCCCTGGCACGAGTTGATATACCTCTCATTGCACTAGTTTGTGATTGTGCTAGTCGTGGGCGATGGGCTTGGCTGCCCAGATAACCCTTCAGGACCGAAGAAGGACTGACTCCCCCAGCTCCCAGCGGTGTGCTGGCCGTCCCAGCTGCTGGCCCTCTTTGGGAGTTTCCCCTGCTGAGAAGCCCTGCCTCCGACAAGGTCATGCCCCTTCCTGGAGCAGCCGGTAGCCTGTGACTGCCCAACTCTGAGGGCCCTTCCCAGCTCCAGAGTCCCCCTGGGGTCAGCCGAGGCCTCTCTGTGTCTGCATGGCAGCCCAGCTCCTCCTCCTGCCAGCCCTGCTTCGCTCTCCCTCACCCCGTCCCTTCCCTTCTGTTGATACCGACAACACCGCCCTGTAGATTTCCAGCGCGCGCATCTCCATCCGCATCGTCCTAGGGAGCCCAGCCCACAGCAGTGCTTCTGTGCTCTTCTCGTTCTGCAGGCCTGAACTCTGACTTCGGAAACTGTTTTGTAATCATTTAGTAGAGTGACAAATGGTGCCTGTATGATCACATCAGGCACAAGAAATGCAAACTAGGTAGACTTACTATTTATTCTGAATGTGAATTTGCTATTTATTCTACATGTTGATTTTATGTTATATGATATGGAACTTATTGCCAAATAAAAGTTTGAATTGTATCGTCCAGTTTATTGTAAAGCATGTGTTTTGTGTGCTTAAGTTAGGGGCAAGGCCATACCAAATTCTAATATACCCAAAAAAGAGTATCCCCTGGAGAAGGGGTGAAAGATTCAGGGTTCATTTCTCATGCTCCGGACCCACCACCCCCAGGAAAGCACACTGCTTGTTTGCAGAGCTTGAAGACTGTAGTTAAGCTACAGATGGAAAATTGGGGGAGCTTAGCCACTGGTGGGCAGCAGGTGACCCATGTGGAATTTCTCTTCTCCCAAACAGTTCCCTCTTCGAGAACAAGAAGACGGTGATCCACAGGTTTGTCTGCACTCGAATTACCAGGAAAGCTGGGAATTGGAAGCAGTGTTTTAAGGGAAGAAAATACTGAATAATACTAAACTAGGAGTGTGTGCTATGAAGTCAGCTCACTACTGGGTTTTGGATAAATTTATAAGTAGCTTGAAGAGTTTATTTTTTAACTGTGTAAATGTGTGTTGAAATTCCTTAATATCCTTGACCTCTCATTGTGCCTGTCGCTTACTCTCATTCACTCCTTCCATGGAGAGCCTGCTGTTTTCCCTCTTACTCATGTGCCTTTTTGTACCTGTGAAGGTGGTAGTGGTGGACTCCCTAGGGAATCTGTCCTACATTCTTTTTGGGGAGCAATCTCCTGAAAACGCGGCATTGCTCCCGTCATGGCTTGTTGTCCTAGAGGGGATGGTAGCTGTTCCTCTGCCTGAAATGGGGACTTCTTCCCCTTCTTGGAGCTGTGAAAAAGCTTACTCTGGGGCTTCCAGAATTTTGGACTTGGCTCAGGAAAAGCCCCGATGATATGGAACAGTAATATTTGGGCCATGAGGGCAACAGAGAGGAGAGTCTGAGATCAGCTCAACCCAGCCTTTCCCTTCTCTGTCCCCAGCAGTGACTCCCGAGCCTGGCCAGCACTATCCCCTCAGGGGCAATTTGGAAATGTGTGGTGGGTGGGTTGGAGGATGCTCAGATGTCGCACTCCTGGCATTTTGCAGGCAGGGACATGGTGTGGTAGACATCCTGCGTTGCACAGTGAAGAACTGCCTGGAGCCTACACATCACTGTAAATTCCAGAACATTTTCATCACCCCAAAAAGACACCCTGTACTTCTTAACAGTTAATCCCATTCCCCACTTACCCATTCTTTGGTAACTGCTAATCTACCTTCTGTCTCTGAATTTGCCTATTGTGGAAATTTCATCGAAATGGAATCATAGAGTATGTGGTCTGTTGTGTCTGGCTCCTTTCACTTAGCTAACATTTTCAAGGTTCATCCATGTTGTTGCACATCTCAGTACTTTGTTCCCCTTTAGGGTGGAATGATATTTCATCGTGTGGATATATAATTTATACAAATACACAATATGCAATTTGGTTATCCATTCATAAGTTGATAGACATTTGGGGGTATTTCTGCTTTTTGGCTATTAGGAATCATGCTTCTGTGAACATGCACAGTATATAAGTTTTTGTGTGGAACTGTTTTCATTTCTCTTGCGTATACAACTAGGAGTGGAGTTTCTGGATCATATGGTAACTCTTTGTTTAACTTTTTGAGGAACCGCCAGACTGTTTTCCAAGGTGTCTGTGCCATTTTATAAGGCCCCCCAGCAACATATGAGGGTTCCACTTTCTCCACATCCTTGTCAACACTTGTGATTGTCTGTCTTTTTGATTATAGCCATCCTAGTGGGTGTGAAGTGACGACTCATTGTGGTTATCACATCTTCTTAAAATTAATGCACAAACAAGCAAACAAAACAATTAAGAAAGAATTTGTAAGGCAGATTTTGGCTAATTGAAAAGGCCATAATTAGCCCTAATAAGTGGATTTTACCTTCAAAGTTTGACTCCTCCTGTGGCAAACTGTTGTTTCTCAAAACACTAGATATATTCTGTTGACTTTATTTCTGTCTCATAAACATTTATCGAGCACATTTCCTGGGCCAGACACTGGGCTGGGTACTGGATACACATGCATGAGGCAAGTCCCTGCCCGCGGAGCTTACAGTATAACAGGGAAACAAGACAAGGCCACGTTACTATAGTGTTGGGTAGAATGTACTAAGTGCCACCTAAAGGTACACAGGAGGGACAGCTGAGGGTCAGGAGGGAGACCCTGGGCTCGTGGGTGGATTTGACATGGCCCCTCACCCACAGAAACTAAATAATCCCCCAGATGAACCAAAGAACATGAGGTATGGCTTCTGAGTGCTTCCTACTGTGAAATGTTGAAGGACCTGACATTCCCAAAAGGCACCTGGTGCTGAGGATTCACAGTTGACAGCCTGGTGAGGCCGTGGGTGATGGCTGACTGTAGCCTGCTGAGGCCGTGGGTGACGGCTGACTGCAGCCTGGTGAGGCCGTGGGTGACGGCTGACTGTAGCAGGTCCGGGCCCTCACAGGGCCCCCAGGGGGTCACTGCTCTCCAGCTGCTGGTCTTCAGAGTCCTGGAAAAGAGAGGTCTGTGAAACACGCAGAGGAGGCACAGGACCAGCTTGTCGAGCATTTCTTTTGGCCACTGGTCTGAGGCCTTGATGGGGTTCAGGACACGCTACCCCAAAATATGGCACCTTGGCGTACTAAGTATCTTAAGCTGAAGGAGTTTTTAAAAACAGCAGAAGCAGGAAGGTCTCTGTGACCTGTTCCCCTGCCCTTCTTCCCGGAAACAGGTCATAAAACTCCCATGTGAAAGGTGCTCTCCTGGGACCAGGAGGAGAGGAGGCACTCATCGTCAGGGGTGGGGAATTTGCGGCCAAGAAACCTGTACAGACAAACCTTGTTAACCCCCTCCCCTCCTGGTTACTGCTTCACCACTGACCACCCCCAGCCCACGCCTCTTTGTCTTGTCAATTCTTCACAGATGTATTGTTTCTTTGTCTAAAATGTATACAAGCTTCCTGCTTGGGTCACTTCTTCTGGTCTTGGTTCTCTTGTGAAGGCTCCCATGTGCATGTCAACATTCAATAAAATTTATATGCTTGTCTCTTGTGAATCCGTCTTTGTCAGCTTACTTTTCAGACCCAGCCAGGGACCCTAAGAGGGTTGAGGAAAACTTTTTCCTCCCCTACAGCCTAAATGATTCTTCCCCAAGTGCCCTGTGAACACACGTGCGGTGGGAGGGTCCCTTCACGCTGCTTTCTGACGGCTCGTGCTGGGAGGCAGGATGATACAGTGGTCACGGCCTCCCGTTCTGGGAGAGGCTCAGTTGTTTGAAGGTGTGTAGCCCTGGATGAATCATTTCAACTCTGCTGTAGTTTTCTCATCTACAAAGGGTCCTGACAGCATTTACCTCACAGGGAGCTGTGAGGATTCAATTAGATACTACATTAAGGAAGGTACAGGTACCCCACAAAAGGTGGCTGTTAATAGGATTACAAAAAACTCCTTTCGAGTTGAAAATTCATTCTGAACCACGGTGGCTCTTGAGCATTTGAGAGAGTCTAATCAGAGGCCGTACTCCAGAGGCAGCCACCCCAAGCCTTCCAGTCTGTAGCTCTGATCAGCACAGAAGCTTTGTTAATTAGCATACTGGATGTGTTCAAGATGTCTGGATTGGCTGTAGATACTGTATAGTCACCCCCACCCTTCAGTGTAAAAGCATGAGAACCTAGCACATCACTTTTTGGAATGGTACCCTCAGCTTAGGATTCCTGTTACTGGAACAGTTTTGCCCCCCGCTCTGATTAGAAGGTTTAGCTGACCCCTCCATCTAGGATGCTCTCTTGCCAGCCTCAGCAGAATCTTTCATGCATGGGGCTGAGAAGGTCTGGAGAGCATTGAACAGGCTGGATAACTTTTTTCTCCTCCTGTTTATTTTTATTTAGTTTTCTGGGTGAGGAAGACTGGTTGTGAGCTAACATCTGTGCCAGTCTTCCTCTATTTTGTATGTGGGATGCTGCCACAGTGTGGCTTGATGAGCGGTGTTTAGGTCCACGCCCAGAATCTGAACCTGTGAACCTTGGGCCACTGAAGTGAACACACGAACTTAACCACTACGCCACTGAGCCAGCCCTCCCCTTCTTTTTAATTGAGGTTGGGTTCAACATAACAATGCTTACAGAAATAAACTATTAGTTAATAAATGCATGCTAGCTGAACTTACGTGCAATTTGAACTGGAAACTTTCACATGGGTTTGATTGAAAAACAAAATAGGATTTATGATCTGGTTATTTTTCAATCTATTGCAAGTATATGAAATCTGCTACCACAGGTACTAAGAACCACAAGATATTTACGTTTGGTACCCTGCAGAAAAATAACATCTGTTACACTATACAGGCTTAAAAATGGTGCAATAGAATATTTCTAATGTTTCAGTGCCAACCTAACAAAAATTCTGTCACCATAATATAGTCTTGCGGGGGGAGGGGCAGTGTAAGTCCAGGCACAAAACAATTACAGCAGCTCTCCGGCTTTGGTTGCTACTGCACGAGGGTTCTAGACCCACACATGCCAAGGTTCAAGTAATTCCTGGACCTGAGTAATGCTGTCAGCTGTCTGCTGAGGTACAAAAGGACACTCAGCGTACTGGCTATTAACTTTTCCTATTTTTATATTAAAGGAAGAATTAAGTTTTATCCCTAGCTTCTCAGAACTGGTAATAAACTACTGGCAGGGTGTACCTTGCACATTCAGCATGAATAGGGTACCCTGTCTTGGGGTCCCCCTGAGTTGAAGTCCATGCAGGCCCCATCTAAGCTCAAGGATCACTAACTCTAGAACAATGGTCCTTTTCTGGAACACCATCGTGGAATATGCACCTCTAGATAGAAAAGACCTCATCAAAGGAACTTAGCTCCCAAGGCAAAAAGCAGCCCTGACAGCAGGCAGAAAAATCTCGATCTACAGTGTAAATATAAATTTAAAGCATTGCTAAAGGGAAAATACCTTTTTAAGGCCTCATGTCTTATTTTGCACTGTCTGCCTCATAAATGTTTGCGGCAGAATTCAGCCCAAGATTTCTTCTGCTTGTGACATGTCCACCCGGTCATGAGGTTAGGGGTGGGCGACCTCTAGTTCTCTCCTATCCCTAATTGTTGGAGCCTTCTGCCGTCTGCCCAAAAGAACCTAGGAATACAGAACAACCACATGGCTTCCTTCAGCTTGCAACACTGGCTTTTACCCTTGTTGCCCCCAGACACGTTCTAGAAGTGAGCTTTTCTTGGTGCGAAGCTTTCCACCGAGATTTGCTGAAAGACCTCATTCCCCTGCATCCGGGCTGGTAAAAATGCACACTCACTGAGAAGGGGTCGTAGGAAGGTTCTGGAGGTGCCGAGGTCATGCTGTCATACAAGGGGTTCGAGATATTCTCGGGCTGCTGCTTGCCAAGAGCTGTGACACTGATATCCTCTTCTGACTGCGGGGAAGGACAAGCACAGGGCTCAGCACCAGGATGTCCGCAAACAGGAGCTCTCATCCAAGATGGCAGGTAAAACAAGCCACGCTCCCACCTCCACCTGCAGGAGCCTTTTCTTTTAGCAAACAGTCCCTTACTGAGATCTGACACACATATAACAACAGGCACCAATCTTAAGTGACTTCTTAATATGTGACCACCATCCAAACCAGCATAGAGGGCATTTCTGTCCCCTCAGGAGGTGCTCTCGTGCTCGCCAATACCCAATCCCACACAGGGTGACCACTATTCTGACTTCTGTCACCCTGGAGTGGTTTTGCCTGTCCTTTAATCCAGCAAGTACGCTTGTGCTGAAAAGGATGTTTTTGAGATTGGCCCCTAGAGCCTATAAATATGCAGGTCATGTGCTCCAAGGGTGAATTGCTGCTCGGGGGCTCCGCCCAGTCTTTACCAGCGTGTCTGGAGGAGGCAGCAGGAGGAGAGGGCGGGCTGGGAGGGGTAGAAAGCACACAAGGGAGGGCACTCAGCCACTGTGCTGCTGCCGACCCTGGTCCCCAGGGTCACCCCACTGTCAGCCGCGCCCCCCTGACCTGGACGTGGGCTCAACAGTTCACGTGGGGGAAATGTGTTTTGCTGGCTGAAGCATGAGGCCTCTGGCTGTGCAGGTCCCTGACCCTGTCCCCACCCTCGCAGTCAGCCTGGAAGCTCATTCCACTCATGGTGGGTGCCTGTTTCGTGAATCCTCCGAGGTGCGCGTGCTTCCTGGACCCCTGGTGCATTCACCTCCAAGCCAAACCCTTGGCACGGAGGCTGGAGGGTCTGTGCTACTGGCAGCCCGTCGCCCTTCTCCCCAAACCCTGTCTCAGCCAGGAGGAGGGGCTGGGAGCTGCCACTGCTGCTCCTCTGAGGGGCAGAGACCCCATGCAGGAGACAGGAAGTGTGTGCCAAGTACTCAATTCCTGAAGCCTCCAGTCAGTGGAAGTAGCCCTGAGTCAGGGGCTGGATTTCAGAGCGGACCCCAGGACCACGTTCCCGTTTTTCTCTCTCTCACCTCAAAGCGCTGGAAGCCAATGCTCCTTCGGTTTAGTCGAAAGTAAGAATATGCAGCCAAAGCGATGGCTCCAATGGCCAGGACAACAGCAAAGAATATTCCTGCTCCCAAGCCAGTGTGGACTGCAGCCTGAACACGGAGAGGGGAGGGGTCGAGACTTAAAACTGGTGACTTCCCAAAAGAGGTGTGCTTTCCAGAGCCCACCCCATGCTTGCTGGCCTGGGGCACCTTGAGGCCAGTTGGGCTAAAACAATGATGAAATAGTTAACATGGATCTAGCCCTTACTACTGCCAAGGACTGTTCTAAGCCCCTTAGATGAAATAATTCATTGAAATGTATCATAGACCAGAGATAGGGACAATTATTATTATTTCCATTTTTTATGGAGGGACTGAGGCACAGAGAGATTAAGCACTTGCCCAATATCATACAGCCAGTGAGTGGTAGAGATGGGCTTTAAAGCCAGCCTGGCTTTGGAGCTTATGCACTTAACCACGATGCTGTGGAACTTCCCACAAGCCAGCTGTGGTCACTCCTCCCTCACACTTTAGAACAAAGTTAGAATACTAAGGACACCACCACTGCCAACAGCCAACCAACTACCTCTTCTATAGCATGTACTCTGTGCCAAGAACTGTCCTAATTATTTTATATTTATTGACTCATAGTCCTCCCAAGAACCCAGTGAGGGAGGTATTATGACCCCCATTTTGAAGATGTGAAAAGTAGGGCTCAGAGATGTTCTGGGACTTGTCCAAGAACACAGCTGAGGAGACGGAGGGGCCAAACCAGAGCTCAGGATTTTTCACTCCCCTCCAATGGTTTCTCCGTTGGCATCCTGCCCGTTTCATTCAACAAATGTTAATGGTGACAGGTGTTGTGTTACTAATGCACAGGAGTGGGGGTGGGATGAGCCAGGGCGGGTCATCCCCGAGGCCAGCTGCCATGCATCTGGGGAGGCCTCTCCAGTCTCCAGAAGAGGGAGGTGGACAGGACTTCCAGCAGCCGTTGTTGACCTCTTGGCGAGTGGCCCCCACCAGGAACCCTGGATACTCACCACTGGGGCGGGGGGTGCTTTTAAAGGTCTGGAGATGACATGAATGATCCCATTGGAGGCAAAGATGTCCCACTGCAGAATGGCTCTTCCATCGACAAACCTGGTCTCATTCTAGGGAAATGAGAAGAGGATTGACGGAAATCTGTGATCATCTGGCTCTCTCTCCAAGGGTGGGCAGCCCTTCCGAGGAGGGAAGTTGCTCAGTTTCCCCAAGGTCCCGGAGCCTGGGTTTCAGACCTATTTTCACTGATAGGCAGCATAGGACTTCTGCTCACTGCCAGGACACTCCAGAGCACATTAGTTGCCTTTGTGCCAATAACTTGATCTAAGAGCTGCAGAGAACCTAAGGGGTCATTCTGTCCAGCCTACTTGTCTAACAGACGAGGGTTCAGAAGGAAACGGTCTGTCTGAGATCACCCAGGTAGTACATGGCATACCCCATCCCTCCGGACTCCAGATCCGCTGCTCCGAACATTCCACCAGACTGTTAGAAAAGGGATTTCTAAGTGATCTAATCTCTTCCTAATCAAAGTGTGATCCACTGGCTTGTGATATGGGCGATCATCTGGGAGTTCATCGGAAATGCACAACCCGAGGCCCCACACCCCACCTGCCAAATTACAATCTGCATTTTAACAAACCTGTAGGTGATCTAAATGCCTGGTAAAGTTTGAGATGCACTGGTATAAACTACTAATATTCAATAAAAGAAATCATTTATCAGGTAAAAATAAAAAAGTAATACTCATTTGGCACTTGCTACACATCAGGCTCTATTCTTGCATATCACAAGCCTTGAATCACTGAATCTTCACAAGAGTTTATGATTTTGACATTATGGTTGTCACAGCGATCATGACCACCACCATCATCACCACCATCACTACCATCATCGTCATCAACATCATCATAACCATCACTATCACCACCACCATCACTATCATCATCAATACCATCACCACCGCCATCACCACCATCATCACCGCCAGCACCACCATCATCGTCATCATCAACAACATCATAACCATCACTATCACCGCCACCATCACTATCATCATCAATACCATCACCGCCGCCATCATCATCAACATGATCAACATGTTACCATCATCCCCATTTTTCGGATGAGGGACAAAGAGAAGTTGGATAACTTGCCGAAGTTCCTACAGCTAGCAAGTGACAGAACTGCTTTTCACACTAGAGTCATTTGACTTCAAGGCTCACATGTCAATGCCTGGGATAGATGGACAGTCTGACAGAAACAAAGGCGGAGAATCAGACAGCTTTAAAATGGTTTCATTTACAGTCCCTCATTACCAGCTTCTAGGGCTGGTGGTCACTGGTGGCTTATTTCCCAAGGGGTGAGGCTGCCTAACAGTCAGTGTGGTGTGTTATGGTGTGTAGCTAATGCTACCCCCTATCTGCAGGTTTAGGGTGTATTTTCACCTAATAATCATTTCCATCTATTAAGCACCTACTGTATGCTAGAGATTTGCATGTATTATCTTCAATTCTCCCAATAAGCCCAGAAGACTTTTCATACCAGTTGGTGCTGGTCCTGGCTGGAGGTGATGAGCAGCTGGCTTCCCAGCCTTGTTCTCAGGATGGTACCATTGACAAGGTCATTGTAAAAAAAGATGCTGACATTGGTGAGATGGTGCTCGATGTCCCGCCCAGACAGTGTCTGAGAGGAAAGGAGAA